>NC_068943.1:60893983-61226483 GCF_026419915.1 Harpia harpyja
CTGCTCCCAGGCTTTGCCATCCTCAGCCTGCCTTAGGAGGAAAGCTCAACACAGCTGTAGACAACTGCTCTTTTAATTGATTTCTAAAATATTTGACCAAATGAGATCCAATAGCAGTATGCAACACTCAGCATGCTGAGAGTTTTGACTAAGACCATAGTTACTGATCTGATTGGATAATTTAGCTTAAATTTGTCCTGTTTTTAAATAGGCAACTGTATGTTTGTGTTTTTACACTGTGTTATCAGTCTATTTTTTAACTGGAAGCCATAATATTAATAATTAATAGTAATTGTGTACATAACGACATTCAGAAATTTTTAGGCACTGTGATGTATTTACAGAGGCATTATTACTTTTGTTTTTCAGAAAAGAAAACAATGGGTGAGAGAGAATGTGACTTGCCAAAAGGTCATACAGCAAATATTGACAAAATTGACTTTCAGAATGAAATCTTGGCTTCGGTGAAATCAAAGGCAAAACTCACAGAGACAACAATGGGCTCTCATCCCAGACTCCTGTCCTGACTAGATGCTGCTGAGGGAGACTGAAGATAAAATGTGTTACTAGAATGTAGCTGGGGTATTTTAGGTCTTCACGCTTTTATTCACAGCTGAACGCTTTCTGAGTATGATATGTTACTTTGCCGTGTTATTGTATTGGCTCTCACATGGTGGTGCTCATGTTTGAAAATACAGCAGGATTAGAAAGAGGTCCTTTTTCTCCTTCTTTGCAGAGCTATGGGATGAACTGGATACATAAACAAATGTTCATCAACATAATCACAGACTTGTGTGACACTGGAAAGATTATATTTCTATAATTAAAGTGGCATAAAAACCATTAGTAACAGTTACTGGGACTAGATGGGTCTGTGGATACTGCTTTCTTCTTACCATGTCAGACAGAAAGTTAGTGGTAATGATAGAATTATGTAAGGAAATGAATCATGAAAAGTGAGAAAAAGAATCTGAAACATTTAATTCTAAATTTAAGGATTCAGAAAGATACTCAAATTCCACACAAGATTCTGGGACCAAATGCTTTCAGTCTTTTCAACTTGACTATTTTCTTTAACGCTGACAAGTATTATTACAATCTTGTGCTTCATGTTCTAATTTATACCTAGTCTAACTTACATGTCAGTAAATTTATGTCTGACGTCAGTCTGGCTCTTTTTAATAGATGTTTACCTCACATTTCTATCAAACTTCTCTGTCACTGAATTCAAAGATATTAAAGATAATGTCTGTGCTTCCAAAACAGGTGCAATCACCACCTTTTCATTTTCACCTAGTTTAAAGATTTTTTAAACTTTAGCTAACATATCTATCTTTTATTCCCTTTGGAACTTTATTTTTTCAGAGTGCTAATTGTATGCAGAAAGGTTGAAGTATGTTACTGATAAATTCATAGAAACCTTTTAAAATATTGCAAAATGATGGTACAGTTAAGTAAAATAAAGCAGGCTAACTGATGACCAGGTTTTTCAAATGATGATTGTAATGAGTGGGGAAGTAAAAGGTTACCTGAATGGCATTTGTTACATTCCATCCTGCTTCCCAGCTGGTGATCATTTTGACCTGGGTATGTGGTAGGGGAGCTGGGGACTTGTATTCTGGATCCTGGTGGCAAACATCAAGCTCAAAGTTCAGGGTTCCATCTGGTTCCTCTCTCTCCTCACTGTGAGCTAAGTTCAGTTCATCTCTTCTAGCAAAATTCACATGCTCTTCATCAGTGTCTAGGCAACTGTCCCACCTTGCCATTCCCAAAAAGAGAGACGGTGTTTCCCTAAAGCAGTTGAAAAGAGATGAAAAAGTCTGCTTCAGGTAAGCCATCCTGAATATTAAAGTAAAATCTTTCCTTACATGTCTTTATATTTTTCAGCAGTTGTACATTGTTAATCCTTTTGTTAGGTTAGCCTTGATACTGTAGCTATGATTAACGGAGTTTGTTGTCCTTAGTCCATTTATTTGTGCCAGTTTCAAATACCAGCTAAAGAAATATCTCCTGGGTCTTCAACATACTGCCCAGAGTAGTCTGCAGTGAGATTTAGTAGTCTGCAAGCTGCAATTTACAATTCAAATATTTTTCCCTTTTACCTATGGTATCTACTTAGATCAGTCATTCATGGAGCATCTACAGGTGGCTGCAAGAATCTCTTCCTGGAAATTATGCATGTTTCTAATACAAATAAGTAGTTCTGCCAAAAGAAAAAAAATGCTTCGTTAAAAACTAGAGCTGATGGACTGACTGCTAAGTAAATGAATGTAAACAAGTTCACTTTTCCAGATGTGAGAATTTTCTTCTGTATTTTAGTGTCTACAGAGGTCAGTAGAACTTTAAAAATGTTCTTAAAAAAGCTCAAAGTTGCAAGAAAAAAAAAAGTAGCTTGTTCATAACTATATCTAAGTCACAGTTGCTAGTGACAGTTAGGGGAATGAAACAGAGCTGTGATTGTATGTTTACTGTATGGATGTAAATGGTGATACATTATGATTATTCACACTGCAAAATCCAAAAAATAATATTTACAAAAGTATCCTCTTCTCTCCTTGCGTGGCCCGTGGAATTTGTGAAAGAAAGGTAAAGAGAGTTGGGTTGCACAGTTATAGGGTTATTTATCCCCATTTTCCTTTGTTTTTTCCCATGCCTGCCCTACATTCCTCTTCCCTCTTTGTTTCTTTATTAAGAGTACTGAGTTTTAATGGTTATATTTCTACACTAACAATTGAATAACTGGTACAACACTGCTGATCAAGCTGAAAAAAAGTATTTGCTTATAATGGATCTGAATTGGACCATGTGAGATCAGTTACAGTCCTTGCTTGCACTAGCACATCCTTCCTGTTAGCTGAAGTTTCAGGAAATCTCAAAACAAATTTAGAAGCTTATATTTCTGAACTAGAATTCTGAACTGATGACTTTTTTGCCAGATAGATATGAACTGCAGTCTCACTAGTAACTCTTAGGTCTTGCCTGTTTTCAAAATGAAATATCCTTCATGCAGGCCTTGTCTGTTTTTTCTTATGTGCTCAGGATTAAATAAACATGGAGACAACCTTCACTGTTCTGTCTTTTCTGATCAGACACTGAAATTGGTCTTGTTCTCATCACATAAATAATATTCTAAAGCTCTCCACGTTTTATCCATCTGTTCTAAAATATTTCAGAAATACAACCAGTACAGAATTATGTTCCTGTGCCTACCTTGTTCAAGCCTCATCACTGACACCCGTATGTGCCATGTCCATGGGTTTATTGCTGGATGCTCTAGAGTATTTCTTTTACACATTGTGAAATCTGCTAATGTTGACCTGAGCTGAACAACAAGTGGCTCTTGCTTGTCAAAATATCCTTTTGTTGGTATTTCTGAAGACGGAAGTGAATGTCACTAGCAATCTCACAAACATATAATGATCTCCTGGAGTGACCTGGAAGGTGCTTGAAAATACAACTATGGTTTTTACAGCAAATTTTGACCTCGGTTTAGTCCTTCTCTCATAAAAGCCATTCAAACAGAAAGCTTCAGGCAGATTTCTGAGGGGAACTGCTCTATGATAGGTGTATATACTACTCACATTAAGTAAACCTGGTAACAATATCTACGGAGTGAAACTAATAACATAAAAATTACAAGGTTGATTTTCCTAATATATACAGAATGGTCTGAGATACACAAATGGAACCATGGGAAGAGGTAAATATTAGTATGTATTTTCAGTCTATTCTTAAGCATTACTTCTGTAGATGTTTACATTTCTGCACAGAAACACTTTGTTGTCATTGACTTTATCTCGTGAAAGGTGTAGCCTCAGGGGGGACACAATTAGCATTTAAAAAGCCATTTTTATTAATTAAAATTATTAATACAGATAACTTATAATTAATAATTTATAATTAATACAGATAAAACTATTAATACAGATAAGAACAACTTTAACATCCCGAGGAACTGAATTAAATCAATTACAAAAGTTGTTGTTCATTTACAAATGATGCATTACATAAGAAATTGCATTGTTTATCTGGTGTTTGTAGAATTTTTTTTCTGTCTAAAAGAATTTATTGAGACAGCAATCAGTGCTGCTTGGTGGGGTTTTTGTTTTATTCTTTGGTGGGGTTTTTTTGCTGTTGCTTTTTGGTTGTTTGTTTGTTTGTTTGTTTTTAAGTTAGTTTGGTTTTCCTTGTAAATTAGTCAGGGTTTCATGCAGCTATCTTAATCAAGGGAAGTGTAAGCAAGTTTAGGAACAGAGAGGTACCTCTGAATATAGGACCATTTCATTTGCCTGTACATGGTTAGGGAGGAATTGTCCAGTTTTATCCAAGGCCCTCTGACAGCAGTAGAAAGAATCCCATTTTCAGATTTCTTATCTGCCAGATGCATCACATCTGGAAGTCAGAAAAATTAAATAATAGTAAAAACTGTTCTTTCACAGTTACACAAAAGAACTTCAAACATAATGTAAAATCTCTTTTAAAATATAACTTTTAGTTGGTTTAAATTCATTGCTTCCCTACTGACTACCAGATACAAACTCAAGTAAGTTTATATGTTTCCAGAAATATCTGAATTTAATAAAATATTTATGTTAGATCTCCCAAGCTTGGTATACTGTTGGGACTATTTGTTTCAATGAAATATCATTATTAATCTCTGACATACTGCACAGGACAACACAGATTATCATTGTACAATATTTATTACTATGTATTGATAATACTGCTTAGAGATCCTAGCAGCCACCTTTGGATTAAGTGTCTTAAAATCAAATAGTAGGAGACAGCTTCTTTATGAAAGGCTTACAGTTTAACAAGAGAAGACAGACAGACACTTGGCAATCTGGGAGTCTGTCCTTCTTTGCCTACTGGGCATGGAGTTTTCGTTCTATATATTACCTGCAGCTTTGATTTTTGCAGTCAGTACGACAAATTATGCTCTTAGTTACATCACTGTATATCTACTGGGTGTTTCACTGACATAAATAATGAGCAAAGGAAGATAAATCTGGTTTTATTATTGCATTAAAATGCCATCTAGATGACTGCAGCAAATTTCATATTTATTGTGTTACTTCCAGGCCATCCAAAATAAACAGTAAAGGCAAGAAATGAGAACTGGACTCAGTCAAAGGGTAGTCCAGTTCTTCATTTTTCCCATGCACTACTTCTGCTAGACATTCTTTCTATAGATGTTCTTTATCCATACAAGCTAATATTTTAAGTTTAATTAAACCTTATGTCTTGTCTTAGGAAAAACTTCCTGATTTATGGTAGGCCCGTAAGTATGGTTATCATTGTCCTTGTCGCCTATACACCTACTTCTATTTCAGTACCTAAATTGAGATTAAAATTTTCTCCTTGTAAAGCAGCAGACTGTCACTGTGATTCATAAGCTTGAGAGGGATGAATTTCAGGAACAGGAAGAGTGGATGGATAGGCTTGGAAAAGACATTTTGGTCAGTAGAATTTCATAGTGCAGCTGCTCATGCCTGAGGGAATTAGGTCTTCAGAGCTGCTGCTTGCTTTGGCCATGTTTTCTTAAAAATCTATTTGACTGTAAGATCCTTCAGTTATACCCTTCAAGGACAGTGTTTCAGAACAGCAGTGAAAAGCAGGACAACAAAATAGTTTCTCAACCCCATGTGCTTTTATCTTACATAGCAGTGTATTAACAGAATTTTTTATATAATGGTCAATCCTATGTCTTCCTTATAATCTCACTTTTGCTGTGGGACCTGGGTTTGGTTCAAGTACTGGGGTAGAAGCATGTCATGGCTGCTTAGTATACTCTTTCACAAGGGAAAAGATCTCTCTCCACAAAAAAGGTATCTTAAGTAGTCATCATTCCTAGTCATGAGGCTAGCTGGGGCAAATACAGCACTTCTAGATATGTAAGACATTTTCTACCGAACAAGTGTCTGCTTAGAGCATACGCACTGCTATTACTTCCCATAATGGAATCGGTTTACAACTGAAGGGCTTTTTCAGTCTTTCCATGTCAATGCACTAGGCCTATGTATAAACCTGGGTCCAAGAGCATGAAAATTTGAGAGTTAAACAAAGACAGATCTGTGGTGTATTTCCACAGAACCATGAAGCTGTATGATGGAGTGACTAGGAATGCAGGTACACTGCTGAGTGCCCATGTTGCACAGTTTAGGTACATCCTGACCATCCCACTCTCCAGCCCAAGCTCAATAGGGTCCTTTTTGGTAAAGAAGCTCTTTTTTTGGTATTAGTCTAGCTTTCAGTGCTGCCTGAATGACTTTAAGCTACAATAGAGATGATGGTGCAAAATGAAAAAAATACCTGAAACAAAACAGGGTTCAGTTTGACAGGCATATCCAGAAAAAAATATCACAGACTATCCATCCACGCTTTGCCTTGTGTAGGTTAATGGTGACTGAGATGAGTACGTTTTTTGTAGTGAAATAAGGATTTCGGTTTTGGTACTGTGGATCCCTAATACAAATATTTGCAACGTTTTTTCACGCTTGTAAATGATACTTCTTATGCTCAGGTTTCTTACCAAAATTCATCTTCTCCAGGTGTTTCTGCCAATTTTACAAATTTGGAAACCAGACACAGAGAAGGCATAGCACATGATGAAAGATAGTATCAGTAGTTGATTGTATGTTTGTGGAAAGGTTTCTTTGCATTCACTTAAATGTATTTGTATGCTTCTGTAAGGTTTTCTGTATTGTTTCTTTCTCTATGCATATTATTCTGACAGATCTTTCGTTATTCAAAATTATGTTCATACATGCAAATATATATGACTGTAAATGTGTGCATGAAGTGCATGAAGGATAAGGTCCCTCCCCTAAGAAGATAAACTCTAATCCAGACAGAAATAATTAATGTGATACCAATTTAAAACAAAAAGGAAAGAATGAAGTGGTTAACATTGAACAGATCGGTACCGAAAAGCTTCTTGAAAGAACTTGATCATTGGCCAGAATTTGTAGAGGACAGCTGTTGTCAAAGAGGAAGGAGCTATTCAAAGCCTAAGAGACATGAAAGGAATTAAGCCAATAGTGGAGGGATAAAGAAAACAGTAGGAAAGAGGATTGTAAGAAACACACATCTGCATGGTGTAATTAAGAGAAAATAAGAACAGGCTTAGAGACAGAAAGGAAACTGGAAAGATCAAGTGTTCAAGGACAGGATGTCATAGTATGAAGAACTTTGTTACTTATTTACATAGAATATTGTCTAAGACATGCCGCAAAAATCTCCATATGTAACCAGAATTGTGAATCCTTTTCTGAGTTTCTCAAAGTTGCTATATGCTAAGATTGTTTCTATTTCTTGCAATAGAAGGAAAGAGAATCAGTTCTGGCAATTTTCACAGTTAAGGATATTCTGTTGGAAAAAAGAAATGTAATTTGTGAGGATCAGAAAGAATGCCAAGGAAAAAGACAGAGATACGCTTCATCAGGAGTGGCTATTTAAACATATCCCAGGGATGACGCTCAAGGAATATATGGTCTCCAAATCAGGCTCACAAGA
The DNA here is from genome assembly GCF_026419915.1 of Harpia harpyja. Classification (NCBI taxonomy): domain Eukaryota; kingdom Metazoa; phylum Chordata; class Aves; order Accipitriformes; family Accipitridae; genus Harpia; species Harpia harpyja. The sequence continues at coordinate 60,901,499 of NC_068943.1, forward strand.
GATGTAAATGCCAGAAGTAGGCATTGACCTTAATTCAGGCCATTTGTACACATGCATTATGATGTAGTCCTTAACTGTATAGAGGTTTATTTCTTCCCATTGGCTAGTTCATTGAAGAGAAATCACCATTATCTAGGAATGAATTAGCGTTACGGAGCTAAGATGACTGATGATCTCAAGGAGAGACAAGATAGTCTTGTAGCTAATGGAGAAATGTGTTTTCTGCTTGACTGCAACACTAAGTTACAGCTTTGTGAGTTGCACCGTGGTTTTTACATGAGTGAATATGGATGGGATACCTCTCTGAGCAGCAGAGAAATTTTCTAGGCCCCTTTCGTATACATAGTAGAATAAAACAGGTGCTTCTAGAGAACGGTTTGTCTCAGCCTAAAGCTGGCACCTGAAGTAGGTCAGATGCCATAGGTCAGTGCCATAAAGTTGATCATTTTCCTCCTCTGTATATAAAGGAAATCTGGGATCACTAGCTTAAAGTTATATACCTATCTGTACTGTAGTCATGTGAAGGCAGCTGAGGTGAATCCCATATTATGCATTTCCTGAATGCTCATTTCAATTTGTGAATAACTGCTGCTGCAATGTAGCCATCTTGGTGCTCTCACCAAGTACTGATTAAATTTAGCATTCAAATTCATCAGCTTTTTTGACATTTCTGCTGATAATCTGTGCTTTTGTTCAGACGTGTAAATATATGTAAAGGAAAGTAATTAACCCTATTGCTAAATGCTATAGTAGAAAATTATTCACTCCTTTTTAAAGAAATAAGGGCAAGATTTTAAACCTAATTTATTTGGAAGTAGTTTGCTCTCATTGATTTAGAAAGTTAGATGCTTACATTTCTTAAATTATAAGCTTATGGATAGTAGGAATTTGATGATTCTGTGCTCAAGGTGTGGTTTTGATGTTGGGCACTCTGTTTTGTATGAGGTTCCACAGTGAGAATGAGGATTAAAAAGAGATTCTGAATACCTGTCTCTTATGTGGGGACCATCCCTTGAGCGCAGGATAAGATGGGGTGAAAATATGTGATTATGTGGTAAATGACTATCATAATGATGTATAAAGGAGCTAAATTAAGATTACAATAGCAAATCATAAATAGCATTTACAGTTCTTCAGCATTGCCTTTTCAGGCTTACTTTTTAAACAGTTCTTGGGTTACACTGTTCTGTAGAGGTGCACCTGTTTCATAGAACTAGAAAAGGATCTCGGATTGTGGGGAATATGCCAAGAGTCTGTCATACAGCTCATGCAGAAACTGTACCTATACAGTGATTCAAAGCATAATTCTTTTACTGGACTGATAAAGTAACACAAATTTCATCTTAAACTTTAGTCACAATGGTAGAAGGCACATTAACTCAATTCTTGTTCTGCTGAATTTTTTTGGTAAAAAGTTCAAATATGTAGATAAATAGTGAAATCACATAGTCTCACAACGCAGACATCCATCATTGTAAGTATATATGAAAAAAGAAAGAACTGCAAAAAGTATCATTGTCATTGCCTTTCACAGGTGAACAAATGCTCTGAGGTGCTAAGCTTGGTTGTATTTTCCAACAGAGATTAAATATCAGCACTTCTGCAGATTAGAATAAACACTATGCAGTAATTAAATAAAAATAATAGAAAATTTTGCAGGTGGTTAAATCGGAATAAGCAGAGAAAACAAAGGTGCAGAAAACAGCTGAATAGACTGCTGTTGTTCCTTACTATAAAACTGCCATGCTCTGCTCTCTAGATTAGAAATGACTCAAACTCCATAGGTGGTTTACCTCTTCCATTTTTCCCTTTCAGCAAAGATGTTTCTTCAAGAACTCAATTAAAACCCAATGTATTTTATTTATTTTTATCTCATCTTTTCATCTTTTAATGATTTTTTTTTTTAAAAACCACTGCTCCTTTGGGAAGTGACAGTGTCCAATGTCAAGAAACATTTCTGATTAAATATAAATACCAAATGCAGAGCCATTCAAATCTCTGTGCTTGAAGAGTTACCATATGAAGCCTTCACAACATTTTCATGTTTTGTGCAAGTACTGGTCAGAGCACATGAAATATGAAATATTTTATTCGTAATAGGATCATAGAATAATTTAGGTCAGACGGTACTTCAGGAGGTCTCCAGTCCAAACTCCTGCCCAAAGTCAGGTCAGCTGTGAGGTCAGACAAGGTTGCTCAAGGGTCTTTCCAGTTGAGGCTAAAAAAACTCCAAAGATGGAGAATACACAACCTCTCTGAGCAACCTGCTCCACTGCTAGACTGTCTTCATGGGAAGAGAGTTCCTCTTTATAGCCAGTCTGAACCTCTCTTGTTTCATCTGATGCCCATTGTCTCTTGACTTCCCATCATGTAACACAGCAAAGAGCCTGGCTTCATCTTCTTGATAATGTCCCCGTAGGCATGGAAAGGCTGCTGTTGGCTCTCCCTCTCCCCAGAACCTCTGGAGCCTTCCCTTTTCCAGACTGAACAAGCCCTGGTCCCTCCCTCAGCTACTTGCTCATGTTTGGTTTGCTGCCCACCAGGACCCCCAAGCCCTCCCTGCAGAGCTGCTCCCCAATCAGTCCCAGCCTTCCTGACCTTGGAAGTCTCATTTGCTGCTTAAACAAGTACAAGTCTCTGCCTGTTGCTTCTCTTGTGCAGTTGGATGATTTGAGCCTTTGTCTCTGCAGGATCTCTGTGCAGACCCCGTCAATCAATCTTTTTTGCATTCTCTGACAGTGCACAGTCTGCTCGCCTTCTGTTGGCAGTGCAGGCCCTCAGCCAGAGCACCCCTGCTGCAGGCAAGGACACTATCTTCTACCCCAGCCCAGGGAGAGGCATCAGGCCCTTCCTGTAGCCCCAGACCCGGATGGCCACATCTGTCCTTCAGACCTCTGAGTCAAGGCCTCTGCTGTACCACTAGTTGCTCCAGCTGATGCTAGGGACTGTGCTTTGTGGCATGTGCTCAAGTATATTGAGCAGACCCACGCTGTTTTAAGTAGCCTTCCAGCTCCCTTCCATGAACTCTTGTGCACAAACTACTGCAACTACTACCTACTACTTGCTGCACTGTAGGTGTGGTAGTTACACGGATCTTTTGCTAGCACCAGCTCAGTGGGTGTTTGACACTAATCAGGAGTCAGTCGCAGACAAAATGTCTAAGCACCTTTTGAGCAGGAAAGACTAGCAGACATTTTTACAAGCTGAACTTGCTAGAAGCAAAAACCTCTAGTACTCACACTTTTCCAGCAGCAGTAGGTACCCCAGAATTCTTAGACAAATTCCAGGAAGTCCTCCAACCATCCCAGTCAATAAAGGAAGCCCAGAAATCACTGTGCAAAGTGTTGTGTCTGTTAGCTGCCTCTGCTGCACCCTGGGCAAAGGAGGTGAAGTTTAAATAAATATTACTTGTATAGCCCTATAATGCCTATTTTTTGAGTAAGAGTGAGTCTTCTGCTTTATACTTTATTGGAGTATATAGTATAAAACATGCAGATAGGTAAATAACTTTACCTGTCAAGAGATTTATTTAAGCTAATTATCACGAAGGGGTTTTGCATCTTCTATGTGAGCAGAATGCCTGAACATTTTGCTTTTCTTAACACTGTTATAAAAGTTGTGCAGAAGACAATGTTGAGAAACTCCTCTCCCACATTAAACAACTAAGATGGTTTCTCTTAAGCAGACCATTATTAATTGTTTTCAGAACTATTTTGGAAGATTGATTCATGCATAAAAATGCATTTAGTCAAGGATTTCAAGTTTCAGCAACTCTGCTTAAAAAAAGCTTTATAATTTTCTTCTTGAAGAAAGATCTTTAATTACATTGGAGCAATAGAGTGGGATTTATGCATATATTCTAATTATGTACTAGTAAAACTGAAAAGCTCTTCGTTAAAACCATGTGGAGAAAAATCAGACACATGCCAGCACTTCATTACTGAGAACTTAAGAGGAATTGTGTGGTGGCTTATTATCAGTATTACATAAATAGAAGGGCACTCTACATATTGCATATGTTGACACAGTCTTTTATATTAAAAAATAGGCTGATTTTGAGAAAACAGAAGAGGATACAAATTAACTCAGTTAATTAAACCAAAGCAATTAATTCTACACAGTGCTATTAGCACCTTACTACCTGTTTAGTAGAGTAAGCATAATAATAAACATGTTCTTTCTAAGTTAAATCTGTTTATATACATCCATGCGCAGATATATATGGAGATTATAAGATGAAAGATCAAAGTTCATTCAACTACAACCTAGTTAGATCTATCTGATCATCAAATAGTATGGTTAGCACATATAATCATTCATAAGAATTACATGCTTATAGCATGAGCAGATTATATGACATGCTTTCTGTTTAAACATAAGCCTTTGTGGTGGAGGGTTTTCTCATGTTGTAAACAAGAACAGCTGGTGCACAGGCTGTGTTACAACACACTGTAATAACAATACAATAGACTTATTGTTACTTCTAAGATTGTGTATAAAGAAGTTATTCATATTTTAAACACAGAATTACTGAGCACTTCTTGCCAAATTGCAGACCCTCATGCACAATTCCCTTTGAGTCACAAGCACATGACTTTTCACTTAGGGTCAGTCAATAAGATGATAAAATAATTAAGACTCATGAGGGGTTTGGGTATGTACAACATTCAGCTGCTGACTCCAAATTCATAGAAGGGAACTGAATAAACTCTGAACCTCAGCAAGGTAGGTGGAATAGCAGTAGAAGTTAGAAATGAGAATGGAAATAACAGTGTGTCCCTATAGTGAGTCCCTCTGCTGACACTCACATTTGGCCAACTCCTGCAGCTCTTTCTTTGTTATCAAGATCCTTTATATTATATAACTACCCATAAAAAAGGGTATTGCTGTATATTCCAAGTGAACCAGCTCATTAAATGTAAAGACAGTTGACATAGTGGTTTGATTATGGGGAAGAATTCTTGTGGCTGTGTGTGTAAAATACCTAGCTCATTATTTGTTAGGTAAAAAAGCATCCTACATTATGCATAGCACATATATCACTGCATGGTTAAACACCATAATTTCCTAATATTTGCAGTATCTCATTTCTACCTCTATCAGTAAGTATTTCCAATGAGAGGTATTACTTTTTTTTTAGGGTGACTTCAAAGTAGGACACATACGAATGAGAGACTTCCACTATCATCAGTCCTCGTCTTCTCTTATTATGCACAAATTTCTCATGTAATCTGTTTCTTAAACTGATCAAATTTTATTTTAAGCTTCTAAAGTTTCTTGTCTAAATTATTCTTATGAGAAGAAACACAGAATTAGAGAAGGGTTGAGGTTGGAGTGGATCTCTGGAGGTCATCTGGTCCAACCGCCCTGCTTGAGCAAGGCCACCTAGACCCAGTTGCCCAGGACCGAGTCCAGATGGCTTCTGAATATCTTCAAGGATGGAGACTCCACAACCTCCCTGGGCAGCCTGTGCCAGCGCTTGGTCATCCTCACAGTAAAAAAGTGTTTCCTGATGTTTAGACAGAACCTCCTGTGTTTCAGTTTGTGCCCATTGCCTCTGGTCCTGCCATTGGGCACCACTGAAAAGAGCCTGGCTCCGTCCTCTTTGCACCCTCTCTTTAGGTATTTATATACGTTAATAAGATCCCCCCTCAGCCTTCTCTTCTCTAGGCTGAACAATCCCACCCAGCTCTCCACATCTGGCCTCACCAGTGCTGAATAGAGGGGAAGTATCACCTCCCTTGACCTGCTGGCAATACTTTGCCTAATGCAGCACAGGACACCGTTAGCCATTCCCCCCCTGCCCCGGGCACATTGCTAGCTCATATTCAACATGGTGTCAACCAGGACCCCCAGGTCTTTTTCTGCCACAGTGCTTTCCAGCTGGGTGGTCCCCAGCATATGGTGGTGCCTGGGGTTGTTCCTTCCCAGGTGCAGGACTTTGCACTTCTCATTGTTGAACTTTGAGGTTCCTGTCAGCTCATTTCTCCAGCCTGTTGAGGTCCCTTTGGATGGCAGCCTGACCCTCTGGCATATCAGCCATTCCTCCCAGTTTGGTGTCATCAGCAAACTTTCTCAGGGTACAAACTTTCTCTGTCCCACCATGGAGATCATTAATGAAGGTGTTAGAAAGTACTGGACCCAGTACTGACCCCTGGGATACACCGTTAGTTTCTGGCCATCAACTAGACTTCGTTCTAGTGATTACCACCCTCTGGGCCTGGCCAGTCAGTCAGTTTTCAATCCACCTCACTGTCCGCTCATCCAGCCCGTACGTCAACAGCTTATCTATGAGGATCTTATGGGAGACAGTGTCTAAGGCCTTACTGAAGTCCAGGTAGACAACATCCACGGCTCTCCCCACATCTACCAGGCCAGACATTTCGCTGTAGAAGTTTGCCAAGTTGGTCAAGCATGGCTTCCACTTGGTGACGCCATGCTGACTACTCCTGATTATTTTCTTGTTAATGTGCCTGGCAATAGTTTCCAGGATTAGCCACTCCATCACCTTTGCAGGGACCGAGGTGAGTAGTAGTGGCCTGTAGTTCCCTGGGTCCTCCTTGCCCTTTCTGAAGATAGGATTGACATTTGCTTTCCTCCAGTCATCAGGTACTTCTTGCAGTTGCCGTGATTGGTCAAAGATTATCAAGAGTGGCTTTGCAATATCAGCCAGCTTACTCAGCACTCATGGGTGCATCTTGTCAGGGCCCATGGACTTATGCATGCCCAGTTTTCTTAAGTATTCCTTGACCTGATCCTCTTCCACCAATGATAGACCTTCCTTGCTCCAGCCTTTTCCCTTCATCTCTGGGACCTGGGATTCCTGAAGGCTGATCTTGCTACTAAAGACTGAGGCAAAGCAGGCAGCCTTTTCCGTGTCCTGTGTAACCAGGTCCCCTCTCTTGTTGAGCAACGGGCTTGTGTTTTTCCTAGTCTTCCTTTTGTCTCCTGAGAAGAACAAGTTACTTTCCATATCAGCCTAATCATGCAATTTGGAAGAAGGGACAGCAACCAAAGAGGCAGCAGTGGTGCCTCATTGTCTCTTGAGGGGCCTTCTGATGGAAAGAGAATATTTGCCCACTTGGAAGCCCAGTTTCAGGCTGGTGGCATTTGTCCTTAGTGGGTACTGCACTGAAATTGCACTATTATTTCTAGCTTACATTTATTCTTACTTATGCCAATTTATAGTAACAAGAATTAGCTGTGTGCTTTTGCCCTAACACAAATGTTTTCTTAGGCAGTAGTCATACAGCTTTTAAAATTTTTTTTCCTGAAAGAAACCAGTGTCTCTTAGTCTTTTCCCATAGATTCATCTAATAATCTTTTGTCTTGTTTCACTTTGAATTAATTTTTCCTGAATGTGAATAAGCAGAATTGTACACAATACCTCTCATGAGACCTCTCAGAGCTTGAACAATGCTGTCAATCTTGCCGCCTTTTGTGGGAAATGTTTGAGACGTAGAAGAGTGTATTTGTCTTTTACATGATATCATCACATTTGTGAATCATAGACATCTTGTGATTGACTAACATGTACAAGTCTCTCACCTTTTCAGTTGTATTCTGCAATGGGCCCTTTCACTGCAGACATTTTTGTTAGCCCTTTGTGCGCTTCTTACTTCTCAAGTTCCATCCCATTTCTATTAACCCTGTCTTCAAGGTCATGCATTTTTTCCTGTAAGATATACAAAGTCTTTCTTAGTATATTTTTGTTACCCTGATGATTTTAATTTTCAGTCTTTCTACATGTTCTTGGTTTACAGATCAATAATCATTTCAGTAGCTATACAGAGGATATATGGACAACAATAGATATACTTAATTTATCTACCCAGATTACAACTCTCTGATGTTATATACTCATATCTGTCTATATTGTAAAAATTAGTATTTCAACAACAAGCACAAGAGATCGTTTTTGGTTTGCTTTTAAAGACACTGATTACTTTTGAAACAACACTTGCTTTAGAGCAAGGAACTGCTGGCTTAATGAAAAAATCACAGCCAGAACCTTTTAGCTTCTTCCTTGTGTGGAAACAAAAGAATGTAAAGTTCAACATATATTCTAACTCCAACTGTTATTACCATAACAGGATTGAATTTATGTGTTGTATGTTTCTCACAGAAAAAGTGTTTGCTGATAGAGATAGGCAAAGTTAAACAAGAAGCACTGCATGCTAAGAAAGAAAAGAAAATAAAATTAAGGACTGATGAGCATCTGTTGCTCCATGAAACCCTTAAATATTATCATCACTTTTCCCAACCAGGGCTTGTTAGCTGCAACCAAGAGAAAAAAAGGTTGAAAAGCAATATTGGGCTTCACACAATGTTGTATGTAAACCAGAGGAATGGGAAAAAATTACCTATGGTCAGGACATATGGCTGTTTTGTCTGGCAGAAATTCTCAATTTCTCAGATTTTTAATAAGAGACTTCTCATTATTAATGTGCAATAAAAGGAAGGTTTCCTTGGCATATGCAGAAAATCTATAATAAGAAGTTGTTAAAGTAAATTGCTGTTGATTTAAAGTAATACAGCCACAGTATAGTGTAAGTATCCCTATTATCTGTATCACGGATTTTCACAACAAGACATTGAAAGGAGTAAGTCACGAATGCTGAAAATACAATGTGAATAACCCAACTCTTTTCCTAGACAAAAGACCAGGAAAATACTTACTTTCACTAAAAACAGTTGTGTTGGTATAGGTTGTAGAACGTCTGTTTGCTCTAGAGTCAAATCTGTCCTTCTGAGGTGGATTTGTAAAGCAAACATTTTTCCCCTCTCTAACAATTTCTGTGTGTTCTGCTCTCACTATTCATCTCTCAGCAAGTCCTGTTCACCTGTAATGCTCATTATGAACACACCTGGCTAAAGGTCTTTTTCTGAAGAGGGCTAGGGGTTAGAAATAAGGTGTGTCCAGAGATATTTCTAACTTCACACAAAGTTGTATGTATTGTATCTTGACGCAAAGGTAAAGTTCATTGTATCTTGACACAGAAGTAAAGTTCAGTTGCTCATTTCCTTAAAACTAGTGATTCAGTAGTAGCACTTAAACATATTTTAAATTCTATCATTGCAAGCAAAAGGGCTAGAAACTTTTACTTTAAAGGAAGGCTGAATATTCCCTTTACGGTACTGCTTCTAAGGCAAGGCAGTGCTGGATCATGGTAATGAAATCCTAGGAAAATTCATTCAACACATGCAAACAATATGGAAATTAGTGACAAATTAATATGCTTATATATAACTGGCTTGCGATTGTTCATTCTTGTTCCACTGAGATTTTCTTATTTCACAAAATAAGATGGTTTTATTTTTCCTGAAAAAATGAGTATGAGCTGGCTCTACACAGGTTAATGTAGGGCTACTTTTCTGTCCCGGAGAAGAAACACCTCACTGCTGATTCTTGCTTAAAATACCAGGCCACAGGCATGGTCTGGGCTAGTAGACACCTATCATTGCCCTGCATAGAAAGATGAAGTCCCCATTTAGACACGGGGGATGTTTCTGATGTTTTTCCACAGTCCTCAATGGAGCTGTCTTCTGCCTTGGAAACGTCTATTTCTTCAACCCTTCCCTTTCTTTGTCAAGCAGATGAGGAGGAGATCATCCTTCCCCTCACCTCACTCATCATGTGTTTATTTCTTGGCACACTGTGTAAGAGTGTTAGGCCATCCCAGAAAGCACCCAAAAGAAAATGTAGAGGAGCAAGGAATTGAGTTCCTCAGGCCTTCAGTCACCAGAGATAATTCAATACCAAAGGCAGGCTGTCAGCTGACACCCAGAAATCATCTTCTTTCCAGCATTGTTGCTCTGGAATACCCATTAAGGACAAATGCCGCCAGCCTGAAACTGGGCTTTCAAGCAGGTAAATGTTCCCATTCCATCGGTGGGCCCCCAAGAGACAATGAGGCACCACTGCTGCCTCTTTGGTTGCTGTCCCTTCTTCCAAATTGCATGATTAGGCTGATATGGAAAGTAACTTGTTCTTCTCAGGAGACAATTTTTTAGTAGAGGAAGGGATTCTAACACTACCAACTGGTCTGTGCTTATGTAGAGAGGTGCTATAAAATGAAACAGATTACTTGGAGAGAGAGAGAAAGGGGACATAAGCCTGTTCTTCATGCACTGATGCCTCAAAGCCCTTCTCTCTGTCTGTTCCTTCTCCTTGTCATCCCTGCAACAGGAGACATGTCTTTCATGGCTTTCTGCTGAGTGGTGGAAACCTCTGCACATTCTAGCAGTTTTCAGCCTAGAAGCAGAGACCTCAGATGAAGATGATAAAAGAATAAAAGATGGGGTAATATGTCCTGACTCAAGGCTCCAAGTTCAGGATAGTAGCAGGGGAGCAAGGGAAGGTAGGGAAATATGTGGGAATTATACTGCAGACAGATTTTTGCACTTGCTGCATGTGTGGGCAGCCACCCACTATGCCTTATGTTAGGCATTGAATAGAATGATTTTCATTCAACTCTCACAGGACCCAGACTTCTCTAAAAAGACAGGGCATGTACAACAACAGGATGCTACATACGGATATGAGAGGGACTTTGGACCTGATGCTGTGAAACTTATTTTACAAGTGAGAGTAAAGCAGAAAGTTATCATTTAGGATGCAAAAAGCATTCTTTCCCTACTCTAGCCAGCCCAGTGCATCTGCTAACTGTTATAAGGAGAAGAAAGAAATCTAGTGTCTTCAGGAAGAGAGAAGGATAAAAGATAGGAGGAGAGATATGGAAAAGATGGAAAGAGGAGGACTCTAGAGTAAGTTAGGGCACATGGAATCAGTGTAAATGCAAATGGTGTTATGGATAATATTTTCCTCATGGAACCAGATCCACAAGGCTATTAATACAGCATCAGGTGGGCAAAGGTCTGGGAAACGTTCATTCTTACTGGAACTATGTGAGTTAGAAAGATTCTTCATTTGCTTTCTGTAGGTTGTAAAGGGCACATGTGATCAAATCAATATCACATGCAGCCCTGGTGGACCATAACACTTTAAACATTCAGCAATGGCAAACAAGTATCAATGCTGACAACGAAGGTAAGAACTGTCATGCAATGAATATCAATACGGTAGGGTGCCTGTTTGGCATTTCAAAAATCTTGGGCATCATAAACATGGCTGATGTGTCTAATGTTGATGGGAAGTGACTGAGAGACCCTGAAGTATAGTGAGCAGCTGTCTCTTCTTTCAGTTACTTATACCAGTCATGGATCCTTTTCCATGGATGTTGGAAGGAATGTGTATCTGCCTAAAGCTGAGAACAGCTGGGCACGTTTCCCCATTGGAACATGATAATGTCATCTTAGGTTTCAAATGGGGGACCAGAAATAACCAGACCTAGTGTTAAGTCCTGGAAGAGTGACTTAGATATATTGAAATTAGTAGCTCACTGTCAATCAACCCAGAACGTGGAGGATGAAATGGTACTATCGGTAAACATTAATGCTTGAGTTCCTCTCAAGCAGGACTGTGAAGTCACATCAGGTATGATATTCAGAGAGGTCCCAGAAAATTAAAGTATGGATGTGAATGAAACTGTGAGTCCCCCCAAATATTCTTGTTAGGGCAGCCATTGGAACAGATCCTGGAGAGCACTGTAAAAGTGTATATGGATCTCTGTGTTGCAGTTGTTCAAGTGCCACAATCTAGTTATAAAATACACCAGCTTTCTGGTAAGAACTGTCGGGGAGCACCAACAGTAGGCTGTACCACAATAGAAGGTGAGCTAGCAGATTGCCATGACAGAAACCGAGGTGAAATGCACCCAAAAAATGAGGGAACACATATTGCTTGAAAACAGAGCTGAGGCTAAATGAAGACTAATACCTGGTAGCAGAGAAGATGAAGCAGTTTTTGCTCAGACCAGGACTGCAACACATTTCCTAAATAAACCACTATAGATCAAACGATATATTGAAAAGTACATAATTCCATGCTTAATATGCTAACTAGAATTAAGAAGAGAGCACTTAAAAGTTTGGAACTACTAGGATGGAACAAGAATGATCACTTATTAAGCATATTATTTTTTCTTCATGAGCAACGAATCTTGAAAACCACAGTGGTTTGTCAAAATAATTAAATTCCATTTGCTTTTCAGATATAAGTGCCTACACATCTTGCCAAAGTAATCCTTGCTTGCTACTCAGAAGCCTAAACTTTCATACACATACTTTCTAAAACACATTTTTTCTTTTTCATTTATGAGGTGAGGCAAAAAAAAAATCATTGTTTTACTCATACTGATTATAACCTTCAACATTGTTCACACTTGATCCTACTAAGAGAATGTCTTTCAGAATCAGGTTCACATGTAATCCAGGGATTTTTCCCACCTCTTGCTTATCTTACCCCTCTTCATTTATAAGGTCTACAAGGTGAAGGTTGTTTCTCATTAAAGCTATATTTTGTATTGCCTTCAGTCATTATGCTGGAAAACTCTCTCTATACCAAGTAATGTTAATGGGTTTGTATCTATACTGTTTGATTCAAGTCCTTTGGGCCAAGGATCCACATCCATTCCAGCAGGACATAATGGCAGCAGAGCACTGTGATTCAAGGACTGCCTTATTGTCCCCTGCACCTCAACAATATGGGCCTTCCATTCAGAGAAGGCGACTGCGACCTACTCCTAATCCCTGCTCCTAATCTCTAATTTGGGAATACAAGGCTTCCTGGGACATCCTTGGAGAACCACAGCGGTCTGAGCCTACCCAGGTCACTTTCCTACTGTATGCAGAGTTTGAATCCTTATGCATGCTATCCTATCAGTGTTAGGGAGCAGCATGAAGGGGCTTGCTCCACAAGGAGAGGCAAACCTGAAGCTGAAGACAACACCAAGGCAGGGAGGGGAGCAGTCTTACTGACAAGAACCAAGTACCTGAACAAGGAAAGCAGATCAGGTCTGGTGACTGTAGCCATGGCTGGACATAGTCCAGTGATTACCAAACAAGTCTATAGTGCCGAGAGAGGTCTGGGACCAGGACAGAGAGCCAAGTCTGCGGGTCAGGGTCAGAATCAGGGAGGTATGCACAACCATTCCTGCAGCATGACTCAGGCACAGAACCAGGATGACAGCCTGAGCTTAAGTCCTGGTCCCAGGAGAAGTGGGGAAAGACTCCCCAAAGGGGCTTCTTGTAGCTCTTCTCAAGGCCTTCACCATATCAGAGCTGGCCCTGAGTCCAGGCAGCCAGATTCTCAGGATGGGGGAGGATGCATGCTGGTAGTTCCCAGCTGCCCTGGTAATTAACTGATTTAGTCCATTTTTGAGTGTGAACCCATTTTATATTAACCCAGAGATTAGGAAGCTGAGTGTTGTTGCATTCTGTATGTATGTATATCCTGCAGAATAGGACAACCTCAATATTGCTTCAATACCCTCTACCATAGCAGTAAGGAATCAGTAATCTCCTCTTGGAGATTTGAGATAGAATTTAATTTATGTTTTAACATATTCAATTGTTTATTTATTTATTTATATTTAATAATCTGAACTGGGAGGCTTTAAGTGATTTCACAAACAATAGATTAATCTTGATAAGTCCCTGGTGAGATTTTGTTAAGCTTATAGAAGAAGAAAATCAAAATATGGAGCTAGGAGACAGTTGCCTGTACTAATTTATCAGCTTCCTAAAGTCTGGAATTACAGGTAATTTTCAAACAACTTTAAGATTTTTTCCAATTCCACTCAGGTAAACTTTACACCAATGGTATTACTAAAACTTTTAATAGTATGAAAAGTGTTTATGAGATACATATATCATTCATTTACATACATTAATGGACTTTCATTAAAAAGTAGTATTTAACATACATTTAACATACAGAATTAACATACATTCTGCATACGTATATCAGCAGAAAATTAAAACCATATATAGCAACTGTTAGAAGCATACTTATATGTACACATTTAATATTGTTATTTTAGTGTTATGTTTAATGTTATTAAAGTATAATGCATGGTTTTAATATTAATTTCATATGTATTTTAATATTTTATTGAGTCTAATTTTCCAAACACAGCAAACAGTTTATGTCAAATACCTCATTATCCATTTGTAAAAACAAGTCTCTTATAAATGTAGTAATTGGATAAGAAGATATAAAATACAAGTTTGAAAACTAGTTATAAAGAGAATGGTTTGCAATACATTAACTATAATCTGCCAAGGAAATGTATTTTTTTCTACCTCTTCTAATTTATGAGAGTCTCCCTATTTTCTTACAAGATCATTCACAGCTTTTAAAGGAAAGAATCATACCCTTTGAGCAACAGCAAACATGCCATAGAAAAGCCATAGAAATCACAGACAGAAACGTTGGTTGGATGAGATGTTCGGAGGTCCATTAGTCCAGGCTCCTGCCTGATGCAGCCCTTCTGCCAACATTGTATCAGGTCAGACGTGGCTCTGTCTGGCTTTTGTTAGTCCTTGAGTTTCTCCAACTCCCTCTGAACTGAAGCTTGACTAGCTGTTGTGTCAGACATTTCAACTAGTCTAGTGTCATCTGCAAATCTGTTTTGATGAATGAATTAAGCATTATGTGCCTTTGGTTATTTTGCTACCAGATGCCATTTGGATGTCAAGCCATTGATTACAACATTTTGAGCCTGGCAGTCCAGCCAGTTCTCAGCCCATCTAACAGTTGAATCATCCAGCTTGTATGTCTTCAGGTTCCCAGTGAGAACCCTGTAGGAGATGATGTCAAAAGTCTTACTAAAGGGAAGTATATTACATCCAACAAAGGTCAATAAATGCCAGCAGAGAAGTAAAAAGTAGCTGCAGTTGCCCAGTGCATTGTGCTGGTTTTGGCTGGGATAGAGTTAATTTTCTTCATAGTAGCTAGTATGGGGCTATGTTTTGGATTTGTGCTGAAAACAGTGTTGATAATACGGGGATGTTTTCGTTACTGCTGAGCAGCGCTTACACAGACTTAAGGCCTTTTCTGGTTCTCACCCCACCCCACCAGCAAGGAGGCTGGGGGTGCACAAGGGGTTTGGAGGGGGCACAGCTGGGACAGCTGACCCCAGCTGACCAAAGGGATATTCCAGAACATATGATGTCATGCTCAGCATATAAAGCTGGGGGAAGAAGGAAGGAGGGGACGTTTGGATTGACGGCGTTTGTCTTTCCAAGTCACTGTTACACGTGATGGAACCCTGCTTTCCTGGAGATGGCGGAACACTTGCCTGCCCACGGGAAGTGGTGAATTAATTCCTTGTTTTGCTTTGCTTGCATGCATGGCTTTTGGTTTACCTATTAAAATGTCGTTATCTCAGCCCACGAGTTTTCTCACTTTTACCCTTCTGATTGTCTCCCCTATCCCACTGTGAGGGTGAGTGAGTGGCTGCGTGGTGCTTAGTTGCTGGCTGGGGCTAAACCATGACATGCATATAGTCATATTTTACTGTGTTACTCTGGTATGTGTCAAGCCATTCCTTACTATTTGTAAACAAAAAAAGGTAGTGCCTAGAATTGAAACAAATGCATGAGCAAATGAACTCTCCACAAGCCAACTGTACATGGCAAAGAAATCAAATAATGCTATCTCAACGTCTTTGGGATAATAACCTGAAAAGACAACAAACCCCATGTCTGATATAGAATATACAGAACTCTATTGTCTAGATTAAGCTCAAAACATGTTTCTTCTCATTTTTTTCTCATTTCTTTCATGAAGAAGCAGATTTGGAGCACGTTCTAGAAGTCTACAACCTTGGACTGAGGAGGAGAAACAGAATGAAGAGCCTTCTGTTCTTCTGAACATCCAGTCACCAGCATCATATAAAACAAACTTAGGAATGTATCTTGTTTACCTTAGTCAAGCTGTCAAGCTAAAGCTTGATGAGAGATGATCTGCAAGACATTCAGTTTCTTGCCTATAAAGATTCAACAAGATCAACTGTTTCATTAACAGAATTACTTTCCATGTGCCTGTTTCTTCCTGTGTTTTATTGGTTCTGTGCAGAAACGGTATTATTTTGGATATCTAGAACAGGTAGGATATACTTTTGTACTGTGTGCACAGTTCTGCAGGATAACAGATGGGCAGGTATACCAATAATGAAAGCATTTAAAGTTCATGCCATAGACTAATCTTATTTGACTAAAATAATTATTCAGCCAACAGTGATACAGTGTACCTATCAATAAAGACTGGGTAATTGGATATATTCAAATTAAAGATGCTTGTTTAATCTGGCCATTTTAAATTTTATTTCAAGCAGATAATAATCCTGTAAAATAAATAATTTACTGATGGCACTAAGTCGCAATTTCTCTTTGAGGATGTGCACACATATTAGAAACATCCCTTAATTTTACATTTTAAGATTGCTAAAAGGAAAGTATTCTATCAGTACAGAAATTGACCCTTTGACAGATGTTTTTGTAGATGTACACAAAGGCATTGGCTAAATAGTACATGATATGCTGCTCTCTTGAGGAGGGCATTGCATTCAAAATTCTTCCTTTTGTATATTTCCAGTTTCTAGATTTTCACATTTTTTAATCCAGAAATAGGAACCAAAACTCAAGTGAGTCAAAAAATATCTACTCTGCAACTACTTCTAAAATGCCCGTTTTAAGCGTGTGGATGAGCTCTGGAGGCTTCTTTATTGACTGCAAAATTATGCTATAGTTTAAATGAAGCAGTTCACTTTTGGCCACATACACAAATATGTGATTTGACAAAACTGTACCTTCACTATTCTTTTACAATATTCTCCAAATTTTCCTAATGAACAAAGTGTACAGATTGACTTTTCATCAAAATAGATAGGGATACACTCAGTATCTGTCACTTTGCAGAGCAGCTGCATGGAAGAACTCTTTAAAGATCTCTTGCTTGGCCCTTTATGTTTGGGAGTAAATCAGCTGAGAAAAACTCAATAGTAGTTTAAGGGATTCAAGAGCGAGTTCCCCTTCCCCTTCCCCTTCCCCTTCCCCTTCCCCTTCCCCTTCCCCTTCCCCTTCCCCTTCCCCTTCCCCTTCCCCTTCCCCTTCCCCTTCCCCTTCCCCTTCCCCTTCCCCTTCCCCTTCCCCTTCCCCTTCCCCTTCCCCTTCCCCTTCCCCTTCCCCTTCCCCTTCCCCTTCCCCTTCCCCTCCTTCTCTATTCTAAGCCAAATTTGTCATCAGCTTCAATTACACTATGATACAGAGTTCTAAAAACCTTGATCCAGAAAAATGCCAAAGATTTTTCCTTAGTGTATCAAACCACAGTACAGGCAGCTCCATAAGATGTAATCATGTGTGTTACTTTAACCATGTAACTGATTTCACTGGTTCTAACACTTCATACTCATTTCAGTTGTCTCCATGAATAGTCAGGTGATGAAAGACATTTCTCTACATACTTTGCTGGACTAATGACCATTTTGATTCCTTAAGTCAGTAGGAGGAGTCTGGACTGTGTTGCCTTTTGGATAGTCTCTATGGTTATACTCCTTATGGCCATGATACTTCCTAGCTAATGAATTCTGGTTTTGTAAAACGTAGCAATATTCACAACACATTTTTCTTTCATAAATGAAGTCATCGAGAGTCTCAGAGAGCAAAAATAAACTTTGTTTAGAAATGTATCAGGGAGTGAAGAAAACAAAAGAAAAATTAAGCACAGGAGCTAAAAATTTAGATTTTACCAGATAAAATAATATGGCATTCAAATCTACAGGAGATCAAGAACTCCTCACATCTTAACTGGCAGTGACCTAATGTCGCCAATGTACTTATAAGTACGTCTCTTTTACTATCTCTGTGAAGCAGTGTTTTCTGCACATTTTGATTTTTTTTCTCTAATTTTGCTGGTCTTATTATTTCTGGAAAACAAGAAGCAAACCAAAGAGTTTATCAAACAATTTCTTGAAGATAAAATCTTTCCATTATAAAAGAGGAAATTTAATGCCTTTATTTTTGAGGATGTATAATGATAATAATTTAGTGAACCGATCCTTGCTCTCAGATTACTGCATCAACCTGCTTTTGCTAGTGTTTGGGTGTGAGATCATTGCAAAGAGGAATATCACCTAAGCAACCCTATAATGCTAAAAAGCTTATAGCTGAAATGTGTAGAAGGAAACAGATGGGGAAGTATCTGGAAATTTTATTTGTTAGATATCGTCCATCTGTTTCTCTCCCTGTCTACAAGTTTTGCAGTAATATCCATTTTTAGGAAGGCAAGTCAATATAATTCTACAGAATTGGTTTAATCTTCTGTTTTATTATTATTTAATTTTTATTTTTTACAATTCATTAACGGCTGGCAGGGAAACATAAAACCCACACTGATGATTCAGCTAAACAATCCTCATCTCCATTCCATGAGAGGCAAAGTTATAGTTCAGGGCAAAATTAGTAGATGTTAACTCTTCTTATTAATCGGTTCTAACAATTTTGGCAGTTTCTCACATGCAACAGACCTCCTAAATAAATGAATGATAGAGACTATTTTTAAATTCATTCTAAAACTGAAAGGATTATGTGTCATTTCAGAGTAAGTTCTATGTTTTTTTGTAATGAGTAGCTATTAAAATCAGTAAGTCTTTTTTGGCAGCAATCCGATTCTCTGAAAATAGAGCCACAAAATGCTTTGCAACAGGTATATTATTTATGGAGAGTATATAAAGGCTTTGGTTGTAAAAATTAATTATGGGCTGAGCAACTCTATTTGCTTTCTGCTTCATATTCTTAGCTCAATGTCGTTGCCATTGCTGTCCAAATTGTTTCTTTCTCACAGGACCAAAATTAAAACAAAAGCCACTTAAAATAGCAGCATAGTCAGAAAGGACAATGGCTTAAAAGGAAGTTATTAGAAGCCAAGACAAGAAATGAGTGGCGCTTACAAATGGCACACAGAATCCAGTATCAGGCAAGACCATGACTCCTATCTGTTCCTTATGCATAAGTACCAATAGCAAGGTATTAACAGATGAGCATTTAGTTTTGTAAGAGTTAATAAAAAATAATGGCAGTAGGTGAGTTGGCTGCATGAGATTCATAGTCTGAGTAATTACAGGGGTGGTGAGCAAGGCCAAATGGAGGGTTTGAAACAAAATGAGCTCCATTCTGAAATGAGCTCCATCCTGATGCCATTTGTAGCTCATCAAACTGTAACAACTCTGCTCTTGACTCTAGCCTCTTCAGGATGCAGTGACTGCTATTGTCATCCTTCTCTTCATAGCCTTTCCTGTCAAATTATCATATTTACCCTCTTTTTATTACCTAGGCCCAGGTCTATCCTATTCTCCCCCTGTTCTTTTAATTATTTTTGCTTTCTTTCCCCCTTTAATTTTACAGGATTACTTCCTGACCTGCAGTTATCTACATCTGCTAGCAAATCAGCCTTTAAACTGACAATACTCAGTGACCCGGGCAACAGAGGGCCTCACAAGAATGGCTTTCTATCAGTGTTAGATTCTTCCTTTTCTTCATGTCTCCTTTGTCTGTTTTGATCTTGAATTCTGTTCCCTGGTTTGATATTGATTCCTAGTCACATATCTAATTTCTTTATCCATTGTCTTTCTTTATCTTGTCTTTTGCCAGCCCCTTCCCTAATATCCACTTTGGATGAACACAACCCTGGCATGAGGACATCTCCGGTTCCTCCTGACTGGGGTCCAAATCACAGATCATGTCTCACCTTGCCCCTAAAATGGGTTAATTCTTTGATTGTTGCGATTCACACATTTCAACTCATCCCAAGTGCTGTATCTGATTCGTCTCTCTATCCTTTAAACCTCTTTTTCATGTTTGTTTGCTTTATCCTTTGATTACAGTCCTCTTAAGAACATAGGACAGGGTTGCACAGGTCATCAAATCCATTCCTCCTGCCTTTTGCAGGCAAGTGATGGAACTTCTTTCATAAATCTGCCAAGCCCTACTTTAAAATCAGTTAAATTTTCTCCCTCTGCACTCCTAACAGAAGGCTGTTTCCACACCTAATAATTAGAAACCATCTTCCAGTTCTCCAGCCTATACTGATTTGTATCTTGCTTATGCTCGTTTCCTTTTGTGACAATTCCATCCATTAACATCCCTGATATGCTTAGCAGTGTCTCACACCTTATTTTCCTAGGTTAAACAAATCAAACCTTTCTAATCTATGTGTCTCAGATAAGGTCTCCATTCCCCGGAGGCCTCTGCTCTGTTTAAGTCTGAATTAATTCTTGAACATGGGTGATCATAATTCCCTGTGATATCCTAGGTGGGACGCAGTGTTAATTTTCATACCTTCACTGGAAATATTTTATCTGATCCTAGGCACTACTTGCTTATTTCATAGCTGCATCACTCTGGTGACTCCAAAATGCTGTGTGACTCACTGACTTCCACCCAGGAGTTTCAGGTTATATTCTCTATTGCTAATTCTCACAAGAAACTGTTACTGTTAGTCCTTATGTGCATGACCCTGAATCTTGTAGTATTTAGTATCTTCTAATTTTCTGTACTTCAGTCACTGAGAATAAAAATCGCATAAATTCACAATGTATGTATGTATACATAAATGTATAAATTTATGACGTATACATTGATCTTCCCCAATCTTACTTTATCTGCAAAACTCATTAAAAAAACCCTCTCATTTTTATGCAAAGGTCTTGAAAATATTAAGTGATATTGGTTCCCAGATGAGTCCTTACCTGATTCTACTCACATCCTTCTTTCAGCCCAGCAGTTCTCACCTCAGTACATGCTATCATTATTGCCCCTTTAGCCAGTGCTATAGCTAAAAAGCTTCATATCTATCTCCGTTTTGTCCAGCTTGTCCATGGCCCTTGAGTGCACCTACAGGCTCTGCAGCCTCTTCTCCCCACTCCTATGGGTTTGGCTGCCTGTGCTCAAGACCACCTCTGACCTGGCACAGCCATGTAACATTGTCAGGCAGTGGTGACACATTTGATGTGCAAGGAAGAGCCTGGAGAAGAAACCTTGTTGGTGCCTCCCTGCACTTAAGGAGTGGGTGCTGCATTTAAGCTCAAGCCCTTGCCCTCAGTCTCTGCCTGCGCTACATTGCAGCTACGCCTGTGCCTCGCTTTGCACCTCACTGACCCAGACCCTGATTTGCAGGCTTGACTTCCCGGCTTGACCTCAGATTTGTCACCTCACTATGAACCTCTCTGGAGATCTGGACTCTTGGTTGATCCTGGTTATTATCCCCAGACCTGCTCTTCCTGCATTCGGGTACTGTGGGATCGAGGCCTGTAGGTGAGGCCACTGCCCCGACTACCTTGGTGTTGTCTTCATCTTCCAACTTGCTTCCCCTTTTGGAGCAGCCCCCTCTTGCTGCTTCTTGAAACAGCTCAGCGTTTTATAGTATGAAATTATTTTCTGTGGTTCAGATGTGAAAAATGTTGTTGATTTAGTCAGTAGGTTATCCTGGCATATCTTGCCTCTCTGTGTCCCCAAACTATTAAAGTTTATAGCTCTGGTGCACAGTTACAGACATGTCAGTGTTGGCTCTGACTAGTGATTAGGTACCTGGTATGACAACAGTGCAGCTGAACTGAAACTAGGCTGAGTTCTTAAAACGCCATCTCACATTAAAGACTACACAGGCTCAACGGCAGGAAAAGTTGATTTGAAGAAAAGGGCAGGTAAATAACGTATGCTGGGTTTAATATTGGTGTAATACTGATATGTGGGGAAGTAGGGACCCCTACAACCAATCTGCTGTTGATCTTAATAATTCACAAGTCATGGAGGTATTTTGCAGATGCCTAAAAAGAGGAAAACATACTGGGACAGGCACTGAAAAAGTACTAGCTTTTGTTTTTGAGACTAACAGCAACCTGAGAAGCTGGAAAGGCAAGAAAGGCTGGTACACAGAAAAAACCAGTACTGACAAGAGTGAATTTGACTCATCTTTGGATAGAAATAAAAAGGTTGTTAAGATAGTTTTGAACATACAGTCAAAACTATAACCCGTTTCAGCCCTGGTAAGTGATGAATTCATATCTGAGCCTACTACCTAAGATCTGATGAGACCTTCTTTACATGAAGCAGCAGAGGATCCCACCTTCAGGTCTCACTTTCAGTTTCTACAGTCTGCTTCTGGAGTATGACTTCAAATTCATCTGTAGCACTTGCAGCTCTCAGAGCCCTGGAAAGAATTTCTCCAGCTGGGGGAGTATGCAACTCATGCTAGTATGGCTTTTACACAGCAGCTGCCACTACGCTTCACCTAATTCAGCCAATAAATGTGTTTTTAGAATCAAACCGGTGTAGATGTAGTCAAATCCCTACCTATAAAACTGGCACTGAATTCTCCAAGTTACAGGCATATACTTGGGGTGAAGCGGTTTTACTTTGTTTGGTGTACCTAACAATTCACTAGCTTACTCCTCCTGCATATATGCACAACTCCTCACAGTCAAAATTTTTGCCTGAAGGGAATTGCAGAGGGAGAAGCAGCTGGGAGAAATTAGCGACCGTTACTTCTTGTATGGAAACACTGTACGGACTAAACAGTGATAGTGACAAAACTGTGGGTAAGCGTCATAAATACTGTCTCCCTCTCGGTTCCTCACAGCTCACTGACTATGTGTACTTCCACAACAAAGCAAAGAGTTGACAAGATGAAAACCATCAAGATGAACCTTGAACTTGGGTTTCCCAGTAAGAAGTGCCGAAGGCCACTACATCATCTCTTGGCAAGAGGACTGGAGTATTTTCCGTTGACTTACGAGTGACAAATGGCTGAGGCGTACAACAGCATTATTGTTGCCGCCCTGTACTGGGGGAGCAGTTTCGAGGTGGCCGCAGAAGCAATGGGCATCCGGTAAGAGGAATCCCAGCAGCCGAGCCCAGGCCATCTGGGGTGAAACCTCAGAAGTGAGCAGTCACTGCGAAGAGAAAGACCGAGTTCACTCAGGGCGGGATGACAGCGAGAGAAACAAGCAGGCTATGTTGCTGGATGTAACAGTCTATTACACGCAAAATGCCGCCTTCGTTGAATTTGGGTTTGGAGTAACAAACAAATTTACCAACAGAAAAATGCAGTGGTCTGAGAGCTAAAATAGACAATGTATCAAACTCAGGCTTGTAGGTACTTACCCCTAGCCTTGCTCAAGGCTGACTTCAGCAAGTCAGGATGTGTTTGTGTGCATACATACTGAAGCACTTATGTTGGGAAACACACTTAATTGCTTAATCTCTTCGTGAAATACAAAGAATGTTCAGTTTGAAGCAGGGTGTTACAAGATCTGTGAAGGTGCAGGGGTGACCCCGCAAGTCGGAAACGGGCTGCCAGCACAATCTTATTTTTGTGCCTTTGTGCAGATACACTGTAAGTTCAGCCCAGCTCTCTGACAGCCTATTGTGTACTTTTTCAGTATGCTTATATGCAGGTTGGAAGCCTTGCTGTTCACTTCCTCCCATTATCAAAATCGCTTTTATTGACTTTTTTAAAGTAATTTTTTTTTCTTTAGGAAAACTATGCAATAGATTTTAATCGGCATTTTATTTTAATGCAACGTTATTTCTTCCTCTGCGCAGTAACATGGATTTTTTCCTGTCATATGCGGCTAGCGCTGACATACTACTCCCAGACACAGCAGGAAAAATGCATTTGGCTTGTTTGCAATTCGAGCGTTCGGAATGCCTACCCGGAAAGCTTTTTTCCCCCCGCAGTACAGGTTTTTTTTCTCTCTCTCTCGGATAACCTGATGAACGTCTCGTTTTCAAACTGTTAAGCCAATTTCCAGGGAGGCTCCGCGTAGTTTTCCGATCCCCGGGACGCCGGCCCTGCTGACGGCGCAGGGCGCCGGTGGCCGGCGGCGCCCCGGCGGCCGCAGCCGTTAGCGGGGCACGTGCCGCCCGCCTCCTGCGGCGGGCGCCGAGAGGCGGGCGTTTACCTCTCCCGGCCCTACCTGGCCGCTCCCGAAACGCGGGCCTCGGCGGCCTCCCGGTGCGCGCCCGGCCGCCGTAAGCGCCGCGGGGAGCCTGCGGCACCCTCCGTCCCCTCCTTCCGCCGTAGCTCCCGGCTTTACTGCCCCTGGGGGCCCACCGGCCCCTCTCGCTCTGCCGCCTCGGTGGCCCTCGGGGACCGGGCCCGGCGGGGCGGGGCAGGGGTAGGGGTGTGTCCTGCTCCCTGCCCGGGGCTGCGGGGTCTTCTCTCCTCTCTGGGGCGGTGGCGGCTCACTCTCCTGGCTGGTCCCGGGCCGGACGAGCCAGCAGCTCGGCTGCTGAGGAGCCATGGCACGGGAAGGTTTGCCGCTCCTCTTGCTGCTGGCGGCGCTCGGCAGCCGAGGCCAGCCGCCGCCGCCGCCGCCGCCACAGAGAGGTACGGGGAGCGGGGAGCCCGTGCCTCACTCGCCCCGGCCGGGGCCGCGGAGGACGTAGAGGGGGAGGCGGCCCTGCCACCGGCTCGGGAGTCCTTGTGGTGACGGGAGGGTCGGGGGCACAGGCGCGGAGCGTGACAAGTAACCCCCAGCCTGTAGAGGGGACTCGGCGGCGGGACGCTGCCGGGGCACCGCCGCTGGGACCCCGGCCGGGCCGAGGAGGGCTTCCGTGGCGCCGGGAGCGCAGCCCGTGGTGGGGGTCGCGGCCTCCCACCTCGCCGAGGTGCGGCGGGGAGCCGGGCGGGGAGCTGCAGCGCGCCCCCGTTACTCCCTGTCTCCCGCTCGCTCTTCCCCGTTAACTCTCACACGCAGGCTTTGATATAAGAGGCAAAGTCGCGGTTCAGAGCGTGGCAGATGAGCTGCGCTGTGACTGAACACGGAGGGGCAAATCGTGCCTACTGTTATTATAGTCTAGGGACGACAGGACGACGTGTCCTGGTCCCCGAAGCGGCCTTACATAGTCTTTACAGGCTGATCCGTTGGCAGCCCTCTCTCTCCCCGTGTTGTGCCCGCCTGTTGGCATCTCTGTGATTAGGGGAAGCTTGGTAGGCTGTATTGAAACAAATGCGGGCTGCTCGGGCTGCTTTTACTTAAGGTGACAATTTGATGCACTTACCCAGTCACAAAGCTTTTCTCGGTGTTAAAAACTAGCCACGACTGGAGTGGGAACAGAATCAATCGTACCCTGCACGAGTAGTCAATGTCTTACACGTGCAATCACCTTCCATTATGCAGTGTTTAGGTGTGTTGACAGTAAGGGGTTTTTTGTTTGTTTGCTTTTTCAATTAGTGTTATGTGGAAAGATCAAAAAGGGGGATGTACAGGTATGGGAGAAACAAACTTTATTAAATTTATCAGCTCTCATAGGAAATCCTTAAAACCATTCTTCAGCTCACAGTATTCCTTCTGGTGCCTGCATTTGCTGCTCTTTACATTTTTGGCCTTGCTAAAAAGAATTCAGTAAGGAGATACCATGGGCGTGTTAAAATAAAATTAAGGCCCCTGGAATAACAGCTAGCTTCTATTTGACCTTGATGTCACAGTATAGGCTGAACACTTTGGATGAGGAATTTTTAGGGTTTACTTTGCAAAACATGATGCGCTGTCATTTTGTGAAAAAAGTGTCTCAAGCAGCTGACTCCTTAATACTAATTTTACTGTGTGAGGATAAACGACAGTTGATCAAGTATCTCTGTAGATAAAAACTCATCCAGAATTAGACTGTGTTTAGATGATGACTTTTTGGTAAACATTGAAGACTGAGATTTTAAAAGTAGACAATTTAAGGTATAATACACCATGCATTTTCCTCTTGCTTTTTTTTCTTTTTCTTTCCCCCCCTGCCAGCTAATTAATTTGTGAGCTAGAAAAATACTGGTTTGGAATTTCTTTTAATAATCTCTCTCTCTCTCCCCCTCCCTCCCTCTCTCTCTCTCTCACACACACACACACACAGACACTTTTGGAGAATGTCCTTTTCTTTATGCAGTATCTTGGGTTTTTTAACCTCTGCAGTGAAGGGATATGATCATTATTTTCCTTTTAAATTAGAAGTGGGTGTCTTGGGCATTCATCTGCTGCATCGCTGGTGTTATGTTATAACTGAGTTCTGGTAATTCAGTGAGGCGCACCAGGACTTTTAATTAAATGTTAATAATGTGATGATGGGACCTTCTAAACCTCACAGTTGAATTCAGGTGCTGGCCTGCCAAATTTTTAAGCCATTTACTCTCTTCTAAATTTCTTTCTAAGATCTGTTACAGCTGCTAGGAGGTGCTAGCACTATGTAGATACCACTGTGTTGCCCTGGCAAAGAGGTAATGAACTCCACTCTAATGCAAAAAGTTTGAAAGTCTGACTTCTTTGAAGTCCTGGGGGATTTTTAACATATACAAGAATGTTACTAGACCCATGCTTTATACCTTAGACTTACAACTTTTGTTTTTCCACTTAATAGTTATTTGGTAATAACCATAATGTTGGATGGTAAGTATTGCTCTCTAATTGTTAGCACCAGTCGGATGTCTGTGGAGAAAATTATGTAACAGAGCTGCAATGCTTTGAAAAACAGTATTTGAGACATCACAATGAATTCCCATGTTGTTTTTTAGAACAGAACACTTCAAGAACATTTTGCACCTCAAAGATGAGAACAGTCTGTAATTCTGTTGGTTTTGTTGTGGTTTTTTTTTTTATTTATTTTTAAGTTGGTAGAAGATTTACTGTGGTCAGAAACCTGGAGTTAATTTAATTTTTTTTTTTTTCAGCTACACGTGTTATTTGTTCTTCTGTTGTTTGAACACTAAGTAGTCATGTAGAATTTCTCATAAAATGGAAGAATCAGAACCAGAAAGGCATGTGCATTCTATAACTGTTTCTTAACGCTATGCAAAACTTGCAGTTAAGGCAAACTTACTGAAGTGCTATGTAATGTTCCTTTTGATTCTTGAACCTTGCTTCATCCTCTTTCCTGTGGAATGTGGGAGCAACAAAATAGTAGTAGTTTAGAAAGGAATGAAAAACTTGCTTTTGATCTTGAAGAATTCATCCTTTTATTAAAAGTTGTAAGTATCTATCATGGGAGAGTACTGAAGCTATGTATCTGTGAAAGGTGTGAGTAGTAGGGACAGGGCTAAGGAACATACACTGCACAGTAACCTGATCTGTGGTGTCAGCTGCTGACATCAGTGGAGATAACTCATGGAGTACGGGTGTTTCTTAGCATCTCACAAATTGGAAGTGTAAGTTGACTCCAAGAGGTGAAGTATATAGGATGCTTATAAAGTCAAAGTGAAATTTCTCACTCGAAAGAGAAATGAGGGGTGAATGTCAACCTAGTGTTAGCAGAATATGACTGGTGGCAGTCTTTTAGGCAATGGATGGTGGCATGTTGGTCAGTACTTTTAAGTCTGTCTGTAGGTGTAGGTTTTTTAAACGAGTTTTCAGAGTTCAAAATTGTTATCTTTGTGTTATCTCATGGAAATAAGGAGTTACAGGATTCCTTCCCGCATACGTACATGTATGCGTATTGTACACTGTACTCTGAAAAGTCAAGAGAGAAGGATAATGGAACATAATTTTAATATTTCACATATTAAGATTGAAGAATGTTGTGTGGACTTAGATTCTTTATTTCTGGAGACAAAAAAACAGATGCTTTTTTAATCTGTTATTAATCTGTTATTAATTTTTTAAATTAATTTTTAATCTGTTAAAGCAAAAGTCAAGTCTCCTATTTCTTAATAGGAACCTCTTTAGAGTAAGTTCAGTCTTCAAAAACGACCAACCCCGCCCCTGGTGAAGTCTTGCTATAGAGAGCATTTCCATCATGGCTGATGGCATTTAAACATTCAAAACATTCTGCTGACTTTATTTGGAGAATGGTGCTTGTAAATTATTTAGTTGGTATTGGAAAGAATAACGTTGGTAAATTTGCATTCTACTTTCCTGCGAGAACAGGGCTTAGTGATTGCTCTGTTTATCAGCTTGTTCTCACCTAAATAAATTTTGAAGCCGTTGTCCAATATCAACTAAATGTGAAAGCAATGTAGAAATCTTTAAGATAATCACTGAAAATCAATGGCTATTTGGGAGAAAGAGTGCCAAAGTACTTTCTCTTCCATGAGAGGAAAGGTAGAATTTAGCCATTATCTAATCCATTCAGTCTGGTTGGTCAACATATATAGGGCTCTAGCTTCAAGAATGTGAAGGAGAATATGTCCGTTATGGAGGGCAGGCGTATTACAATGTGTAAAATTCTGTGTATAATTTAAAAAAAAAAAAAAAGGAGTTCCTTAATCCAATTTCAGGATTTTGTAACAGGTAACAAGCCTTGGTCACTCAAGATGTACTGCAGTATAGTATGTTCTGTGTATACCCTTTTTACATTAATTCTATCTGCTACTAAATGTTTTTGCAGATAAACTTTTGGTGATCTGGAAATTAGGATTTTTGTTTGTTTGTTTTAGATGTATTTATACGAGACCAATACTGATCAGTTCTAGAAACTCTCTTAGGAGTATTTAGTGCTGCCTGATCAATAGGGATTAAGCAGCCCCAAAATTTTGGGAGATGCTGATCTCAAAAATATGCTGTGATGGCTGCTAACTTTTTACTTCAAAGTTGTTGTCCATATTATTTTCTTACAGTTTAATAACTGGTTGAGAAAGTGAAAGCAGAGGGTATTAATATGTGTTTCAGGTTTAGAATGTGAGAAAGGAAAACATAGTAATTAAGGGCCAACGTAACGTATTAGAAATAGGTAGAATTGCCCAGACTGACTGCAGACATGAATTTGTGTGTTTTTTGTGTACATGCTTTAACTTGAAATAACCACAGCTAAACTGAATGAGGTAGGTCTTGTACAAGAATGTGTGAATTCCTCCAAGCAAAAAATAAAAACATAAGATGCACTTTATGTTTAAACTCCTTATTATTAATTTTTCTCCTACAAGTTTTTTACAAGAGTCTTTCTTATTAGGCTTGAAATACTAAAGTCAGAACAGTGGTTCTTTAACCTGTTCCAAAAATCCGCTTTAAAATAATACAGCAAACAATCATTTTTAATTAATTCAGGCTGGAGGAAGGAATCCACCCACACATGTTCTAATTCTTATCCAGCTACTTGGACTGACAGTTTTTGGAGATTATAGTATTTTGGAATAAGAGGCAGCATGGATTCCTGGTGCAGGGTTGCCCCCCCTCTTTTTTCTCCTGAAGTCCAGACTCCTTACACTTGTAGGTCAGGAATGGTGATAGGACACAAATACATGCAAATGTGAACCAGTGTGCATACCTGATTATCTCATTTTCTTTCCCAAATGTTTTCTTAGATAATAAGCCGTTAATTACTGGATGTTTTTCTCCTGAATGAGGGTTCTGTCTAGAATATCTGAGAGCTTATATGTCACACGCTAACAACTCAGGCCACACTAACAGTAATACAGACCAAGCCTTGCTTGCAGAAGTAAAATACACCCAAATATGTCATGTTTGCTAAACTTTATATTGACTCCATCCATGTCTTTGAAACAAGAAGGGGAATTCTTTGGTGTTTGCCAGTAAAGCTAGTTCATGAGCTGGCTCATGCTGATGACTACATGTTATTTATTCTCTTGTACCAGCTACTGTAGTTGATAGCCGATTCCTAGTTCCTGCTTTTCCACAGTCTTCATGTTCTCCTCAATCTGAAAATGTAGATAAGAGAGGTACTGAAGAAAATGGCAGGCAATGGTGTTGGACCACTTCTGTTCCATGGATAAGGTAGAGATTTGACCCTTCTTCTTTTTTAATTTTTTTTTATGATTTATTTTGATTAGAAAAATGATAAGATTTTCAGAAAAAGGAACTTGAATTTGTGTGATTTTTGTTCTGAGAAGTAACGGAGAGATCTCAGGATTCTTGCAAAACTCAAAACAAATAACTGTTACTACCCTCAATTTTTTCAGCAGTTCAGTCTCCATTAGTTATACCTTACTATCACAAGGATTTTCCTAGGACTCTGTTTCCTGCCAGATTCCTCTAGCAGACATTATCTTTGAATCAGACCTTGTAATAACATTAGGCTGTAAAGCAGCTGTAGCAGTATTATGCCAGGGAACTCTTGTGAAACCTCAGGAAGAATAATGAAAATTCCTGCAGAGTGGATTATCCAAATACCATTACAACGCCTTGTTCTGTCCCAACTGACATGTGTATCTACTACTGTCATAATTCATGGATTTAAGATGTAATAAAAAAGAAAATTACCAAAAAGTGAACAAAATAGGATTAAACAAAATTATTTTTATAGCTATATAATTTTTCTTTTAATGGCAAATGACTATATCTTGCCATTCTTCACCTACCCCAATGAGTGGGGGCAGTCTTTGAAGCCACTTAGAAAGAAGAAGAATTCATCAGAAAAGTTT
Source organism: Harpia harpyja (assembly GCF_026419915.1). Taxonomy (NCBI): domain Eukaryota; kingdom Metazoa; phylum Chordata; class Aves; order Accipitriformes; family Accipitridae; genus Harpia; species Harpia harpyja. Next base: position 60,931,758 of record NC_068943.1, read on the forward strand.
GGAAAATTCCTCTAAACATAGTATATATTTCCCCCTGCTACGGGAAAATGGAGCAAAGCTGGGGGCTGGCAAACGAGGACTTAGAGGTGCAAGAAAAAGAAATCAGAAGCACTGTTTTTCTGCACACTTCCAGTGAGAGTTGAGTTAGGGTTTAATTTGGTTTTCTACGTTATACACCAGCTCCTCAGATGAACCCTGAGAGTTTTAGATGCTGCTTTCACTCAGGCTACCTTTAGGTTTTGATGGAAGATGCTGAACATGGCAATGTATTCCTCTGTTTATGCTAGCTGCTCAACAGCCTGTAATCCTGTTCCACAGAAATATCTGGATAATCTCTGTTATAGGGACATGCATTATATATTAACTTTCCTGGAGTATATCCTGCACTAAGAATGCAGAACTACTGCTGTACATTTGTTGCTTAATAACTTTTAGGCTGGAAGAAGGAATAAATAAATAGCATTATTTGTACATATTACTGTGTTTCTAAATATGTATGATCAAATACTATGTCGCAGTGATAAGTATTTTGTGCATTTTCTGAACTCATCTGTGATGGTAGGGAATATGAGTAGTCTGGATTTCTCTGAAAGCCAGAGAGCTCTATGAAAGAAGAAGAAATCCATGCCTTTTAAAGAATGCAAAGTAACATAAATAAAACATACAGGGCTTTTGAACTTGATATTTGAAACCACCAGGAATAGAACATGTATGTTTTTGCAAATCCCAGAGCTGGTGATTTGAGTGTGATGCAGTTGCATATCTGATTTAGTTGTGTGAATTATGCATGCATTTTTTGTAGTGGCAACAAAAAGATGATTGCAGAGCATGAGAAGTACGCTTCATGTGTTTAACCCTGAGCTGTCATAGACAATACTGAGTTTGTTAATATTACCTGAAAAAATAAATTCTTGGTACCATATCATCCCTGGGGATAATTTTTTAGTCACCTTTTACAACAATTGTGGAAACTCCCCAGTTGTGAATATAAGAATTCCCATATGCAGTACATGCCATAAAACAGAGTATGTTTCTCATCAGCTTTTGATTTTGGTATAATTGGAGAATATTTTCTATTCATCATTCCTTTTTAAAGAAGAATGAGCCCTCACACAAAAAGGTTTTCTTTACCATGGGAAAAAACCCCACACATTTAACTGAAAAATATATTTGTAATATGCACACTGAATTCTTCTCTTAAGCACGGTGTCTTTTTACAGCTGGGCACAGCCTTCTAAATTAGTTCCATTGTACTAAGGTTGTGTGCTGTGTGGGTTTAGGGTCTGTGTAAGTGTGGTGCTCCCTCCCAGTCACTTTTGGTATGGTTATATAGTAAATATGACAAATATTTTCTAAATTCAGAGTAGGTGGGAAGCTTTTACATGCATACCCTGTAATCATTGATTATGCGTGCAGCTTCGGTTTCCTCACCCAGCTGCAGCTTTGACATGGAGAATAAGGTAGTCATTTTCCAGCAAAATTAATAGTTAAATGCTCGTATCAACTTCATAGCTTGTTAACTAGAGGGGAAAATACACTGAGCGTGCTTGCCATATTGGTAGGGGTTATTTAAAGTGGCTTTGAAGCTCATAGTTTAATTGGTGAAAGAACTTTTGTGACGTAGAAAAGTGATGTGGAAAACAACAACATTAATAACAACCACAGTCGTCATCATCATCATCAAGAGTTTGAGTCAGTTCTTGGGGAAATAAGACACTGTCCCAGAAGAATAAAGTGGAACTTAAGTTGTTACACTGAGTCATTTGTCTATTCATTGAAGATACACCTTATCACTTGGTCACTATTGTTACACTCATTATTTCACTTCTGGCTGTCCTCCTTAGATGATAATATATAAAAGGGATCAACTGATGCAGCTGTGTTCTAAGGTATTGGTTCTTCATGATAGTAACACATCTGTGGCTGTTTGTACAGTACTTAGCTTCCACTTACAATATCTATTTGTCCCAAAATATCTATTTAAAACTTATGTGATTCAGAGGTAGTGATAGGTTCTTATGCAACTACTTGTTTTGCTGGTCTGCTTTTTGCCTTCACGTGTTGTCTTTCATCTTGGTTAAGTCCTGTAATATAACTCAAGATAGTAAAATTACATGTATGGCACTAGTAAGCAAGAGATCAGTGCTTGGTTTAGTATGTTACTTTGGACAGAGAGTAAAACTGTGTGTATAGTTCTTTACACAGTGCTTCTATGTTTTTCATTATCTATACAAAATCTGTTGTTTATTTTAGTCATTTGTGGCTTTTAATTTGAACACATGGCTTACTGATACATGTACAGTTTGACAGTGCTCATCTTAAAAACATTGCTTGAGGAACGTAAGGTACTTTTTGAGGGGAAAAGTTTGAGAGAGAAGGCTATTTATGTCTGTCTGTAAGAATGAAAATAAAAATAGTTAGGTATTCTGTGAGATGACTGCTAATAAACCAAGCTTTTTGCTTCAGGAATTAACCTTTGCTGATATTAAGCCTTGTCTCTGTATTCCAGGCTCTTTAGGATTAAAATAGAAGTGCCGTATAGACAGAAGGTGATACACTGCTGGATCACATGTATAAAGTAGTTCAAGAGAAAAATTGTGTTGATGAGCAACTACTAAGAGATATACAGTAATTTATACAGATAAATAAACACAATTTCTGATTGTGTTTAGCATTATAGAGGACACAGAAGCTAATGCCCTCAGGGTTTTGATCCAAACAGCAGATACAGGAGGATAGAAATGCTGATTTATTAAGTTATCAACTCTGGGTATAGGATTTGTTGTTGGCATGAAAATGTTTGTGGCATCAGCTTACATATAGATTGGTTAAGGCTGATGAGTGGTATCAGCTCAGTAGCTCTAGGGGAAATAGGTATTTGAATCTGAGATTTATGGAAGGATGTAAAGAACTTGGTGTGAAAGTGCTGATAGAGTAATGACATTATATAACTGATTGTTGAACAGGTTATATGAACAGCCTCATTGGGGGGGAAATGGAAGCTCGCAAATATGATCCTAATGTTTAAAAAGGCCTCACAGTGAACTTGTAACTATAGTTTTAGAACTGAACACAGTCATAGACGTGATAAAGAACAGAATTAGTGAATACAAGGATAAATATGTTGTGCTGGCAAGAGCCAGAGTGGCTTTTGTGTATTATATGGATAAGCCTTCAAAGTATTTGTATAAGGCATATTGATAAGGGCTATAGAAGAGCATTTGAGAATATGCCCAAGTATCTTAAACTACGGTATCATAGAAAAAAGAAGTCCATTTATGGAAGAATTCACAAAGGTCTTGACAAGCTATGTGCCTGGCTGGGATGGAATTAGTCTTAAATTGAATTGATAGATATGAACATTAGTTATATTGAAAGCTAGTCAGTAATTTGTTGTAATACTAGTAGTGGTCTGCAGAGCCTCTTTCCTTCAATTAACATGAGAAAATGCAACATTCAGTTAAACAGGGTGTAGCCAGTTTCTTAAGGCTCAGTTACTAAAGATCCAGTAAGTAGCAAGTGTTCTGCCTTATCTAATTGTAAGCCTGTATAAGTCCTCAGGAATTCCAGTTCTACAGACGATCATTTATAGACCATCACTTTTCATGTGAATCTCTCCATCTTTATGGAAGATGGGATAATTTGTAGGCAGTCTGCTTCAAAAATGGTGAAATCTGTTGTAGCTCGAATATAGAATCTGCTTTTAATCTCCTACGTCAGTTCTGTGCATTTGTGAAACAAACCAGTTGCACATTTCTCATGCAAGAAATTTTCATTGTCTCACTTTTCCTTCATTTTAGTTGTAAATATTTTCATAGGAAGACTTATGCCTGGAAACATGAAGAATGACAGCACAGAAAATTCAACTGCACAGGCAGTTTGAGTAAGTTAGGAAAAGTAAGGCTTAAGCAGTTTTGATATAAGTTGTTGCCCTAGCTTGTTGGTAAATTCAAAGTGAAAACAACTCCTACTATAACATGCATAATGTGGACTGTAACTACTGCCTGTCTTCCTCTGTTATTACCAGTCTTTATTTATGTTTATATGTTGCTGCTATAACAACAGAGAGTTTTCTTCCCAGTAACTGTTGCATGGGATATCAGTTTTGTGCAAAAGAAGCTGAGTGGCTGAGTAGTGTGTGCCTAAGATTACTTGACAGACACCCAGGGTCAAATGTGACTGGAGGAGCATTTGTACTGCTCAGGTGCATGACTTTGAACATGATGTGTGAAGGGCACTGTTTTAGACTTGTCTTGTCCCATAGAATAGAGTTGTTTCTAGGAATTAGAAGGAGTTTTGGCTTCATGGTATGAAAATAAGTATTTCCAATTAGTTGAAAATCTGTTGATGAATTAACCCATTAATTGATCTAAGTAGCTCTGTAATATAACATTTAGTTTCAAAGTGAGTCAACATTATTAAGACAATCTAGAATGAGATGAAATTACTCTGCTCAATCTGTTTTATAAACTCGAGTAATTATTAAATTTTGTGTTTAAAAGCCATTATATTCTGCACAGCAGACCTTTAAATCACTTCTGGAATTAGTTTAAAAATGTAGCATTTGTCTACAGTATGACACTTCCTGTACAATTATTTTATAGAAGTGAAACAGAACTTATGTATTCCCTGCTAAACCAAATCCACACAGAGTCCAAGAAAATAATTTTCTCTCATTCACTACCTGGTTTTCCTTTATGGCTGTTAGTTGAAATATCTGAGTAAAATACCTAATATCGCGTGATGTATACTCATTTTAGTGTGAAAGTTAGGTTTGTTTGAAGTTACGGTGAAATTCTTACTGACTTCCTCGTGGCAGGAATTTCATTCCCAGTCCTTATAAAGGGAGCATACAACCCAGAACACGACATTTTGTTCTGTCTTAATGTTCTGCTGAACATATGTGTGTGTAAGCAGTTTATTTCTACAATGAGTGGAAGAACCAAGAGGAGCCAGAGGGTCCCAGAGCTGTCAGAATGAATAGTTAAACTGAAGGATTAGCTATAGTTGAAAACTAGGGAGTGAGTTGCTACAGAGAGCTACTAAGCATTTAGCATTTTTTCCTGTTTAAATGAGGCTTTGTTTCTAACTTTGTATCAGCTCCCTTGACTTTATAGCAAATAGTTCACAAAAACAATTAGCTTTTAAGATAAACTAATTGTGGAAATGGCATGCAAGGGGAAGTTCTTTAAAATTACATACACAGATCCATAGTAATCTATTCTGTTAGGAATTAAACTTTTCTGTGTCCAAACTGAGATATTTTCATTGTATTGGCTGGACTGAAGAAACAGCTGTTCTAAATCTGTGAGGATTGGCATGTCATCAGATGGTACTTATAGAATCCCACTCTTCTGATTCATGAACATTAATCACTCTTACATGTGCACTTACGAGCGTATGGAAGTTTTATGAAAAACTTGACCAGTGGTAATTTCAAATAGGTATATAATTCTTTATGCACAAATAATTCTTGTAATTTTTACCCGTGCAAAGACACTTCAGCAAGGGATTCAGCCTTAATTGGATAAAGTGTCTTAAGAAGTAAGCTCAAGGTCTTAGAGGCTTATTCTAGAAGAATTTAGATTCATTTTTATTAGCAAAGCTTATTGTATCTGGCATCTTATTTTAGATTTTAAGGTGGATTTAATGTGCAAGAGTGTATTTAGGCTTATGGGACCTAAAGAGATTTTAAGATATGATGCTTCTTGGTCTTAGTTTCCACTAGGAGATATAATTAGCATGAAAAAAAAAGTGAGTATTTGTTTGGATTTATTTATTTATTTAAATTAGTGAACACACACAAGCTGTTTTATTCCTGAATATCTTTGCAGCTTTGTTCTAAAACTAACCCTGAAATTTTAACTCTAGTTATTGTTAGTGGACGTTATATCTTACTAAAATTTTCTTCCATATTCTTAACTCAATTTTTGTCCTCAGTGTGCTGTACTATACACGTAGTAGAGGACTTTGGTTTCATCACAATGTGTGTCACTCTACCTAAGATGGAACATATATAATGTTTAGAATTGCTGCATATTACTAAGCTGCATTAAAATTCCAGCTTAATTAGTTATCCAAGACTTTCAGATTTTGGGAGCAGTTTTGGGTGAATCTGTATTTTTAATATTAGACTATGGATATAGGCCTGAGATACAGACCATGTAGTTTAAAGCAGACAGATTGGCTGCTAGACATGGCCTAGGTGTGGCAATATAGGCTGATTTACTGTAAGGAGAAACAAATAAGGAGATTGTAGCTATTCTGATGTACTTTGCTTTTTTAAATAGTATTTTTAAGAACATTCTAGACAGGTCATATTTCCCACCCTTCTAAGAAGCCTTTTGTGTTCCAATATTATTATTATTCTTCCATCCTCTTTCTCTATGCAATGTCTCTGCATAACTTCCATTAAATGGAAATTACTTGTATCTTATCTAGACTAGATGTATACTTGGAAGGTGAGCTAAACTGTTCTTTCCACATTCATAAATGTACACTGCTATTTAGATAAGTGCATTGTGCTTTTGATATAGTGGATGTATAATGGAATACTGAATTAATTTTATTATTCTATTAACATTATTAAATCTAGTAGGTTCATGACTTCTGCCCACAGAAGAACTTATCCTTGGATCTGACAGTTTACTTGGTACAAGAGCTGAAAGAAAAAGATGAGGTGCACACACCTTGAATAGTTTGTTTGTGGTTCAGTCTTCAGCCTGATAAAAAAGGCTCAAGGGGATTATTTCAGTAGGCTCAGAAACAGAAGTAGTGTTCTCTTGGAAATATGTTGTTGTCTGAGGACATCCGTTTGTGCGCCAACCTCTGTCTTCCTCAGAAAAAGTGACAGTTCTTATGTTTTTTTGCAAAGAAAGAGGCACTCTTGTCCAGAATGTACTTTTGAAAAATAGCAACACTTCTGAAGACAGGTGCTCTCTGGCACTGGATGGTCTATTGTTGTATTCAATTATTTGAAATGTGTGATGCAGGATTATTTGTTTTCTTTAAAATCTGTAATTGATCTGCTTGAATCATAGTGACCCAAACAGAGAGAGGCTAGGGTCAGGTTTCCTTCCCAGATATGAGTATTCCAGCACAATATTCCAGGAAACTCATTTGGCTGATACTTTTTAAGCAATGCATGCCATCATGTACAGATATATTTCATGTATTACATGTATATTTCAAATATATCCTGTTATTGCAGTCTTTGTGAATATGTATGATTAGCCCCCTGCATGTATCAGTTGACTAGAAAAATAGCAACATGGCAAGTATGTGTTTTTAAAATGTGATATTTGTATTAAGGCAGTCCTTGGTGTGGAGAGGATGGTGAAGCTGGCCGTAGAAAGTGCTGTGTAAATAGTTAGAGATACTGTCCTTTACTTAAGACTGCTACACTTTCAGTGTTCTTATTCTACAAATGCTTACATGATCAATGTGGGATTTTCGAAAAATATCCAGTTATTGTTATTAGTGGAATGTTTTGTGTTTGCAGAGTCAGACCCTACAAGGACAAGTAACGTGTGAAGGATGTAGAAGTTTAGTGGCCTTCTAAATCAGGTCACAGTACATTTTTTGGTCTTTGCTAACAAACTCTTGCAAACTTGATATTTGAACAACATAAACAGGAAGTTATAAATTTAAAGAAAGCTTAAAAATTAATGTCCTAGGTTTGCATCTGGATTTTGTTACCAGTCTTAAGATGCTACCCAGTGCAACACCATGCAGCATGGGAAATCTGATAATGTTGTGAAACTTTCAACCTCATGCATTCTAATCTGAGTGTGGTTTCCTGTAGTATTGCCGATATGCCAGATAAAACAAGCTTGGATCCAAAATCAACCTCCGTTATAAATGGATGCTCTCTGTTATCCCTATTTGTCCTGTAATCTGTGATTAACTGTTCCCTATCACAAAGGGAAAAATGTTGTATTCAGTTTTGTGTGTAGACTTGCTTCCAAATGATAAGCAATTGTGGTTTACGTTAACTGTTTAGTTCAAGTGCAGTTAAGTATTATTTTATGCTACTTTTAAGTGTAGAAATACTGTTATTCAAAGCAGCATCTTCAGGGTAACTAACTGTTCTCATGTTTTTTCACCATGATGATGAAATTACTGTGATTTGGCTTCCTCAAAATAAGAATTTTTTTCATTTAGTTGAAATGATGTACAATAGATTACATTGTCTGTAGAATTAAACTCTTAACAGCAAAATTTGGTATGAACAAATAAAATTCTTTATTTTGCTGTCTCTGAGTGCTGCATAGAATTTGTGAATAAAAATACCAAGATCTGGTCCCTTCCCTTCCTTTTTTTCTGCCTGGGCAGACTTCTATCAGAAGTGATATGAATTCCAAAATCAACATTTCACTAAGAGAGCTTTGGTGTCTTTCTGCTCTAAAATATGTAGAGTTAAACAGTAGCCACCCATCTCACTTAAGGATTTTCATATTTGTAAAGAATCAAGAAAGTTTTGAGAGGATTGCTGCTCTCTCTTATGAAGTGTCTTGAAGTTGGATTTCTCTGACAACTCAATAAGGCATTTCAGAAGCATAACCAAAAAAAGGAAGTTAGCACAGAAACCCAAGCCACTGAGACATAAAGTCCTCGGGGAAGTATCTATACCAGTTAATATTAGGCATGCAGCTTGATTAGTGAGATACTCTTTCTATCAATCATTAATATGGTTATTTTGTTTCATACAGCTTTTCAGAGTCTGAGGTGCTCTGATTTGTCTTCTGAAGGAGACTTGCTCTTACCTAAAGAGAGAGATTAACTGTCCCCAATTCAGGCACTTCACTTTCTTGTCTGATACCCTGACACTGTTAGAAAAAAAGGGCAGGTGATGAGGAAAAAACTAATACAAGTGAATAGTAGATTATATTATTAGTAATTGAGACCAATACTGTATAGATAGAAGGGCAAAGAAAGAATAGCAATGAGAAAAATATTGGTGAAGTTACAATATACCTCTCATGTTGAAAGATTAGACTAGGCTAGTCTCCATGGCTGAAAAATCGTGCTTCCTTTTGTTCTCTGGACCAAATTAATATTCAAGAATTCACAGGAGAACAGGTTGAGTAAGAAAAGTAAAAATACCTACTCCCTCCCTCTCCTTCTCAACTAGTTTGGAATTTGGGCCGGTGTCCTAGGAGATTGAAAACATGGATTTAAATAATTTTGGGCAAATATGGATACATTCTCTGTACTGAAGCTATACAGTTTGTTTCAGCAATGAAGCCTTATTAGATGTGGAAGAGTGATGAAATTCACAAATCATGTACACTTGGTGGAGGTGACAGTAACTGAAGTCTTAGTAAGTGACCAGTACTTGTAGTATTGCTAAGACTGAAGTTGAAATAACCAGAACTGAACCAAGCCAGAAGCTGAGACCTACTTTTTTAAACTCAAATCTTGCTTGTTTTCTTTAGTGCTGTCATTTTTGAGTACTACAGGTTGTCCGTATTTTGTCTGTATCCTGGCACAAGCACTGCAAGCAAACAAAAGTTTATATGACATACAAAGAGCTAGAACTAAAGTTTTCAGTGGTAAAACTTAATAGAAGCCAACTACCAATGTCTTCTGTAGCCACTTTATTACACAGCTATATTCACTGAGAGTTAGAGAGACATGGTTTTAATTTGCTTTATAGCTCAGCTTTTCTGTAAAGAAATTGCATCAGTAATACTACTTGCAGCTGTAGCTATGGTTCAGTGATATTAGTTAAAGATTGCTATTATGAAAGGAGGGGGAAGCATATTTTTAGCTCTCATTTTGAAATGCATGTAGGTTGAATTCAGGAAATAAGTATGATTGTGACTTTTTTGTAAACCTAAGGGGAGATAAGAGCAGGAAACCCTTGTTCTCATAGTGGAACAGTGTCAAAATGATAGTTTTCATCTTGTAATAATTTAATTTCATCTGATCTAGATAATGCAGACAATTCTGCATGCACATAAAGAAATTCAGGTCTGTAAAATATTCCATACGCTGTAGGATTACAGTGCCAGGGCAGAGACGATGAGAACATGGCAGCTTTGATATAGTGAGAACCACATGCCTAGGAACTCAGGATGGCAGAAAGAGAAGACTTTCAAATGTTGCTGTGGCAAGTTTATGGATTCATTTTTTTCCAACTACTTTAATTTCTATCTTTCTGAAAAATGAATTAGCCCAAGAAATCAGAATTGTATCTGGAACTTGGCTTCTGTATTTATAAAGCAAAGATAGTACCTAGTGCCAAATGATGATGTCTTAAAATTCATTGAGATTTTCTGCATTATTATTACTAGACCAGCCTTAAGGCATCCAAATTTGCAAGAACTGGGATATAAACCAAATCTACTAGAACACACATCACCAGTAGACAACTTTTCATGGCTATTCCCATATTTTTTTTCCCTCCTCTCCCAGAGGAATCTTCCCTTAATAGTTTTGGGGGGTGGCAGTGGGGGTGTTTAAGATCTGATAGGTTCCTTGTAGAGACTGTGATTTTTAACAAAGGTTAGGTTGCCACATGTGTTGTGAAGCTTTCTGGGGAAAAGTGGGAAAGCGTTCAGTTCTTTTCTCAAGTCTCCAAGGGCACAGGATATGATCAGAATTTTTGAAAACGTGATTTTATGTTGTGAACTGGAAATGTTGTGTACAGAATGAAAAAAGAGATTGCATTTGTGTAGCATGACAAAATCTGAGTCTTGTTGTGAAACGAGCAGCTGTGATCTCCATTACCTTCAGAGAATAGGTGTGGTTCATGCTTCACTAGATTTGTGTAGTTTTATTTGAAAGGAACTTGGCTATCTTGTCACTGAACTTCAATAAACAAAATGTAATGTAGCTGTTGTCCTTTGAGATTTTCTTGTACTTTCTATGTAAAGCTGAGCCAACAGAAGATTCTTTGCCTCAATATCATCAGACGTGACAAACAACTGTTACTGGGAAGTCCTCTTATCCTTCTGAGTATATGAATTGCAATTATGCATGACCTGGAGGTAAATGTTGAGATCATGACCACTGTGGAGGGTTCTTTTGGTACATGTGGCCAGTGGACTAGCACAATTTAATGCCTTTTCAGCATGCTTAAATTTCTGGCATGTAGAGGTTTGAGAAAGGGCTTGAGAACTGGGAGAGGCAGGTTTGTGGAGCTTTTCCTTAAAGTCTCTGCAGCATGTGGAACATATATAAAGTTACCTGATGAGCAGAGGATTCTATGAACATTTTAAAGTAGTTTCATTAAGGTCGGATGAACTCCTGCTACTTGTTATTTTTAAAGCCTTTAATTAGATTTTAATACTTTTTAATCAGGTGAAAGAGCCACAGTAAAGGTTTGGGGGTTTTTTTTGTTTGTTTTTTAAATCTAGGTGCTAGTGGGCATAATGAGCAATTGGGGATGCTTGATTTACTATTTACTGACGTGGTCTCTTTTCTTGAATGAGAGAAGCTTTAGCTTACATATAAATTTAGTTAGGCTTAGAATTTTGAAGCAAGTATAGTTTTCTTTTGCAGAGAAGAAAGATTCAGGCTTAGATGCAACAGTAATGGTCTTGGAGTCCTCCAAGCACTGCTCCACTAATGCTGTTTTGGTGTTTGGCATGAAGGAAGTAACAAGTGAAGACAGTCTGTGTGTCTGTGTGTTGTGCTCACGTTGGAAGTCACAAACTCAAGAGGATTTTATCCTTAATCCTTTGACTTGTGTTTTAATTTCTAAAAAGCTATGTAGATTTTGGTGTTGCAATTTATTTTCTCATACTAAAACATGAAAAGCAAATGCTGCTTGCATCTTTTTATATTGCCGTAATTTTCTGTGTCTTTTTTTCCATGGTGCCCTTCTCCCCTTTTCTGCTATCTGAAATAAACTTGAAAATTATTTGGTATATAAATCCTATATTATATATTCAAAGATGAGGTATGGGAAACCCTAAATCTTACTTTAAGTCCAGAATGTTCACTAGGCCAGATACTTCATTCCTTGAAAACCAGACGAAACAGGGAGACGGTAGAAGGAACTAGGATGTTACATTGACTTCCCTGCAGATTAGGTAGTGAATTAGGGAAGATTTGTCCAGATGATGCTATAAGGAAAATCACTGTAACTACGGGCCTGATTTCAGGCTTTCTGTTCTGCTGAACTCTGTCAGATATAAGCCACAGCATTTTGTCAAGATACTGTCATGCAAGTTTAAGAGCTGCTTTGGATTGTGGTATCGACAGGGAATGAGGAGGAGGAAGTAAGTTACGCAGCTCTGAGTAATTTTTTCATGAAGCTTCCACTTCTGAACATCTTTTGGTCTCTTGACTGAGACAGTTTTAGTCACCTGTGTTACCAAGCCCCTCAAAGGTAAAAATTGACCATATACTTTGAGATAAGTACTTTCCTCCTTCTCCAAGATCAGGAGCTTTCCTAGTCCTGTTTACAAGGACAAAGCTCCCTTCTTTCACCTTCTCTTGCCTTCTCTTTGTCTTTCTCTCACTGTTACTTTTTCTCCCCTCCCCTTCCCCCCCCCCCGCCATTTTTATCTTCCTATTTCCTCTTTCCTCTTCCCTTGACTCTTTCTCTTTCTTGTGTGCCTTGCATTGAAGATTGCCAGTCAAGGGCAGATCCTTTCTTATGTAACAGTCTAAGTAAAATAATGATTGGCCAGTGCTTAATAGAACTGTAGAATTTTACTGCTCAGTCGTAAGTGAAAACACAACCTAAACAAATATAGCTAACAGAAATATTTAACATTCCACTCTAACACATGAGATTCTTAATGTATAATTGGTCCTGTGCAGGTCAGACAGAGATCTTGCTTTAAGGTATCATCCCAGAGTCTCCAGCTTTAGGTCTTAGAAGTAATTGAGAAGTTTGGTAAGTCTATATTACTAATACTGGAACTTTGGGAAACTTGAATTATGATTCAGTTCATTATTCTACATCCATTTAAATGAATGTCCTTTGTAGTCTGAAAGCTCCCCAAATCCAAAGCCAAAGCAGTTTGGTCTAAGACAGTCTTTGATATTGTAGTACATTGGTCTCATACTTAAGGATGAGCAATATGAGGCTTACAGGAAGGGACGAGATCATTTATTAGACCAACTAGTTTACTAAGGGAAAAATGAATGAGCTTTTTGGGTGCACAATTCTTCCTTTAGATACTAAAAAAAGGTATCTTAATAATACCTTTATCTCATTGAAAGACACAGGGGAAAAAAGTTTTAAGTTTCTCCAGCTTGTAACAGTAGAAGTTGTTTGAAACCTGAGTGAATACTTATGAAGTGATATTTGTGATCTGCTAATAGCCACCTTCCCTTGGTACAGAAGTCTGTTCAGGAAAACATGAGAAATGACTTGCAGGTTGCAGAGGTGAGGCTTATAGGGGTGGCAAGATCTTTAAACAGATGAATGGGTGTAGTTTGGGGGAGAAGTAAAAATTTCAGGAACATGAACTTAGAAATCTTCTTAAAGGCTTGTGAATAATGACACCGGTCTATTATAGGCAGAAGTTACCTTTAGCGCATGCTGTAGATCTGTCTAGGCATTTAAGCAGCGAGTATGTGTAATTATTTTCCCTCTGGGTGCTATTGCTGTATGTGCTCTCTGGGATGTCCCATATATTTTGTCTAAGGTACTTTCAAAAGCTCTTTTTCAAGTATAAGACAATTCCATATTCCTGATGGGGTTAAAAAAGCAAGATAACTGTTTGTCTGTGGCCTCTGCAAAGACACGTATAAAGTAAAAAATATTCAGGCTTTAAAACTCACATAGTAATCTAGGTTAAAATGGCTAGACCTTTGTCAGGGAGAATGTTCTGCTACCTGTGATGTTACATAAACTGCCTTTTTGGGAGCATGGAATGACTACAATTACAGTCAATAATGTATTGAACATTATGGCTGAACTACACTGAAGTTAAGCTGCATTTGACAAAGTCAACAAGTCAATAGAGTACAGGTAACTCTTTCCTTCCCTCCTATATTTGAGTAGTGGTAAGTGCAGACATGCTGTTAAAGTGCAGATAAAGTGTATTTCTCTGCAGGTAAGCTCAGTGGTAGTCCTATATGAAAGATACTTAGGCTGTAGTTCTGATATATGGCAGCTCTGGCTTAAACTAGGCATGTTCATTTGTAACGTGATGCATACACAGGGAGTCTTCTTGGCAGTGGATTCAACGTTCAATGTATAGTGTTAAAAGTTGTAGTGTTTTATGCAAACACATTTTTATGTAAATGTGTATATACACATAAATATATATTTATACAATTATGCAGTGATCTATATATAGTCTATACTACTTGAGTATAATATATCTATTAAGCACTGTATTCAAGGAATAGTGGGGATGTTTTATACATTAGGCAAACTAAAATAGAAAAAGTATTAGTTGAAGTTTAATCCATTTCTTGAACTATTCTTGTTAGTGTCAAGTAGTCAGAGAATTACTGCTAGTGTACACTAAGTAATAGTGACATCAGAATATTGTAAAGACTGACAATTGCTTGCCAGTATTATATGGAGTGTGGAGGAAAAAAGCACTAGCAGTCAAAAGGCTAAAATCCAAGACCTTTCATTTTGTGCTTGTCAATCAATACCTAGCACCCAGGTAACTAGCCCAAAGCAGGTATGCTTGAAACATCATACATTTTTCAGTTCTATTTATGATGCAGTTTAGAACGCTTATTGCTTTGACCAGCAACTGGGAGCTTTCAGACCACCATCAAAATGCCATTTTGCTGCTTTGCAGTATCAAAACAGTAATTCTTTGATTATCTAAATCCCATTTAAGCATCACACAATCATTTAGTAAAATCAAGTTGGAAGAGTTTTTGTATCAGCATATGGGTCTTCCTTAGTATGCTAGAACATTTTTATCTAGGCAGGAAAATGAAATCTGACCTGCTAAATATTGTGTGCTTGTTGGAAAGAAAATGGTGTTAGCAGAAGGGGCCTACCATTCAGTCATGAGAGATACGGAAACATGAATGCTGTGTGGCTCATCTCACTCTTAACTCTTTACCAAATAAATGAGCAAGTAAGAACAATTGTGTTTAAAATTTTTTGACCTCCTAAAGAAGGGGGACCTGGATTTATTTTAGTGCCTCAGGCAGAAAATGATGATAGGCACAGACAGAGCTGAAAAGCAGTTGTTCTCTTCTGAGAAGTAGGGACAGGACGAATGGAAGGACTCAAGCAACCTTTGCATGGCCTGGTTCACAAACATATACATTGCCTTTCTGCCAGTCTACAATGTTTTGTAAGTGCAGAAGGTAATTAAAATTTGCTTTGAAGATATTTTGAAGAACATACCGTTTTCACAGATAGATCTGTCCTTGGCTTTTCTGCTCAGTTTTTAAAATATGTATACATTTTAGTCTTTATTTTTAATAGCTTTAATCAAAAGGGTTGTAATTTTGAGGTTTGTGACTTGAGCCTGTTTTTTTCTTAAAACCCTATTGCCTTGCAGTACATACTCCACACATTGGAGCAATAATGTTATTTTCTAATACTATTATTTTGCTATGATGTATTATACTTAACGTTTATGTGTGAAGTTCACTACTACTGAAATTCTTGAAGCTGCAGTGTGTATGTTCAGTGCTACATTGTGCCTTTGCAGTAAGAGTTATTATAATCAGGAGGCGTGGTTACTCTGAAATACAATTCTGTTGAAGAAGTATATGCATATTTTGAGGTCCTGGTCAATTTATCAGGGCCAGTAGTCCATGTTACCATCTATCTACCATCTGATCTATAATTTCTTTTCATTAAAATATGATCTATGTAGTTTCTTAATTTCAGCTGTTATGAATAATATAATTTTCCCATATATTTCTACAAGAATTTCATGGTGTCACTTCTTTTTAATGAATTTTAAAATACAGTAGTATATTAGCTGTTGGAAGGAAAAGGTTTCTAACAGCTCTTCAGTGTTAAACAAGGTAGGTTGCACAGATGTCTTTCCGTTATTGCAATTGCAGAGTTTGTCACGTCTTGTAGATGATGTAACATGCTTAAATGTGCAAGTGGAAGGATTGAAACTTCGCAGCAAACAACCTGAATGTTTTACTAGAGGACCTAATCTCTGTACTTTGCTTTCCTCACCACCTGACTTCACCTTGACTCAAAACATCACTGCCATACATATGCTAGAGGACTGAGGTATTATTCATTTTAAGTCCCATTTTTCATTCTATGTTCACCAAACCCATAGAAGCTGCTATGCATTATGGAATATACATGTAGGATTGTGCCATATATGTGTAGATGGGATATTATGAACTGTGGTTCTGCTTATCCAGTATAACTTAAAGGCACAAATGAAGCATTGAAGGCATCACATCATACTGTAATATCTGTAAGTGCGCATCTGATGTATGTATGGCACCTGAGTAAAACATTTCATTTACTGTTTGGAAGCATTTCAAACAATTTGTACATGTTATTTGCATGTCATAGTCAGTGGCCTTGCTGTGAAAAAGTCTTCTAGTTTTAAGTGTCCTGAGATGTTAATTATTTTGCTTTGTGCAATTATTGAGAGATCTGCTGGTGTTTAGAAATGTTACATAGAGAAAATCGTTATTATATAGGTGATGAAATATTTAAGGGAAGAGATGGAAGATTAGAAAAGAGCAGAAAACAAAATAATTCTAATTTTTCATGGTGAAGTGCTGCATATATTGCATCCTTGAGCAAGCTGGCTGGCAAACATAATTTTAATCTTTGTGGTTTATTCAAACTACCACACTGTGCTCAATATCTTTAAAACCCCACAGCTTTAGGTAACTAGAACACACTTGTACTAAGTATTCACCAAATACCTTAAGCATTTTAATACTACCAAGAATAAGACTGGTTTAGGTTTAAATTAGGTTAAAACATAATGACTGATAGTGATTTCCCTTAAAGATGGATAAAGGAGGGTAATCGTTCTCCATGCTCTGGTACAATCCAAATAATCTTCACTAACTTGAAGGTTGACTTCTGTGCAGTACAGGAAAGGATATACGATCAAAATGTGAGGGTGGAAGAGAGAGTCCTGAATGAATAGGAAAAGGCACAGTGCTGCCAAATGCTGAAATTCAGTATCTTTTCCACGTGTAGGTGCTGACTTGCAGTCCAGGTCTATATGGCATCAAGATTCCTGGCCTACTGCTCTGTTTGTCTGTCTGTATTGTTCTTCTGGATGCAGATGACAACTACAGCCTTTTCTTCCAAATGGCAGGTGTTAAAGGAGGTGTCTGACAGTGTCTATTTTTTATGAAGTAAGTCTCTCACTTCTGATGTGAGGACTGAGCTTCTCTCTTTTCAGTCTGAGGTGTTTCAGTCTTGTCTCCAAAGAGGACATTCTATGCATCAGAATACAGACAAAGCTGGTGGGGGTTAAGTTGTGCCTCTCCTGTTAAGTTACGCCAGGTCACCAGTCAGTTGAGGAGTACAAGAGTGTTAGGGAAAACTGGACTATGTTGTCTAGTAGTAAGGCAACTCATCTGGCAAACAGACTAGATCTCCTATCTACTCCTTGCTCCCCATGCTTTTTTAATACAGTTACATATTTTATTCACTGATTCTGTAATGAAAATAAAAAAATCACTTAAAAAAAAAAGTTTAAAGATCACTTAAATGAGAGCAGGACTTTATGACTCCCTTCTGACTCCCTGTGCCTTCCACTGTTGCGTCCCATAGCACGCCATGTGTATTTGCAGAGTCAGGCTGCAGAATTCACCTAGTTCATCCTGTTATGCCTGACAAGCAGGACATTCTCCAAGAAGAAAGGTAGTTTTGGTTTTCCATTGCTTGGCAGAGTCTTCAGTCTTGGATTGTGGAATATAAAAGGTGGTCACCACAACCGTACCAACATTTTTGGGTGCAAATTGCTGCTGTTGTAATGGTCCTGTGCATGTGGCAAGCTCATGGCTCAACTGTCAGATGAGACCTCTCATTTGGTCACAAGGCAGCCTACTTGTGAATCGTAAACAGACCATGAAGGTATTCCGTATCTGCTGTATAACACAGTGTATATTTATTATATTGCAAGAGACGGAGGAAGAAAAATAAATCTTAGATCATAAAATAACTAATTTCTGTGAAAGAAATCAACTGTAGTAGCAATTACAAGAATGTTGACAAACTGTTGGCAAAGCTGATGAAGCATACAAAGCTAGTTGCTCAAGTACTTCAAGTAGGTTGGAAAGTGTCCTGGTTTCAGCTGGGATAGAGTTAACTGTCTTCCTAGTAGCTGGTACAGTGCTATGTTTTGAGTTCAGTATGTGAAGAATGTTGATAACACTGATGTCTTCAGTTGTTGCTCAGTAGTGTTTAGACTGATGTCAAGGATTTTTCAGCTTCTCATGCCCAGCCAGGGAGAAAGCTGGAGGGGCACAAGAAGTTGGCACAGGACACAGCCAGGGCAGCTGACCCAAACTGGCCAACGGTGTATTCCATACCATGTGACGTCCCATGTAGTATAGGAACGGGGAAGTGGGGGCAGGGATTCGCCGCTCGGGGACTGGCTGGGTGTCGGTCAGCGGGTGGTGAGCAATTGCACTGCGCATCATTTGTACATTCCAATCCTTTCATTATTGCTGTTGTCATTTTATTAGTGTTATCATTATCATTATTAGCTTCTTCTTTTCTGTTCTATTAAACCGTTCTTATCTCAACCCACGGGTTTTGCTTCTTTTCCCGATTTTCTCCCCCATCCCACTGGGTGGGGGGGGGAGTGAGTGAGCGGCTGCGTGGTGTTTAGTTGCTGGCTGGGGTTAAACCACGACAGAAAGATTTGTGTACTATCATATGTCTTTAGTCTTTACTAAAGTTTATTATGATTTACAGTATTGTTGGTCTGCTACTGAAAAGCAGGAATCCGTTTCTAAGCAGTTGAAAATGCATAAATGAAGAACATCTTATCAGATTCCATCGAGTCATTTGGATGAGAGAACAGAAGTGTTATTTCAGAATCAGTGTATTGAAGAAAGAAAGTAGAACCAATATTGGATGAATTCTACCCAAGTATTTTAAGGAAGATTATACTGACAAAAAAAATCTCAAATTTGTCCAAATTATTTAACTGTAATAATTTGTGTTTCTTGCCAATTCTGTTAACATATTAGTTTTTTTCACACAACGTTTTAGTGTGATCCATAGTAATGTAAATATTGAGTTCTCGTGTGCCTTTCAGAGACCCTGGTCACCCTACTATGAAGATGTGTATAGTTCCTATGAAGGATTTTACCTTTTTTATCCTTGGATCTTTGCCAGTGCATATGATCTTGGTTAATGGTTACTAGATGGCATGGGCATTTAGGAAGTAAGATTCTCCTTACTTGTCTGTGACTTTGTATTGTTCCTTAAACAAGTCATTTTGCTTGGGATGTATTCTGCAGCAAAAAATGTGATAGAGTAACTAGATAGATAAACACTGCAGTGTTCTCCTATTGGTAGGACTATGATACATCTTTTAGAATAGATGAAGGAGATACATAGAATGACCTGTGGATATGGAAAAATTTCTCAGAAAATAAAGAATTGTGGAAATAACACCCCCCCCCCCCCCCCCAAAAAAAGGAAATTGAAACTAAGGCACTCATTGTGAAACCACCCTAAAATTTGGAGATAATTCGAACAAGTATTTGGAGGCTGAGAATATTCTGGGGTATAATACTAGTAAAAGGAGTATTGAAGGGAGACAAACTTTCTATTGAAGGATTTCAACACTTCTTCAACTATTAAACATCAATATTGAGTTAGGGGTAGGGGAGAATTATTCCTCATTAATTTGGTATGGAGCTTTCCTCCGTCTTTCTGGAACACATAGTCATCATTATATCAAACCTCCTGTATTACATGAAATATGAGTTTGATGCAATAAAGCAGCTCCTGCATTCCTACAATCATTTTAATAATGAGATCAGGTAGCAGTCAGATGAAAACAGCTACAGCAAACTGTTGAAATAGCTTCTAAGCTCTGCCTCATATACACCTGTTGTATGAATAATGTCTCTTCTGGTAGAATAGTCTGAAGTCCCTCGCGAGGCTTGAGGCATGATGGAAGACCGCACATCCCCACCCACATAATTTGCTTTGATCATATAGTTTACTTAAAAAATAACAGCATTCAGTCTGTTCTAAAAAAGGCTTTGCTCCTGTGATTTGTGCTGTGCGTTGTCAGTAAACCTTGAAGACAGGAAAGCTTATTTGATGGGTGCTAAAAATATTAAAATGCCTAGAATGTTAAATGAATGCTAAATGTTTAATAAAAATAGTTGGTTTTTTTTTCATTACTTCTTTTAAAAAACTTAAAATAGCCCTTATAAAAGGTTTTGGTTGCTGAGCTGGAAACCAAAACTATCTCTAGTTTTCTAAAGAACGTAAGTTGGAAGAACCTGTTCCATTACATTCCCCTGTCAGCATGGCCTAATCATCATCTGACTGTTAGGTTCAAGATGTGAATTTTTGTTTTCATTCAGTATTTAGGCTCTTTGACTTACTGAATGTTAAAGGAGCTTATGCTGTCTTTGCGTTGTACAATGTCAGATGATTTGAAACTGTCTTTTTGTTACACAACTCCACAGGCCAGCTCTCAAATGATAATGATTTTCAGTCAGTACTATTCTCATCTGTTTTGTCTTAGAGATGAAGAATTTCTTAGGCTTTATCTAAAGCATCACAATTGTATTTTAAAAGTATTATGGAATTACCACCTTTAGATGTGAGCTGTAAATGAAGAGAGGGTATGAAGCATAAAAAGACCATGAAAAGTGGACAGTACTGATTGAGCAATCTAGACAAAATGAAGTAGTTCCTGGCAATCAGAAGAAAGTGTCATAAGGAAGTTAGGTAGGAAGAAAGGAGGGGATGAATAAAAGGAGAAAATAAATTAAACCTGAAAAATTGAGGAATACATTGGTTCTAATTTGAATAAAATGTAATAATTCTATATGTAATAAATAAATTTTATAAATTTCTTTAGGAACACAAACCAACAGCATATACCTAAAGGCTAATAGAGAAACTCTTTGTAATTCTTTGTAAAGTTAGAAAAATAGAGGGATGAATGTACTATTCAGACAAGAAAGCACCAAAATGCTTTCCCTAGAAAGCAGAATTGACCCATAGAGCGGCACAGTAGAAGTCAGTACTCTCGTACAGAAATTAATTTCTTGCACTTGCAAGTTGACTACCCAGTTTGCAGCTAATGTCAACCATTCTACCTTTAAAGAAGCTACCTGCCATATCTTACTGAATTTAATTTTGAATAATATGAATGCTTAATTTTGAATAATTAATGATTCCTCAGAATCAATAAATGCGTGGTTACTTAGGTATTAAGTGGCATAAAATATCCTTTTGCAATAGAGCAAGACAGTGGATTTTCACTTGTCTTAATATATACATATCATACCAGTTACTTATTTTCTATTTTTCATAATCAGTTTGAACAAATAGGCCAACATAAAAAGAATTACCTTCTCACAAAACTTGTAATCTTGTCAGGATGCAAAGATCCTACGGATCCCAAGCTATTCTATCACTTTGTAAATTCTTTGGAGAGCTTCATAAATTTTCTAACTGATCTTGTATACACTGGTCATTTTTCATAGCAGTTATTGCTTTTGTTTTGTTACAGAAATTGTTATATGCTTACACAGACTTGTATCAGGGACAAACGTAGCTTGTTACATGGTAGGTAGTGTGGATTTAATTCTATACAGTTGCACTGACCCGCACCAAGAAGAGAGGGGGAGTAACAGAGAAGTGTTGTTACTTTTTGCACTGCCAGTCTTTCACTTCTGCTAGGGTATTTTTTCTCTCTCAAATTGTGAATTTGAGCAAAACTCAGCTGATTCAGAACTATTTAGATATTGTGTCAATGGAGAAGATACACGTAAGTAAAGCTTCTGATATTAATTCAGCAGCATGCACTTGGAAGAACCTTTACACCTGCTTTGAGAATAATCCAGAATCTAAGCTTTTGTTATCTGTTTTCCCCACTCCCCATCTATCCAAGTTTATATGAAGTTCTGGAAATGTAATCAAATTTCTGTAAGTGAAACCCATAAAGTGGAGTTGTGGGCTGCATTATGTTAATATGATTTTATTTAACTGCCTCACCACCTTCTGGTGGCACTGCCCTGTTAGTGGGAAATAATAAGTCTGTATCAGAAGACTGTCATGGCATTGGGCTCAAGAAGATTCCTTTAATAAAGAAAAATTGCAGTGTTCTGACTGTTCCACAACAGAAATATAAAACAAAAAATTGAAGGGGTTCAGGAAGGGATGTTAGAGTTTGGAAGGAGTTTGATAGGACTTCTAGAGGAAAAGGGAGTTGGATCCTTGTTTGGAACTTGGAATTAGAAGGCAGAGGAAGGAAGCCATGTGACAGTCTGTGGGGCAGTCTTATCAAGGGAAGTTTTTATATTTCTTTTGTGTTTGAACTCAGTGAGCTTTTCTTCTGGGATTCACATTCTATTCTTAAACTGGATGTTATTTTTGATTACTATTGTGCACTTCATGCAGATGAACAGTGCTTTAAAAAGAGAAACAAAAAGAAATGTCATAACTGAGAAATGAGACAGTCCAGGTGCCTTGTATCAGTATTTGAATTCTCTTCTGTTGCAGAGAAACTGTATATGACAGCCTTCATAAAGAGACATTTTGCATTTGGATAGCCTTCTTGTAATTGCATCTGAGTGGGTTAGTGAATTATGCTCATGAGGTATGCAGGAATGATCTGTAGCAGAACTGCATTTCTGTGGCAACTATCTTAGAAATGGGTCTTGTGCAGTATGAATGCACAAGTTTAAGTTAGTTTTGGCAGAGTAAAGAAAACTCCCTTCTTTTTTTAATTCAGGTAATATTTCTTTAGGTCTTGCTTCAAATCATTGTCACATTGAGCTCTTCAGATCTTTATTCCATGTGAAAATGTGGACACACAAAATCACCACTACCAACAAGCAACAACAAAAAGTAATTATTTTCTAAATGTAACATTCTTTTTAATCCTGTGGGAGCTTTTAAAAAGGTATTTTAAATTCATTACCAGTTGTAGGTCACTGGTCGATTTGTTTGTAAGAAAGCTAGAGGTAATATGGGTATCCAGGTTTGTCTGTCTCTGTTCTTATCTTCTCCAACATATTGACTTCCTTTTGGAGATAATCTTGTGTTACATTAGTTTGTTTTTTTTTTTAAAGTGCCTGAGGCATAGCTTCATTGCATGTTTTAAACAATTTTTCCTGGTTGAGAGCTGCTGTAATGTTGGGGCAACTAAGTTTGGAGAGGCAGGGCAGAGGCCAAGATCCTGTGTAGCTGCAATGAGGATGATAGCAATGGGGATAACTCCTGAAGGATGGATAAATGTGTATATAAATAAATGTGCATGTGCAAAGACACACACTGGCATACACGTGCAACTTAACTCACAGTTCTAGGGTTCTTTCCCAATTGCTGTTTAGACATAAAGAACTGTGCTTCTGCATTCACACAGGAGAGTTCAAAAGCCTAAATGAGAATGTTTGCAGTCACTTGCCAATCATTTGAGGTAATGCTGTACTAACAATTGGATATATTGTGCTATTTAGTACATTTATTCCTGCATTAGCTATGCCAGGGAGGGAAGGACTTTTTTCCTGTTTATAAAATGGATGCAGAGAGTTTTCCTTGTGGCATTGTTAGCTTGAAGTACAGTGTTAATATTGCTGTTAACTGATTCCTGCTTATCCACAAAAATCTGTAGTTTGAATTAAGAGGTGCGTTAAGCTTGAGCAAGTCAGCTGCTTGCAAGTTATCAGCTGAACTTCCAGTTCTGCTTACTCTGTCAAATAATGCAGTGAAAATTATATCTACAAGCCTGAATAAGCACACAAGCATTGATTGCTATTGAAATCTGTTTATTTATAAACTGGAAGCCTCTTGTTCAAGCTTGGCCTAGCTACTAGTTGTGGGCCTTAGGGCTTTAAACCACTCAAATGGAGATAAGCGTGGCTAGTAATTTACAGTATCTAATGTTTCTGGGTGGCTTCAGGATCCTGTGAAAGGATACATGATTAAATTAGACTTCTAAGTACCCTAATCAGCTTGTGGGATACTTTTTGCATCGAAGTATAAGATACACAGCAGCTAGTATAGGGGAATGCTGAAGCAGGGTAGGATTTCAGTCACCTCCTTTTCAGAATGTTCTGTTGACTAAGCCCTATCCCTTTGGATACAGCCAGTTCATGCTTTTGTAACATCCCACGGCAGCTCCTTCTACTCTCTCTCTGGGGAAGAAGGGATTCTAGACCCTCATATCCTGATGAGGTTCAATATATTCCTCCCTCTTTTGGTTTCTTACCTGTGTAGGGTAAGGCTGTGGAAAGGGGAATTTCCTATCCCTCTTAATTCTTGTTAGAGGAAGGCTTACAGGAGAGAGCAAATCTCCAGACCTCTTCGTGCCTTTCTTATCTTTCGGAAGTGCTTTTATGACAGGGTACTGCTGTCTTCTTGTAGTCATTTGTATACCTTGATGGACACCGTCGTTTTAATTTTCTCAGCTTATCTAGGAGCCATGGGGCCTTCAACAAAAAAGATACCGTGATTCTTTGCTTCTCTGGCTTGTGAGAGCTTCTGGCAGAAATGCAGGTGTGACAAATTTTTAGGTGACTAATTTTATTGATAAAAAATAGAAAGGAAGCTGATAAAGATGACTTGTTTGGCCTAAGTTGCAGTGTTTTTTGGACCTTGTGCAGACTTTCACATGTTAGGGGTCTGGAGTTCAGTTCCCTGCTCTATTGTTATTTCATTAAATTGTGGGCTAGTAGCTCAATCTGTTTTTCATACGCATGTCAGTTTTTCCCCAAAGATTTACTACTGTAAATGCCACAACCATATACCCATTAACATTTTGTACCAGTTTTTAATTTTTAAAAGCACTCCTATTAAACACATTCATCTAGATTTCTTATTACATCTATTTTAACTATACTCCCTTTTCAGAGTATCCATCAAACTAAATGATTTTTGCCCCATAATTAATTTGAAAAAATTACTTTTGTAGTGCAGAGTTCTTTTATCTACCCCACTTTAAATTCTTAATGGGCACTCAGATTGTATGGACTTCTTTTCAGTTATAGCTGGGTAGAAGTGTAGAAGCCCTAAGAAAGTAATAGAAGTCTCTTAAAACCTCAGTAACTCAAAAGTTTATAAGGTTTCTTATCCATGCAAATTTTCTTTATGTTTTCCTTCTTTTTTTTTAAGGCAGCATATTTACAAAATTACTTTGAGTGGGCTGTTATGCTAAACTATGCCATTCCTTCAGGCTTATTGCCTAATTTTGTATTGCATTTGCTTCTTTGTAGGGATAATTTATGCTCCAAGTGGTGTTGTTACCACTCCATCTGAGTTTAAAAACTTGTCCCATTGACCAGTATAGTAATGTATTCTAATTACTCAAAACCACAGAAACCTTATGAAAGAAGCAGCATGCCTGAAGCAATGGCATATTGACAATACTAAGCATAGAAGACAACAAAGGCTTAATTTGGAAAGAAAACCTGTGCTTTGGAGAGACACTTTATCCTTATTGTCACTGTGAAGAATGGCTGTCATTTCTGCTGTTAGAAAATAAAGACATCAACGAACATTAAAATAATATCAGCACTTAATGTAATATACAGTTAAGTGATGTGAAGACATGAAAATTAGTTTGTGATTGTGCATACTTAAATTATACTTTGGGGTTCTTGTGTATTGCATATCTTGGGAAAAAATTGTAAACGATGTGCTAATTCTTTCTATCCAGGAGAAGAAAGCAACTTTGGGGTGCAATGGATACATAATGCTTCTGTGTAAATCTAGGAGGAGTCAGCAGGGCTGAATTTACTGGGAATATGTTTTGCTCAGTCCAGTTCAACAAGAAGGCAAAAGAACAAAATCTTAAAAGCAAACATGGTATATGGAAAAACATCTCAACAAATAAAATGTTGACATCTCTAACCAGATTGCATAGGTACATCATGTTTTTTTAAAGATTTCTTTTTTTGCAATTAAGTTCCTGATGGTTTATTTAGATTTTTATTTTGCATTGGATAAATTGCATTGGATATGGTGAAGTTTTTGTAGAAGCCACACATGTCAAATGCCAAACTCTGGAGAAGACAATTAATTTCTGTTAAATACTGAGGAAAATTTAATATTGGGTCTTTGCTTTTTCTTCATGGGGGTAGTGTTGATTCTCTCCACCCTGATGGCCCAGTAACTGCTGTCAGTCAGTGTGTTGGCCTTCAGCCAAGGGTCATGAATTCTCAGATAGGCAGAATAGCTTGGAGCTATACAAGTATTTAGGTGTCAGTAGGATTTGGTGTTGACAGTAACGTGTGATACGCATCTTGGGTATGGTCTGGGATTTTAAGGTGTTCTCTGATTCAAAGAATTCAGAAAGGTGCAGTATGTTCTCCTGTTCATCTTTCTTGGGAACATTTGGCTGTTACTGGTCCTGCCTTTTATATTTTCACACCACTGCCTGTCAAAAGCAGTAGATTAGCCAAAGCATTGGAAGTACTGCTTCATTCCTTCCTTGCCGCTCTGCAGTGTGCAGCTTTGCACAGAATCTGGTTAGCTAGACATTTGATCAAAGTGTAAGGGGCAGCCTGGTCCTTGTATCTGAAGATGCAGTAGGTGACGCTAGTGACTTTTTTCTACATGAATCAAACTGTTCTAATATTAAACCTCCTTATGAAAATACTGTACAACTGTGAAAGTAAATGTAGGAATAGGGATCAACTTTCAAAACTTAAGGCAATCGGGTGAGACTTACCCACGGTGTGCACAGGCTAATCCTGGCTAACAGTGCTTAGGTAAAGTGGTCCTGTGTCATGAAAACCAAGGTGTAGACATCACATTCTGAGAGAACCTTTTAAATCACTACTGTTCAGTTTTGTCGGGGGTGGGTATGACAACCCTGTGTTTTTATTTGAAAGGGATGTTATTAGGATTGGCAGTTTTGATGTTTGCCATCTGTTTTTTGGAATGTGGGTTTTCTGTTGATGTATTTATAAATACATTTGCAAAATGCACATACTACCAGGTTTCTGCCAAAACAGCTGGTTCTCTATTTAGGTGTCATTGAAGTGCTCCAAAGAACATCTGTAATAATAATAGATTTGGGAGGAATGACCATGGGCAATATATTTTGCAACTGTTTGATCACATTGAAAACAATTCTATGGTTTTTAGTGTGACTATTCATGTGAATAACTTCAGGCATTGTGAGAAGAGGTTGCATCATCAGGCCTCCAGAAGGAAAACAGGTTTTAATTGGTGGATTCAATGAGGCCATTAGAAAAAGATGCAAGGAAAAATATCTTTTAAATTACAGAAGATCTCTTGATAGTGACCTTAATATTAGGGCTGAGGAGCAGTTGATTAAAAATTAGCTAGTTTTTACTGGGGACATCTTGAATTCTAAAGAGTTAAAGAGAATGTGAGTTGTCTTCTCACATTCAAATATTTTGATACTGTCACTATGGTATACCTAACCATGTATGTGCAATAGCTTTCTCTTTCCAGTACTTTTTAGGAAAATTCTCTTGACTTCATACTTCACAGGAACTCTCCTACCAGATATTGCTGTATTAAAAAAACCCCAAACAAACCAACAAACACCCACAAGATTTTTTTTTCTTCTTTACCTTACATGTTTTAGATAATTTTATGCCTAAGCAGTTAAAAAAGTTTTCCTTTGCTCTAATGGAATTTGGAGGAATACGGAGAACTTCAGTTTCAGTTCAGGCAGATAATTCTCCATTGGGTTCAGAGAGGTGACAATAAGTCTTCTGAAGTACAGTGAAGTTTGAAGTAGTGACTGAGTTCATTCAGCTGAGTAAAACCACACTCCACTTTCAGAGGGGAGGATGCAGGCATTTCCAGACTATTTTGCTTAAAGAAGTATTATGAACAGTAATTTTGGAGCTATGTAGAATACATCATCTAAATATGGGGCAGATCAATGCTTCTCTAGCTGCTTACTCTCAAGTGTGAGTTTTTCATTGGCTAATGAGAAACCTCATGTGGAGAACAAATGGTAAGTGAGTGGGTAGCATTTATGATACTCTATGTTTTTACTGATTTCAGTTTTAAGGTAGAGATCTACTTATTCTGAATTGCCATCATCATGGTTACACTATTATGGCTGATATTCAGAGGTCCCATTTTGCTGGTAAACTTGTAAGTGGCAGAGTAAGGTAATCGCCACAAAGTGGTTAGGGCTAGCTGACTCCAAGTATTAGCTCCATTCAGAAAGAGCGGCATGCTTTACCATTAATCTACACAAGTTGTATCACAGGACCACTTCAGAGCATGACATTGTTTTTTGGTTATTTTTGGTATAGCAAAGTTTCCATCTGATATTTAAAGTAATGGGCAAGATGAAGAGACTGCGCTAAGTAATGCGAGGGAAAACATTTAGTAAATGAGAACTTCAGAATATTTGTCTCTGCCTTATTGTTGTCCCTTCTCAGATTCCCCTTTCTGAAAACAGTGTTACCTCCTTCTTACATTCTCCTATTACATGTTTATATTTTCCTGGATTCAGAATCCAGTCAAAACAAAATCCAACCCCCATATTTTCATGAAGTCATCCATGATTGCCTTCAAACTAGTGATGCCAGAGTCATGTCCCCATTGTCTTAGTAACTGTTTGAAAAAAGTTTCACCTTTTCTGATTTGTCTAGTGCTGCTTTACATATATATACTACACAATCAATATTTCTAACAGAAAAAACACATTTCCCACTACCAGTGTCACAAGTGTGAGATAATTTTTTTCTGATGTATTCAGATTTTACCCTTGTGAAATTATATGGGAAGAAAACGTTAAAAAAAACAATGCAATGTGAATGACTGGGTGTTATTTGAAAGAAGACCTCATTAGAGAGTTGAAAAAGCATGGCTTTCCAAATGGAAAAGATAATTTTAATATTTTTAAAAAGCCTAGTTAAGAGAAATGAAAATGGCAATATAAACAAAAGAATACATAATAAATAAAAGGAAAAAGATAACTGGTATGAATTAACATTTTTGAGTAGATATCTGAAAGCTAAATAAATCTGCAGAGGAAAAATAATCTTTTGGTATTGTGCATAAAGACAATAAGAATTCTTTGAGAAAGAAAAGCATCCAGAAAACCATTGAAATTGTGTAGATCTTTTATTATGTAAGGATAGGAATCGATGAAGTGGTTTTAAGAACATTGCAATACTAGAAAAACTTGAAAGTCTCAAAAAGGGCAGAAGCTGTACCAGTGTTTGAAAAGTGGAAGAAAGATGTTTCAGATAGTGGTAGGCAGATTAGGATTACACTAATCCAAAGAAAAATCCTGGAGAGGACTGATAACTGGAGGCCATCAAGATGCACGATACTTTCAGGATTGGTTAATTCGCTAACAAGAAGTCCAATGCTGGAAAATAGTTTTATGAAAGAGCTGTAATAAAATGTTTGTTAGGTTACGCATTTTAACAAAGTTGTCATTTTTAGTGCTCTAAATTATTTAGCTTACTTTGATCAATTTAACCTCATTAAAATGAGTATTCTGCAAAGACCAGTGTATCACAGATTTAAAGATAACTGATATCCCACAGAAACTGTAAACAGAAAATCAGGTAATGGGGTTATAACCAAGTCCAGACGATTTTTTCTTGTCCTGAGGCTGTTTATCATCATTATAACATATCTGCAAGGAAACCTGAATTTGTTGCTAGTAAATATTATAGATGTCATAAACATTGGTTAAGCAATGATTAAAATAAACAAAATCAGATGGAGTTTTACAGCACAGTATAGATTGCATTGTAGCATAATCTCACTTGAAGAGGGTATACATTTATGAACAAATGGTATAAATCATATGTACATACATACTACACATACCCATTCAGAGAACTGAATTCTGGAGAAGCTGTCATGCAGCAAAGAATTTAAGTGCTGTGTGTAGCCAACTGTCCATAATGCAGATTGGTGGCTACAAGAGCAACAGTGATTCTGTACTACTTGAGAGAAAAATCAAATAAGGAGTAGGCAGCTGGTACTGCACTGGCATTAGCACATTTTTGGGGGAAAAAAAATTGTCTTAATTCTAATAATGACATGTTCAAAAGGTTTTTAACTAACAATTGTGTGAATAATTGATAACTTGCCTTTTTTTTGTATGAACTGATTTTTTTCCTGACTTTTTTCCACATTAAAAAAATCACCCTTATATCTTAGGCTAAAATAAAATTTTTCATTTTTTTTTTTAAAGGTTTCTGATTACTTTACATACTTTAAATACTTACAGCATTTTGAAGTAAGAGGATCAATAAAATGTCAAAGCAAAATGATTTAGGTAAGAATTAGTTCAGCAGACCAAATATAATTATATAAAAAAAAGCTTTGCCCCAAATCTGACCAGATCCTAATTTTGAAATATTTTGGGGCAAGGCAAAAGGCTAGTCAGGACTGTACATCTGTCTAGGAAACATTTTCCTGGCTCAGCTAGGTAATGTGATACAGGCATCTCTTTGTGAAAATCTATAGCCTAGGCACTGCATGTGACAAGAGTAGATGAAAATGGGTTCTCGGTGCCTTAGAGTCTAGGACTCTTAGTCCGTCATCTAATTTTGGCATTGTCTACAGCAACTAATGGAAAAGATATTAGTTTGGAGGAGGGAACAAAGAGATAATTCTGAGAGGGTTTTTTTTGCTGTAACTTAGATCATAATTTCTTCGTCTGTCTTTATGGGATTCTTTAATCTTCTTAAGTGTTTTTTACTCTGGATTAGATATGTTCTTGGTGTAATTATGAAAACGATTTTTAGTGCCCATTCAGATTTTTTGGTGAAAACATTTTAAAGAAGACCTTGTAATAATTTGTATCATCAGAGCAGAATTTGTAAGGAGTGTTCAATTCTGCAAAGTTTTCCCAATATTCTTAAGAAAAAACAGTACTGAACAAATTTCTAGTCAGAAAAAATTCAGCCAGACTGTGTTTGTTTATAAAATTCTGATATGAATTTAGGATTTGTTTTTCTAAAAGTCAAACATGTATGAATTTGAAAGTGCTATCTTTAGAAAAAGCTTAGAGCTTTGAAAAAATCTCTGATTCTTTTTTTTTGTTTTCACGTAAGCTGTCAAAATAATTTAAAATGAGTTGCATGTGCTTCCCATGAAATTCGTGCAACACAAAATTCCAGTAAGAGAGATGATCATGATTGGTGAATAATAGGGGCCAAAGGAAGCTGAATTAAGCTAGTGTCTCTGTTGTAGAGATGTATTATGAGTATGCTTTTATGGGATTTGACCTGCAGCCTGTCCTGCTGCAAAATAATCCTGTTGTGCCAAAAGAAGTTCTTGCAAGCAGGAGCCTAAGTTGAATTGACTCAAACTTAGAGCTTTTATACAAATACTAGTTACTTGTATTGCAGCTGAAAGATGGTGAATCTGTCGTTCAGCTGTTGTTGTGCAATTTACGATGAATTATTTATTATTCTGACATCGCTGTTCTTTTTCTGATACACAGGAAAATTGCTGGTGAAATGCAAGTGTATTTATGCAAATAGAAACTTGAGTTAGATTAACTCAGTGGGATATGTATTCTGTAACAATAGCATGTTGTGTGTTTTTGGTTTTTTTCTGTAAGACAGAATTTAATAGATTTTTTTTTCCTGAATTCCCTTGTTTATGTTCAGTAAGGCGGATAGATAGTTACAAGAAGGATATCTGTGGTCTTGTATGAAATGCGTGATGCAGTAAACTAGACATAGGGAGGTTTCTGCGACCTTTTTATGTTCTTCTTAAGTATTTTTTTCTAACTCTAGAGAAACTGCTGTATTTTTCAGTCTGGCTTCTTCATTTATCCCAATTCATTTTTTTGAACAAGTTATACAGCTTCAAGTGAGGCATATGCTGCTTAATTAAAAGACTTGCACACTCTCACCTGTGGCTCTGGGGTGAGAGTAGTCATTTGGCATGAGGAAGAATGGCACTACCGTCTCTCCCAAATGTACCCTGGAAAACTGCCCATTCTTTTGGTTAGGGCATGAGGGAATGGCTTAGGACGTGAGGGAATGGCTTAAAACTGCATCAGGGGAAGTTCAGATTGGGTATTAGGAAAGAGTTTTTCACTGAGAGGGTGATCAAGCACTGGAACAAGCTCCCTAGGGAAGTAGTCATGGTCCCAAGGCTGTTAGTGTTCAAGAATGGTTTGGACAATGCTCTTACATATGTGGTTTAACTTTTAGGTTGCCCTGTGTGGAGTCAGGATTTGGACTTGATGATCCTCGTGGGTTCCTTCCAACTCACAATATTCTGTGATTCTGTCATTTGGTTATGAGTCAGAGTACTTTTAACCTTTTAATTGGAGTCTTCCCAATCTATTTTCCTTTCAGTTGTTTCCTGTGGTTATACAGGTATCACACTGAAACTATACAGAGCCTCTCTCCCTCCTTAGTGTCACTCTTCCTACTTAATTGATGCAGAAGTGTATTGTTTAACTAGTTTTGATTGATCACATAATTTGGCTGTTGGTTGTTTCTTATGTAAAAGGTGGAAGAGAAGTGTCATTCACATAATTACTATTTAAAGTTACTCCCCCATCTGGCTCAGACTTCTTCAGTTGTTTTCTTGTAAGCCAGAATTTTACCGTATTTCAAAAGACGCAACTTAAAGGAACAATAATCATGTATGCATCTGGTAATGTTACAGAAGTCATCTCTTCCCCAATGACTGCTGAAATCCAAACACAATGCATAAATCCCATAAAGAACAAAATTAGGAATTTACATGTGCGTGAAATTGCCGTTGTTAGTTGCAATGTGAAATTTGGGAAACATTACAAAAGTGCAGAGCACCGTGTTGAGAATAACTACTGATTCTTTCAGACTAGGCTTGGAGGGGAAAAATAAGGATCTTCCAAAAATCTATTATATGAGAAGAATGGGGAGGAAGAGGCTCTGGTTTAAGCTTGATTGCGCAGTACAAAGAGTGTAGGGTAGATAAGTTGCACAGAATGACGTGACACCCTTACACAAACAAAGTTTTCACATTCATGTCACTGTGACTCCTGCTGAAGTGAAGCCAAACTTGCAGCACTTAAAATTACATTGTTAAAATGGGAGATCTGCTAATTATATTTTAGGAGTCTGGAGAAGTCCTATATTAAATGAGGAAAAACTGTCTCCTTGGCTTATTATCTGAACTTTTAAAAAGTAATCTTATGTTAATATAACAATTATGTTATAACTGTTATATTAAAATATCTTCTTTTAAATGTATTTTAGAGAAGGTCTAGACAGTGAGATGCCCAGAATATGTGAGTACATCCAGCTTCTCTATGCTAAGTCTCAGAATGTTATATGTGTTTTGAATTTTGCAGAATCCATATGAATTATGAAATTACTGTCTTTAGATGAGATAGTTAAAGTCTGCAAGAGAAGTGAAATTACTTGGTCAGTTTTGAAGATCATACGTTGTCGTTTGTTCAAGGACGTGCAATGAATCACTGAAGATTAAAGGCCAAAACTGCTTAATCTTGAGTATTTGTTGCTCACTCTATCAACTGGATAGGATTTTCAAGGAGATACTGATAGAAGTATTTTAATCTGCTGGTAGAACATATCAAATAAATCAAATGATGATGATGATGACAAAATAATATCTGTTCAAAGCATTAGTAAAGCAGCCACTTCAGGTCACTTCCACAGTTCAGTGGGTTTATAATTCTTCCCTGTTTATGTATGGTTTCAATGTGGCCGAGATGTCTGCAAATTATTAACAGACATTGGCTTAAAGACAAGAATAAAAATAACAGTTAAATGATCGTATTTTGATTGATGAAACATTCATTGAAATGCTGTCAGTATGAGGCATTGGAAAGTTCATCATTAGAATGTTGAATATTTTGAGTTACAGAATACACAGACCACAATCCTCTGGGGTGGTTTAAGTTCAATATCCTATTATCTTAATTTAGGTAAACCCCAGATATTTATAATTTTCAGATGGGTGTAAGAAAAAGGAAAGAAAAAAGAAATAACATATTCTTCAGTTTAGCTTTTTGTGTTTGTGCTCTTCAGATCACAAATAGCTAAATTCAGAGTGGTTTAGTTCACGGCTATTTTTGATATTTTTTATTTAGTTCAGAATTTATGGATAATTGACAGGTAATAGATTAATTAATTGTATGCAGATTAACATTTTGCTCTGATGTAAATAAATCCCCCTTGAAAATCACTTTCCTTCTAAAGGGGAATATGCCAAATCCAAGTTTTTACTAGAGTCACTAAATTGAATGTGATGCCTAATTACAGTAAATAAGCACAAGTAAGTATAAATATGAATCTTCAAAAGACCTGCATCAGCCTAATGTGGTAAAGGCTTGCTATGAGTTCCTCTTAAGTATTATAGAAGTATTCAAGTTGAGTTTTCACGTACAGTATGACACATGACAGTTGTATAATCACTCTGTGGTCTTTATTTTAGTTTCTCCATTTTTGTCAGTATAGCTTTCTTCCACCAACAGCTCCCCACCCCCCTCCCCAAGTGTAGAATGTGTGACACTGCAAACTGGAGCATTTGAAAGCTTGAAATTCACAATTAAGATCCTCAGAAAAAGGCTATGCATTAACCTCTTTCATCTGTTTGCAGTACAGTCTTTAGTTTCTTGGTCACATCCTGTTTGTTTTTCATTACGGAGTGTTACGAAAGTGTAAGATTTTTCCAGGCTTCTTTTAATCCTCAGATGTGGTCTTTTGCTGCCTTCCATTTGTACCCTGTCTTGAAAACAAAATGACTGATTTCTTTCTTAATGTTTTTGTGTTCTTTTGTAAATATTTTCTATAATTGTATTTAATACTTAAATAGTTCTAAAGCATTAAGTAATTAAAGCAAGTGAGAATCCCCTACAAAGTCGGGCAGAGAAAGGTATTACCTCCATTTTGTAGCCAGTAAATGGAGTTACAAAGACGTTATAAGCAAAAAGTTCCCGTTAGCTCATAGTGCCCACATGAGACATTTGGAGCAAAATCTTTTCTCCAAATACAGGAAACCACAGCTGGAATCTTCAGAAAATTTTGCTGCCAAACTGTAACCACTCTCTGTTCTGCTTGTTAAAACATGCATGAATAAAGAAAAGTACAAGTGAACAAGGTGATATCTGGTTATCTTTTCAATAGGGCATCAAAGGCATATCCTTTATAGCAGGTCTGCTCTAAAGTAGCAGGTTGTTAGAGCTGTCTTTTGGGAAAGTTATCATTAACACTGACAGAACATTTTATCTTTACCAAACTTGTTTTCAGTATCCAGAGAACTGTTCTGACTTGCAGAAATTTTGACAAAAATTTTAATCCAAAGCATAAAACACTTAATCTCATTTGGTTTGCTTAAGATTTTAGTTTTAATTACTTAAACATTTTCTTAAGTGATACAGTAAGAAAGTTTGTGAAATACCATCACTTTGTTGCCTTCTTATTGGGATGTGTTTACTTTTGTTCTTTTATAGATTTTTTGTTGTTGTTTTTCTTTTATAGATTTTCTCAAATCATTGTCCTAAGTGAATGGATAATGTAAAAAAGCTATTGTAAAATTCCCTTCTTTTTGTAGTACCCTTGCAGGCATCTGAAGATTCCTTTTGATCTGAACAGAACATCTTGAGTTCTTCTACTCAGCGTTATCTAGATTTCTAATCATTTCTCTTGCCCTCTGAAACCTAGATCTTTTAAAAAGTGCAGTGTCAAAACTAAGCTGTTGCTCAGGTCTCAACTTGGACAGTCTTTTACAATCTTTCAGGTTTTTACTGCTGTTTCTAACCTCCAGCTACTGATAAAAGTTCTAATATCAATTATTGAGACCTAAAAGCTGGACAGAGTATACCTCTGATTAGATGCCACGGAATGATAATCAGTCTTTTTGTAAATCCATCGCATGGGGACTCATGGTCTGAGGTTTATTGTAGCTCCTATATGATTTCTGCAGAACTGCTAGTCAGTAATTGCTCCTGTTCTTGTGTTTGTGGAGCTGATTATTCCTGGTGTAAGTTTTGAAACTTGATGGATTTCAAGCTCTGCTTTTCAGACTTCTCTGGCTGCTGGAGAACTTCTAATTCTGTTTTCTAGACTGTGCCACTGTAATAAGCATATTCTTTGTTTTATTTGTATAATTAATGAACATATTAAATAGTGTTGAATGTGGAACAGAATTTGCAGAATATTGCTTTTTGTATCCTTCTGTTTCCATGATGATTACTGATAATCAGTCTGCAAGTTTCATACTTAGAAAAATTTCAGTTGGTAATCTGACCTAGCTTTTGCTTTCTGTGTATAAAAATAAGGAATATATGTAATTTATCATTTCATCTAAGAAGTGATTGGTGTTTCACTTAATTTCTTACCTTTCCTTTGCACTGAGGTAATTGACAGGTTTGGCATAAAAAATATTTTTTAATAATTTTATAATAATACTTTGGCTGTGGCTCTCTGTGGGATATACTAATGGGATAGATGCCACACAGCTGTTACCCTGCCATTTGAAAGACTTCCCTATGGATGAGTTACATCTCTGAATAAGCTTTGTGTTAGCTGCACTATCTCTTTAAAGATAATTGAGTCTTAGAGCTAGCTCTTCCTTCCTAGTCAGCCTCCCTAGATGTATTGTACAGTGAGAAGAGTCTTCTGGCTGGTTTGTCATCAGTTGAGATGGAAACAAGACTGGAACAAGAATACCACGAGTCCACATTGTTCATAGTCTGTGATTCAAAGGAGTTGTATAAGAGAATATGACAATTTTATAAAAAAAAAAAAAAAAAGTAGAAATGAGTAGTGGAGTTCTTGCTATATTAGAAAAAAAGATCTCAATTCCTTGGGGCAACAAGGTTGTGATTATTGTTCTGTCTTTGCTCATATCACAGCAAAACAGAATCTAATTCTGGTCGGAGATTTTGCGTATTATAGTAAATTCAGCTTATTGTAACAGTTTTACTGATGCTACTTTGGTGATCTATGTTCTTTGCTATAGAAGCAAATAGTTTACTTGACAAAATGCACAGGATACACATGAATGGAAAACTGGGAAGAGAAAAGTAGGAAAATATACTTTTTTTCTTCTCAGAATGATGATGATTAGCTTCTCTTATGTTAAAAGTTGTGTAATAATCACCTTTTTTCATTGTTAACTGTCTTGCTTCTTTCTAGTTTAGCTTTGAGGGATAGTGATAGAGCTGCTAAAAACACCAGGTTAGACTTAATTTAAAAATCAATAAAGCCAGATAAGACACTTGCCACTATACTAACTGAATATTTAGTTAGTGGAAACAATCAACATTTTCAAAAAATGAGTAATTATCCAGTCAGTCTATTATAGAAGTTAGCCACACATAAAGTAATTTGAGTCATTTTTGTGCCATCATGATTTTTCTCCCTGATTAATTTTCTGCATTTAGCAAGAAATACATACAAACAACTTCTAAATTTCATCCACCTTCCTTTTCCCTCATGGCTTTTATAGTGACCTTTTGTTAGACAACAGTCAATTACTGCCCTAAGGGGACAAAAGATAACAACATCTAAGTCTGTCTGGTGTAGAAAAAGTAAGAGAATGTATGCCGACATGGAAAATGGAAGAACACTTCCCAAAAAGCTGTAGGGGTATTTGACTGTTTAGATATTACAGAGATTATAAATAATCTTGGGTATGAGAAACTGAGAACCTTAGAGCTTGATGAAAGACAAGAAGATTCTTTTCCTGAGAAAAATGTAATGCTTGCGAAGATGAAGCATGACTAAAAAAAGAATGCTTGTTCTAACCTCCTTATATTTTGATAGCCTGTACTAGGTTCAGCAGGGGTTCATCCAGTTAACATGGACATTGTTTGAAAAAGTAAAAATTTGCAAAAATTATTCTATGCCATTGATAATTTAAGAAGTTCTTACCTACCAAGCATAAAAGAAAATGTTCTTTCCAAATGAAATTTGTGATCCCTATTTTATGATTCTTATGCCAGGTGTCAGCATACTTTCTTTGATCAGGTAATTAGCAGCTTTATTTATCTGCTGAATTTGGAGGTCTGTTGTCCCAGTAACATTATAAAAAAACCATGTTGGGGCAAGAAGCTCCTATTCAAATTAATATAGTTATATTAGAGTTCAAGTGTTCCTTATGTCAGATGAGTATGCCAAAGAATTAGATTCAATATAAAAGTAAGACTTAGCATTTCTTTAATTAACCCTAAATAATAACAGATGTTTTGTTGGACCAGAATAGTTGACACTGTTTTTAAATAGTGTTTTAGTAGCTAGCTTGAATTTATCCAAGTGAACATAACAGTAAATATATATGTTTAAAAGAAGATGTGAAAGACCAGTGGTCACAATCCAACCCTGTTACCACATTACTTACTTTTTACTTACAAATGACCCTTAAAACTGATGCTTTTATTCATAGATGCAGTTTGAGGCCCAGCGTGAAAGGTAACTACTCTGGAACTGTTTTTTCTGTGTCATACTGGCTGCTGTATTTGATGCTGCCTGCACGTACATTGCCACTGGAGGAACTGACCAATTTTTTTCCATTTCACAAGTGTAGTGGATCAGATTTTATAAAATTACTTAGATGCTCCCCTAGCCTGCTTACATCTCATATGCATGCCACTTTTTAATCCTTAAGTCTTTGCTTTTCTTCATGCTCTGAAACCCCTCAGTCTTGATATTATAAACGGGTCACGCTTACAGCTAAGATCCAGAAGTTGGGCATTCTTCCTTTACTTGATAGATACTCCAGTATCACCTCAGTGTGCAGTTTCAGGAACTGTCTCAAGCCAAAATGCAATGGTGACTGCCATTTTATTTTACACACAGCACCTTACACACAGGCTTTTCTGGAGTGAAAGCCTCCAGCTGCTCTTACCGAGTGTATGAAGAAACAACTCATTAGGCTTTGAGGAAAGACAAAACTATGATCATAGCTCAGTAGGATATGACGATAAGGACTGTCCGCTGGAAAAGGGAAGAGTAGTGCTCTTGTCTATGCTCGAGACTTGTGTGTCTTTTACATGATTGAGGCATAGCATAAAATGCTGAAAAAGTCCTTGCAGCATGGACTGAAAGACAGGCTTCTCATGTCCCAAATAACTGTCACAGTTACTTTGGAAAGAAAGTAATTCCCTGATCCATTTTTGAAAGTGAAATTGTGAGTAGAGTTTTAGGAGGCAGCTGGAGACTCTGGATTTGAAGTGGACAAGGGTATTCTGTGGTTGTACGAGGGAAAGCTTGTTCTGTCCTTTTTTTTTTCCCCTGTAAATTCCCAGAGATGTGGATTGTTGCCTATTTTATTTCTATTTTGCCTAGTTGCACATTAGTTGAAGACTTTTCAGATACTGATCCAATCACTGCAGTGACGTGATTTAGGTCACATTTCATCGTTGGATCCAAGTGTGCACTTTACTTTAAAAATAGGCCTAATTCCATTGCCTTCAGTGGAACTGGAGCAAGCATTAAGTATTCTCTGGATTTAAAGCCTTGTAAATACTTCCTGTACACTGCTGATAAACTACAGAAGTAAAAAGTTAGCTGTGGAAGTGCAATAAGGCAGATATAACTATGTTGATATCAGTTGTGCTGCATCAGAAATTTGTTTGGTTTGCAGTCTCACTGGCAACCACAGTCATGGGTTTGTTTGGTTTTTTTCTTAATACTGTTTGTAGAAGACAGTTAAATGAGTCTGATGGAAGACAGTACTGAAATATCTTCAAGTTGTACCTGAGCCAGTGTCTGGCCATATTCCTTCCTGTGCGTAGGCTTCTTCCTCTCATTCAGCTCCAGAAAGAAAAATAACACATACGAAAGAAATTCTGATTTTTTGATTCCAGGTGAACTGATGAATGCTGGCAAATGCTGGCAAATGCTGGTTCTGGTACCTCTTTTTGTCTAGTAAATTTGATTTAGGATCCTGTCATGCAGTGTTGTTTTGAGTTAGCAATTTTTAATTGCTCATCAAAAAAAAAAAAACAGACAGACATTAAAGGTTAAAACTGTCACTCTGTAGTGGAATTTGTTCCCCGTAAGTCCCATGAAACAGTCACACCAAATTTATTTTTTCCACATCTCATATCCACAATTGCTTTTTCTCAAGACAAAATTGTGCACAGTGACCTAATTACACACAACCATGTTTCTAGAAGCAATAGAACAGGCTTATACTGTGATATTCCAGTTTTACACTAGGATTTCAAATAGTGTATAAGGGGTAAGCACATAAATTCGTACCATGTGTTTCTTGTGATTTCCTTTTATAGTCTCAATCTTAAATTTAGTTTAAAGCTGACAGTTGCCTATCTTTTTAAAATCAATTCCAGTGTCAGTTGCTTTATTATTACTATTTTTTTCTTATAATTTTGTGATTTTTGTAATACAACATATTACTTGAAATAAGATCTTGTCTATACAGGAAACACTTCATGTAATTAAAGGTCCATTTTTAGACATAGTTAAGCTACTCTATGTTTATGTGTAGCATTATTGTATAAGCTACACATACTTTATATAGCTTTTAGTAGTTTATTTTGGTCTAGTTTGTTTCCAAAAGGTTTTTTAATGCTCATTTAAGGTCACAAGAGTACTAAAAGGTCTGTAGTGTGAATGAGATGTAGACCCGTTATGCCTGATGCCTGTACCAGAAGCTATCAAATTTCTGCCATAAGACTTCAGTCTTTTAGAAAATTTGGGAAGGCAAAAGCTAGCCCTGAGACTCAATCATAGATTTCTACACGTTTCTTTTAGTTTTATGGCTGCATAAATAAATAAAAATGTGCCATTAATTATGTATTAATGTTTCCTGATTTACACTTCTAAAAAATATAAGGCAGTACCATTACCCAGGTAAATTTTCCTTTCATTTGTGACAGAAACCTTACAGAGAAGAAATACCAGAAATCACTGATGGCATCCCCTCAGCCTTTGTAGGATTAACCTATTGTCTTTCCCAGTTCTTACCTTTTCTGTTTTCTTAGACATTGATTGATTCTGGTGCTTCTAGTAGTTAGAATCTGAGTCCATTGTCTCCATTTATTTGTTGGCAAGAAGTGTTTCATTTACTTTTCAGCAGCAAGTTTCAGCCAAAGCCCACTGAGAAACACAGGGATGTTTTCATTAGCTGATTTGGGCTTGGTATAGTTCTGTGTTGTTGAAACAACTAAATGGCTGTTTAACCAACCAGCTCAGCTATTGGCAACAGTGTTTCTAGATTATGAGACAGCTCAGTACAATTGCAGTACTACTGATAACTGAGGTAGTTTAAGCAGGGCTAGCTCTGATAGTCCTCTGTGGCCTTGTGTCATGCAGGCATACTATAAATTACCTTACACTTTGTTTTTATTTTCCCTGATTCAAATTCAAGAAAAGAGATGCTATTCCCTTACTGCATAGGAAATCATAAGTTAAGGCTGTGAGCCGTACTGATATATGCAAAGTGTTTTGTGACTTTGAGCATGTAAATTATATGAAGGGCAAGCTATTCATCCTCACAATTTCTTTTGGCCTTGGAGTATTTATAGAGGCTCCCTGTGGAGCTGCACTGTCAAGCATCCCCCAGCTGGGGAACAGCTTATGAACGGTTCTCTGAGGAATATGTATACACACTGAAAACTCATTAATAGTCATACACGGTCCTACAAGCAAGATTATTCCTGTGGCCTTTATCTGAAAAAATCTTTGGGTTTGTTTCTTTAATTGTGGCATCTCCTTCTTTGGAGCATTTTTTGTTAATGCTTAAGGTTGGCTTCAAAAGGGGCTAAATGTCGTAGAGCTCACTATTTTAATGGCTAACAAAATTCTTGGCTCAAAATAGGCGGTCGGGGTCAATCCTGTACTGGATACTCAGCTGTTTGCAAGCCCTGCAGTACAGAATCTAAAACCACCTGAATGTGTGGAGAACAGAGCCATAAATAGGAAACATGGAAGACTGAAATTTTAAATTCTATGGCAGGGGAAAGGTTTGGTGCACAGAGTAAGTAATGGGGTAGAATAAAAATGCAGAAGTATTATGTAAAGTTGTAAACATTATTTCTTACCTATCTCTCTCTATGTGTATAGATTGCTGAAATAAACAAGGACTGACAACAGGCAGACAGGCAGATGTAGGTTAAAGCTTTGATGATGAAATGGAAGACAAGGAAAAGGCATTTGGAACAAGTAGGCAGGGTGCACAGGCTGGAGAGAGTCCAAAGGTCCCTGCCTGTACTGGTCCCATACTGCTTCTGTAGGGCAAAATCTCTTGCTGGTTCTTTGAGTGATGGTGCTGGGAAGGTGCAAGCACCATGTTTGTCCTAGGGTCTTTGAAGAGGACAGTTGTTCTATAGAGTCTGAGCTGTGTATCTTCTTTGGATGATCATTTTTATTCAATATTCAGCATTTCACTTAGTGACCAATTAATGATAAGTATTTACTCATCTGACTCTGTTCCATAGCCATTGCAAGGGTTTTTAATCATAGCCAGAGATCCATAGTTTAAGATGTAAATCTATGAAACCTTTCACTGGCATTTTATGAGCTATAGATTTTTCAGCTGCCTGAGCACCTGATGAAGATTTTCTGTCTCCAAATTCAGGGTTCATCTGTGTTTGCATTTGAGATCTGATCAGGATTGTGTTTTGAGTGCATATCCTGGATCTTTCCCACTTGCTGATTTTTTTTTTTTTTTTTTTGTAATCCAGAGTGTATAAACTCGATTCCTTTCAGGTTGTTCTAAAGCAAAGGTGTGATGTGATGTGATGTGCGGTTCGTGGGCTCTGACTGGAGTTATTCCAAAATAAATTTAAAGTACCACTTACTTCCCAAAAATGCCTACAGCGTGGAGACCAGGTCCTCTACACTGATGTTTTACTCTTCAGGTCAATTTGTACTCCACTGTGCTACTGGCTACTGTAGATACAGCCAGTCAGCTTGTTGTTGAGATTGCTACATAGATGCTTCAGGATCAGCAGCCTTTTTCACATCATAGCTGACATTTAGAAAAAACAGCAAATACTGATACAAACAGAAATGAAACTTTCAGTTAAAGTATTGGTAGTGCTGTTAAATGGAGCCTGCCGACTTGTGTGGCTCATTTAAACTACAGTTTAAAAACTGCTGTTTGGAATGTAAAGTATTGTACAAGTGAAATTATTAGCACATTTTTGTGAGTTATACTTACCTAGTCAGATTCATATAAAGGACTACAGGAATATCA
This sequence comes from Harpia harpyja, assembly GCF_026419915.1. Taxonomy (NCBI): domain Eukaryota; kingdom Metazoa; phylum Chordata; class Aves; order Accipitriformes; family Accipitridae; genus Harpia; species Harpia harpyja. The sequence goes on from NC_068943.1 coordinate 60,974,959, forward strand.
GAAGACTGGAGGAGTCCAGTTTATCCTTCCCTTTGTCACAGATGTTCGACTTCATAAGAATAGTCAAGAAAGTGAGCAGAAGCTAAACGATAAAAAAAAAAGAAAATTATTTCATCCTGTTATTTAGCAGGAAAACAATATTTTTCAGAAAGAACACTGTATTCATTAATATTAATGGACCTGGAGCATGTGCTAATTCTTTGCTTAAGTTATCTTAAATACCATCTGCTCCTGTCACTTTTTTTGATATTTTTCACCATCTGGGGAGCCTCTCACAAGACCAATTTCTATCAGTTTCAAATAGTAACTTCAAATTTTTTGTGCTCCTCCTTTATGACTGTGCATCTTGTTAAATCATTTAAAATATGGCAATGCTAAAGTGAGTTGCTTCTTGTTCTTCTATAGAGGTGAAACTAGGGATGATTTTGAAGCTTCTCCTTAAAGGATAAGAGATTCCACTCAAATAAGTACTGTAAGGTCCTGAATATGACCCTACTACAAGGGCCTGAGTTGTGCAGGTTTTGTGTTCAGGGAGTATCTTTGGTTTGGTGGGTTGGGTTTTTTTTAGTGCTTACTGGTGGAGAGCTCTATTCTGTATCTGTCACTGATGATGCATTTAGGAAGGGCAGGACTTGCTGATAATTTGCAACATACCAGTTTACAGCATTCAAGCTCTCAAAACAACACAGGAAAATTAGTGAAACTGGTGGAAGTAATTTCTAGCAGCTTGCTTAGGATGGCCTATCCAAGCAGCAGGGTGGGGAAACAAGTTAGAAATTCATCTAGAATGGGTTCCTGGTGTTCGCCTTCCATCTTGAGATTTTGTCACCTTGAAAAACTCTTCTGTCTCTAACACAGAGACGTGACATGACATGCCACAGTAGACATGTCTACTGTCATGTATGTTTGAGATGAGTTCTATAACGCAGTAAGATAAAAAAAGCTTTGCCATTTTCATGCTAAATTTACATTAAATTTGAAGCTGTTGCATTCTTCTGACTTTCCCAGCTTAATTAACTAATGTTAGAGTGTTCACACCATTTCAACAAAGAGTGTATGCTTGTGAGCACCTTTTCATGTACTGAGAGGCAAGTGAAGTTGGTGTGCAGGCAAGTGAGATCCTTTTGCTTCTTGCGCAGCTGTACCATAAAAAGAAAGCTGCAGGATGTTCTGAAGGATCCTCCTGAAGGATCTTCATGTAAGGTGAAATGAAATAAGGGCTGCAGATTACCAGGGGGAATGAGTACTAAAACAACTACTAAGAAGATCCCTCTAAAAGCAGAGGTCCCATCAGAGGTGAGCTTATTCAAAGAACACATTAACTCTGTTCTTGTAAGAGGAAGTTCCATTAGAAGGCTGTATTCCAGCTAGCTTGACAGACAGCAGCTGGGTTCTCTGGAAGGTGGCAAAACACATAAGAAGTATTATGTTTTGCCCTGTTACTAGTCATGAATAGCCATGCATTCTGTTCTGATGCAGCCTATTCTGTTGCACCCGCGGGGGAAGTAGTGACACAAGAGAAAACTATTTTTATTTTTCTTCAGTTGTTATTGTTAATCTCTAGTAATGATGTCCAGGGCTGTGCAACATTCGAGAAACTGCCCTTATGCTGCCATTCTGTCTCACTGCAGAATAATCAATATCATATCTCAGGATTCAGAGCCTGCCTGCAGCAAACCTGGTTAGAGGCGAGATGCTCTAACAAAGCTTCAACCTTAGGTTTTAAGCTACAAACCCATATGTTTAGGAGCAGTTCTCTCTGTCACTGGAGTAGGCAAATTATTCCTGCTCCGCATGCTTCAAAACGGGGAATGCTGATTTGAGTGTTTACACTTTCTCTCCTGCTGCTTATGTGGTGGTGTTTCTTCTCAGGGCTCGACTTTGAGCTGTAGATTTTAGCAAGAAGTCTTTTTCTTCAACTTTTTAATTACCTTCTGTGCTTCTGGCTTTTGACTCTCTCTGGGTTGTTTCTTTAGTCTTAGACAGTTTTTCCATTTTCTGGTACAAACCTTAGAGTATCAACAAGAAACAAAAATAACAAAAGTGAAAAGCAACCTAGCTCTCCTTCCAGGTAATACTTTGTAATTTTCTTGAACAAAGTGTGAGCCTTACAAGAAATTATGAACTCTAGTAATTATTACCAGTCTACTTGCACATATTATAATTCATAAAATAGTTATTTGAAGCAGCTAATATGACTTTCCATGTTCCTTTTTTTTTTTTTTTTTCTCAAATAACCGCATACTGTCATACTCCATTTTCCAGGAGGAGGTAACAGAGAACAGTAACAGAGTAGTTCATTTTACTACTCTGTATCATAATGAATTAGTCTGGAAAAAATGAGGAAAATAACTTCAAACATTTTAGTCATAGCAAATGTTTGTCTGGAAATTCTGTTGCAGCTGATGTTGTCTTAATAACCCTCGTACTGTGCTGAATGCTTCTGTGGTTTCTTTCTGAAGCCTGCAGACTAAAGGAGCTTTGTTACACTGGAACACCTTTATTTTGGATGAGATTCTCCAATCAAATGTTTCTTGACTTTGCTTTCCTGATAGGACCTTATCTCTTAGGACAGTAGGTTGTATTAGATGAAACATAGGAAGCATATGTTTGTTGAGCTCTTCAATATATCTGGTAAAGGCATTACACATGTAGAGGAAAAAAATAAGCTTCTTCATATGCTGTGCCAAAAATGAGAGAAATAATCAGATTTCACGTAAACAGTGTTACAGCCATCTGCAGTATCACTCTCTGGTTATTGCACATGTGCTTTGTTTTAGACAGTCACTTCACTCTTCCTGTTTTAGAAAAACATTTTCCTTGCATCCCCAATTACCTCTAATGATGTTAAACCAAGTTTCCATACACCTGCCAGACCACAACATTTCTGGTTTGGGGGTTGTAGAGGATGTTGTTTCTAGGGCTCCAAGGATGCAAACATGAAAGAGGAATTCAGTCTTAAACTATGTGGGAGGATTTTTTTTTTTTTTTTAAATTAACATGAATGTAATATTAGCAAAAGAATTTAAACTGATGGCTCTGGTAATTGATTGCTACTAACTAGGTCTGATCCAAAGGCTGTCATTGATTTAAAGGAGCTTTGGGATTAGGTTTTATGACGCCCATCCAGGTCATCCACTCCACTGATCTGATCTCACTTAGTGCATTTTGGTTGCTGTGATTAATTAAAAAAAAATACTGGTGGTGGTTTTTTTGTGCATTTTACTCATGTTTTCCAAATAAATTTCGCAATACTATGAGAGTTAAAATTCTGCGGATGAGAACTGAAATTCTGTGGTGAGAAGGGGAAAGAAGTTTCAAAGTAGTGAAGAATGGATGAGATAACCAAGTTCCTGTGTCAGCAGGAATGAATTCTTAAGTGATGGGTAATTGCTATGACTGAACTAACCACCAGGCTGCTTGCCAGACTGCATACTGCAGGCATCTTGAACAGATACTGGGTCAGTGACTGGTTTTGTCCACTGGCTCTAAAGAGAACTGGAATCTGAAAGCTGTGGCAGGAATCATACATGCTTCTTTGATTCTAAAACCATGGTCTATTTCAATTATTAAGTTACTACCAGTATGCAATGTGAATAAATCATTGTGTCAATAAAATAGGTTAGCCTAAGGTCAAAGCAGAAGTGATTAGGGTAATGTGGCTCTGAACTTGAGAAACTCTGTTCATATCTGTCATTTGTTCAATTTTCCTGTCCATTTTCCTATGTGTTGAGCAGTCTGCAGTGTTGAGTTCCTATAAATGAAAGATAAAGACTAAGGTCTGCTTAAGTGTTTTATTTAATTTGTTGGCTTTGCACTTTCTTTCATGTTCTCTTGAACAGCTGACATTTTATTTTCATCATGCTTAACAGTGGAAAAGCTAAATGCGTGTGTTGTTGGTACACACTGTGTGTGTTTTCCTAGTGAGAAGCCATGCCACTGTGACACCAGGACTGAAATGCATATTGTAGCAAGCTGTGGCCTGGATTCTGTGGAGGGCACATTTTGTCCTGAAAGTAGAAAGAAAGAAAGTGTGGTTGGGGCTGACATAGTTGTCTTCTCATTTTGGGTTCCTAGTGCCTATTTGTAACCAAAGAAGAAAATTCTGCTTTTTTTTTTCCTGGGTGTTTAATGTCCTCCAATCCCAGCGTAAAATCCTAAGTTTGTTTTCATGTACTTTCTGAAAATAAAATAATTTCATTAGTTTTCTGTACTATTCACATTCTAATTTAGAACATTTGGTACTGGGGCACATTGTGCGTTTTCAGTTTGATTAGGAGCACAATAAACTATTGCAGGGGAGCTAGAAACTGCATGTTCCTAGAGTTTACTCTGTCACTCAATGTGAAATATTTTGTCTTTGCCAAAGCTTTACCATGTTGTTAATTTCAGTTCTTCTGATGCTCTTATTTTCAAGTAACATCTGTATTTCAATAGTAAGATTTTCAAAAACTGTCCTCTAGCAAGATTTAATGAAAATCACTTATTTTAGCTTCTTGATTCTAACTGAAAAAAAAATTCTCTTGTTAAATTCAAAGCACTTGTTTGGATTGTTATTGGTTTTGTAGGTTCTACATACTACTGAACAATATAGGGAATTTTATGATGTTTGTTTAGTTAAATATTAGATTAGTACAGTTCTATTCTTTCTTACATATTAAAACTCCTCTTCCTATTCAATAGATCAGTGCTAGAGCAATGCAAAGAACTTTTGAATATTGAAGGTCCTTTTGAATTCAGTAAATAGTGCTGTGGCCTAATTCTAGGTTCCATAATTACTAGAGGTAAGAACCACATTTGGATACTCATGGATACTCAGTGAATAAATGATCAAACACACATTTGAACTATGGCCCTATAACAGGCCTTATGTTTAATGCAGAAAGATGCTAAATCATTAGAAGCAGTCTAGGAGAGAAATATAAATTGTTTTCTTGAACACGAGTCTCACAGAGTACAAAATCCCCCAAAAGGGGAAGAGAACTTAGCTGAGTTTAATTGGCAATGTATGTCTGATGCTTCTGGGATCATAATGTTCCCCTCTAGAAAGAAAATGAAGAGCTAGGGCTCCAGATAGGAATTCACATGTTAAAAGAAAACAAAACAAAATCCCCTTCAACTCTACCAGAAGACAACTGTGGTTTAAAGGGAATAGGAACATCCGTTTTTCATTTTCATTATTGATGTCCTCGATACAGGAAAATATACAAAATGGAAATTCTGGTTGCTCTGAGTTGGTTTTGACACCAGCATGTCTACCATTCTTACAGGAGGAAAGAAAAGGGAAGGTCTATTGCATAAATGTCCTGGTTTCAGCTGGGATAGAGTTAACTGTCTTCCTAGTAGCTGGTACAGTGCTATGTTTGAGTTCAGTATGCAAAGAATGTTGATAACACTGATGTTTTCAGTTGCTGCTCAGTAGTGTTTAGTCTAAAGTCAAGGATTTTTCAGCTTCTCAAGCCCAGCCAGGGAGAAAGCTGGAGGGGCACAAGAAGTTGGCACAGGACACAGCCAGGGCAGCTGACCCAAACTGGCCAACGGGGTATTCCATACCATGTGACGTCCCATCTAGTATAGGAACTGGGGGGAGTGGGAGCAGGGAATCGCCGCTCGGGGACTAACTGGGCATCGATCGGCGGGTGGTGAGCAATTGCACTGCGCATCATTTGTACATTCCAATCCTTTCATTATTGCTGTTGTCATTTTATTAGTGTTATCATTGTCATTATTAGCTGCTGCTTTTCTGTTCTATTAAACCATTCTTATCTCAACCCACGAGTTTTACTTCTTTTCCCAATTTTCTCCCCCATCCCACTGGGTGGGGGGGGGAGTGAGTGAGCGGCTGCATGGTGCTTAGTTGCTGGCTGGGGTTAAACCACGACAATAAATCAGCTTCAATGGGGAAGAATGCTAGATGCTCTGCTGTTCACTAGACATCTGCAAACATACACACAAATCTCTAATTTTGTCATCTAGTGACATAATTTCTGCATTTCCCTGTTGTCTACAGGATTTTCCTCATTCTCTTGTTCTATAGAACTCTAGGGCTTAGGTCCAACTAATGGTGCTTTTGTGATCACCTGTTAAATCAGTGAAGAATCATTTTCAGCAGTGCTCTCTCCTTTCTTACTTGCTCAGTAGAAGGGATTGCTTCATGGACCAAACATGGTTTTATTTCTTGAAACTGTTTTCATTTTATGCTGTTTGTCCAGAGGGAACCTAGTCTGACATGAGAGGCGTCCTCCAGCTCTTGGGAAGTAAGCGTTATGTAGTTAAAGCAGCAACTCTATGGGGAAAGACCTGAGCAGGTTTTTTTATTTGATGTCAATTAAAATGAAACAGACTGTGAGGTGGGGGCAAAATGTTTTAACCTCAAGCTATTGGATTCCATTTCCAAATTACACTGTAGTTTAATCCCAAGAACCAGTCACTCGCTGCAGACAGCCATGTTTTAGATGAGTTTTCTGTTGTGTTCTCGTTTTCTGCAGGGCTAGCTGGGGGTGCCCATGTTACTGTTACAGAGCATAAATTGCTTTCCTGAACTTTGGGAATCACTTTAGTACAGTTTGAAGCACTACAGGATTTTAAATGTAAAAGTATTAATATTTCACTGTTGTTGAGAAACTCACTTGCTCATCTGTGTAGCATATTCTACAAATTAATTACTTGGCAGGTCTGAAATACCTGTTTTTATTAGGCATTCAAAGACAGAGTATCACATTTTATTCTTTTGAAGTAAATCACAGAGCACTACCCTGTAAGTGTCTTACTGCTCATTCCTCCCTCACCACCCCCATTTGTTCATAACCTATTTCATCCCTTTTTGATTTATGTCTGTTACATGTGTATGGCCATGAATACAAAATGTATCCCTATGAATGGAAATAGGTCAGTTGCTTGTGAAGATTTTGGAAAAAAAAAAAAATTGATAGCTTTTTAGATTCTCATCTGAAGAACTCAGATGTAAAGTATAGATCAACCAAAACTGACAGTATTGCTGCCAGATGGAATGCCTAGAATGGCTTTGCAGCTTCTGTAGTTTCATGGTCAAGACCAAATCCTTTCTCATGAGAGTTATCTTTTAAAGACATCTGAGGTGGTGAACAGATAATGCTCATTCTTTTGCATTTAAGTACATTTACACATACTCAATATTCTTATTTATAGGTGTTCTGTGCCTATGTGGATGCTACTTCCCTTGTTGTTTCATAACATTTCGCTTTTGATTACTGAAACTAAAAGAGCTTCCCAATAATTTCTTTGTATGCTATTAGTAAGTGAATTTCTAGTTGTAGCTATGTCACTTGCGAAGTAATATTCTGGTGTAACTCTAACATCAAGCAACAGTAAAACCTAAAAACTGCATGAAAAATAAAGTTAGAAATTCATATTGTAGGACGTCAGCTGCGAAACGTCGTTACGTACTCCCAGGCATAGAATTAAATAGTCTTGCATTCTTAAAAATACATTGGGTGTAAGCAGTGGCAGAATCCTTCTTTTGGTGTAATGAAACAACTCAGATTAATTAACCTCTGTGTTCAAGGCTTTAAGTGTTGTATCATTTGCATGTACAGAGATTGCAGTTCTTGAGCAATAGGACTCAGAAATGTGTTGCTTTGATCTGTCACAGGTGACTGTAATGATCAAGATTTTGAATAATATTAAATAGCATTTTGAGATACTGTGTTTTTGAAGAAGCCTTCCTTTAAAGAGGCAGTTGGAGTTAGGAAAGTCAAACTCATCTTTAGCTCAGGAGTCTGTTCAATGTTAGATACCTGTCCAACAGTTTTTGAAGGTTTCTGACATTTGGAGGTAATTCCCAAGAGAGGCACATACACCATATTACCTGTAACTGATTTTTACAGCAGTAATCTGGCAAGGTAAGTGATATTCAGGGTAAATTTTCAGAATGCAGTTCAGCTGCATATCTGGAAACACATAACAATACCTTGAAAACAGCCTCTCATAGCATAGAATGGAGTTCCACATTTTCAAAATCTCTTGGAATGATAAAGTGAGCCTGAGGTACTAGAAGAGCATTATTTTTAATATGGTTAGGCTTAGGCAACTGATGCTTCTGTTTGTTATACTTCTGTAGGCTGGTTGGGAAATATTTCCCCACTAGGTTGTAGTCTACCTGACATACTGAATGTCTCTGAAGGTTTAGAACTGCTCCCCCAGCAGTTTATAATCTGAGATGAATGGAAGCTATGTTTAGTAAACGGATCCTCTGGTTTTTTGGAATTGTATTAATACAGAAGGTGGGATTCACCTTGTGAATTGACACCTGGGGTGAGGTGTGTTAGTGTCTGTAAATGCACTGTGTAAACTTGCTGTAACCACTGAGCCTTCAAAGAACCCCTGCTCACCTCAGGAGACAGACAGCTGGGTGACTAAGCTTCTGTTTTGATATTTCTACACTAGCCATTTGGTTTGGAGAAGTGCTGTTTTGAAGGTAGTTCCTTGATGTCCCCGCTTACTGCGTGTTTTGTTCTTTCTAGACTTGAAGCTCTTCCCTAAATCTTTTCCAGCCACATTAAGATCTGAATCAATGAGTGGAGAACACAATTACAACATTCTCTAGCACATACCTCTAAAGTCCATGTGCAAACAGAAACCTCTTAAATTGTTGAGGGCTTCTGCAGTACACTGAAGCAGATGTGTGTGGCTAAGTGCCATTCATACTTTTCAGACTAGCAGCCCTCAACTCTTTGCAACTCCTGCTTATTCTTCATTCTTCCACCCTTCTGGTTGGAAAATTCTTTCTTCCTTGGGAATCCTACCATACCTTTTGTTGTCATGCTGAAATTTGATCTCATTATTTCTCTTCTGGTTTTGATTACTTTGATTTCAGCCTCTTAAAAAATCAGGTGAGGTGCAAACCAAGCCTCAAGGAAGTGACATTGCTGATAAATCTGTGCCATTTCTCTAGTTGCAGAATAATCAGAATATCAGAATGTTTCTAAACTTCTGAATGCCACTGTGTAAGAAAGGACTAGCAAACAATGCTCATAAAATTCAAGGTGATGAAGACAACTACATATGAAGTGTCACACAGCAGACATATACCAAGTAGGAAGAGTTTTAAGAGATCTTTGGGTAGGAACACACCCTTGAACTTGTTGCTTATATGAAGGTTTCTGGAGCTTTATGGTGCTGCTCTGTGGTCTCTAGCCTTAGCTCTCATAGGAAACCACTGTGAGGGCATATTGTAAGACATATTTTTGGCCCGCTATGCGTCCTAGCAGGTCCCACCCTTTACACCAGCATTCCTTGATTCTAACTAGGTAAGCATACTGCTTCTCTGAATATGTCTTTTAATTAGGAATGGTGCTGATGAAATTAGGGCATTCAGCTGCCACCTGTGGAGAAGTTAACATGTCATCCTGGTCTAACTGCACGATCTGTTTTTTTCCTGTGGTACTGTGAGCTGTGGAATATATCTTCCTCATAGTCACTAGCTACATCAAAACCTGGTTGCTCAAAGTGACTGAATGAGCCACGCTTAAGGCACACATGGCTATGCAGCCTTTCTAGACTTTTTAATGACCTGCTATGGACCCTTTTGCCTTCCTGAATGCAACAGTTGGTAATATGGTGATGTGGAAATGGCACTGCATACAAGAACATTTGTCCCTGCCCTGCAAAACAACAAGAATGAAGTATATAGATTCAGGTAGTTTCCATCTAATTGCAGGGTAATTACTGGCAGAGATGTCAGCCAGTCATGACAATTCCCTCCTCACAGATCAGGAACCTATGGAGAGCAAAGACCTGGGTGACTTTGATATCGCACTGTTTTGCAGTGTGAGCTGTCCAGCCTTTGAAGGGGTGGCTTGGGCAGCAGGCAGCATGCTATTGCTCCAAAATAGAAGGAATAGGAGCTGGAAACTGGTTTTTGCATGAATGGCTTTATAGAGATAATGGTGACAATAGGGATGCACTGGCATAGGCAGTAATGCGTGAATACCATCTGCGTAAGGCAGGAGAGCGGTGTAGCCCCTATACGAGCCTGCAGTTGTGTAACAAATGTTGAATCTGAAAGATTCAGTTGGATGCATCCTCTAAATGTGGATGCCTGTCATTTTAACATCCTGTGGGAATATTTTGGTAGAGAAGAATCTGTATGTTTTGGGATACACTGATGTAAAGAAGCTGATAAAGCTGGCAGTTGGCAGTATGTCCCGCTGCTTCTTTGAAAGTTACAAGAAAAGCTCCCTTTTGGTACCAGTCTGAGGCAGGAGCCTGATGGAAATGCTACAGTGTGGTAATAGACCTTTCAGAGATGACTTAATTGAAGAGAAGGGTTCATCATTTCCAGCTGCTTAGCTGAACTCTGAGGCCATGAGAACAAGGACACTTGTATTTACAATAATCCAACGTTTCCTAAAATACACAGATTTCTCTTCCTCTCAGCAGGGCAGCACCAGGCCCCTGATTTACTCCCAGAATTATTCCAGGAAATATTCTTTAACATACTATGTATGTTATGGAAGGCAAACAAATGGGAAAAATCCTGGCATCTATGAAGTCAGTGGGAAATTAATTTCAAAGGAGTCAAAGTTCATTAGGGTTGCAATCCTAAGGTAAGCAGGGAGGTGAGTTTCTCAATTTACAGTAAAATTTTTAATGGGTTTATCTGAATTTGATAGTTGAGAAGTCACAGTGGTTGTAAATGGTGCTGCCCATCATCCAGAATTGTATTTCTGTTAGCATAAATAACTGCAAGTGCAATTGCTGCCATTCCCTCCCTATTGCTTTTGAAACATTTTTTCCCCTTACTTTCTTCCATGCTTCTGTAGTGGCTCAGATTCCCTGGTGCTGCCAGATGTGTTTGGAAACTGAGTTACAACCATCTCATGATTGACTTTTTTGGTGTAAAATGATAGATTTGAATTTTTTTAATTTACTTTTTTTTTTATTCTTGTGTGCATACTGTTTGTTCTTGATTTCTTTTCTTTACAAACATAAGAAATGTATTTAAACCTCTCTCTGAAATTGAGATACTTGACCACCTTTAAAAATGAAATTTTTAGACACATCTCCCAAATGCTGCAAGCTTCTAGATAGATACAATCTTCAGAGTATACCAACTTTATCTGTGGATTTGATGTAAATATTTTTCATGGTAGAAGTTCTGGCACTTTTTCTTCAGTAAAAATCTTCTAGAAAAATCATAGCAAAAAGCTGCTATATTAGCATAGACATTTAGTTCAAATATTAAACAGGATAACATGTAGTTAGGCTATTGGGCTTATCTTGACAACCTTGGTGTTTGACAGTACAAAAGAACTTTATTGCAGTCTTGATGAGAGAGGACTTACCTTGATTCAAACCAAAACAAAGCAAGTAACCACCTTCCTCCTCTCAACATCCCAACAATTCATAAGTCTTAAAGAGACTTTTTAAGAGATCTTAAAGTTTTATCTGTGGTTTCTTCTTGATCTTAAAAGGTGTATGCTTACCATATTTTGCAAAAGTATCGTTGCCAAGAAATCTAATAGTGCTGAAGATTGAATGTGTGCATAATATATGTAACTTTTATTGTATTTCAAATTGAAAACAGTGACAACGGCTATCAGAACCAAACAAGAATAACTAGAAATATTGCTGTCCTTTCCTGGGGATGAACCATATTTCTTGACTCAGGACTGTCTAGCAGAAGTTACCAAATGTGTTTGTAATTTAGGCGGTACTATGTGAAATACTTAACACTATAAAATAATATCAAGATGATTATGTTAGGGTAACTGTGCCCTGATATTGACTGTTTCCCTTATTATTTTTTTATAAATCTGTATGAAGTATAAATATATATGAAAGATTTTTTAAAATATAAATCAGTTGAAGCATTGGTACAATAACCTGCCTGTTTTGTAGAAATTGTGTGAAAAGTTGCTCACCCACTGATAACTTAGTATCTTCTTGTAATAACTGTCTTTTCAATGGTGCAGGCTACTTTTGCCACTAAATGCATTTATATACATTTTTATACAGGTACCTACTTTTCTTTGGAGCTGTGTAGTATCTTCCTTATCAGACCACTTCTTTTGCTAAGACTTGGAAGGTATTCTGTGGTGTGTGAGAGTTCTTTACTTCTGTGAAAAAATGCAGGAACAAGAGTCCAGGAGAAGGGATGCATCTTGCTAGGGGTCATCACCTTGATTATTGCTAAGGCTTTCAAAGTGTGGAAATGAGATTTCACATGGGCTGTGCACAATCCTGTAAGTGGAACTGAGTCCATTAGATACTGGAGTAGAAAAAACTCTTTTGGGAGGGCTTTACCTTCCTCACTGTATAAAGTTTTCTTATCATTCACCTGGCTCAAGACTCTCTGTATTTTTATTTCCCTTATGCCAAAATAGAATGAACTGTGGTTTGCTTATAGATATATGTATTGCCATCAGGGTACTAATTAATTTTATTGATGATTATGAAACCATTTTGCATACCCAAAATGAAATGTTATTGCTTTTTCTGATATAAGATGTGCTGCTGAAACTAAATTTAAGTGAACAAAAGCCAAGCAATCTGAGAGAAACCAATATCCTTGAATTTCTTTTTTTGAAAAGTATTGCATTGTGTAAGACTGTAGAGTTTACAACAGGGTGTAAAATCTTGAATTTCCAATATTTCTCAAAATTATTTAGTCTTCAGAAAAAAAATTACTGTACTGGAGAAAATATATTTTGTCTAAGCTATTTGTAGTTTCAATATGTAAATCAAGGAGTTATGATAAATACTTCTGAAATTCTGGGTGTGTTCTCATACTGTGAAATATGTCTGACACATTTTCTTGTTCTGTCTTTGCATTTTATAAAAGAGCAATGCTGCCAGTGAAGTGTAGTTTATTCATTCATTTAATAACTTCATTCACTTAATTACTGTTCTGAAATATTACCCCTTAACTTGTGGAATGTCGCCAGTGATTTAAAAGAACTAAGTTCAAAGATTAATTGCATATAGAAATTTACATTTTATGGTGTGGTCAAAGTTGTGTGGCTCACTACGGTGTGCAAAAATCACATCATCCAAATGCTTGTGCTAAAATATACACTAGAAAATTTAATAGAATGTATATAAATCTAAGCTGATAAAAGGAGAGCTAAAATACATCTAAGTAATTTCTCCTTGGTTAAAAAGCTTTTGTTTCTTCTTTCATTGTTCTACATACAAAGAGTTATGAAATTAGCAGCTCATTACTAACAAGACAGAGTTCCGAAAGGTATATATGAAAACTCTTTTTTTTTTTTTTGTCCCCCCCTGAAAATGAGGTATTAGCTCAGCATTACAGATGTATTGGGTTTGCACGGCAAGGTTTTGGTGGGGGGCGGGACTACAGGGGTGGCTTCTGTGAGAAGCTGCTAGAAGCTTCCCCTATGTCCGACAGAGCCAATGCCAGCCGGCTCCAAGATGGACCCGCTGCTGGCCAAGGCTGAAGCCGTCAGCAATGGTGGTAGCACCTCTGGGAGAACGTATTTGAGAAGGGGAAAAAAAGAACCTGTGCAACTGCAGCTGGAGAGAGGAGTGAGAATATGTGAGAAACAACCCTGCAGACACCCAGGTCAGTGAAGAAGGACGGGGAGGTGATGCTCCAGGTGCCGGAGCAGAGATTCCCCTGCAGCCCAGGGAGGTCCACAGTGGAGCAGATATCCACCTGCAGCCCGGGGAGGACCCCATGCTGGAGCAGGTGGGTGCCCGAAGGAGGCTGTGACCCCGTGGGAAGCCTGTGCTGGAGCCAGGCTCCTGGCAGGACCTGTGGACCCATGGAGAGACGAGCCCACGCTGGAGCAGGTTTTCTGGCAGGACTTGTGACCCCATGGGGGACCCACACTGGAGCAGTCTGTTGCTGAAGGACTGCAGCCCATGGAAGGGACCCACGCTGGAGCAGTTTGTGAAGAACTGCAGCTCATGGGAAGGACCCACATTGGAGAAGTTCATGGAGGACTGTCTCCCGTGGGAGGGACCTCACGCTGGAGCAGGGGAAGAGTGTGAGGAGTCCTTCCCTTGAGGAGGAAGGAGCAGCAGAGACAACATGTGATGAACTGACCCCAACCCCCATTCCCCATCCCCCTGTGCCACTGCGGGGGAGGAGGAGGTAGAGAAGTCTGGAGTAAAGTTAAGCCCAGGACAAGGGGAGGGGTGAGGGGAAGGTGTTTTAAGATTTGGTTTTATTTCTCATTACCATACTCTGGTTGATTGGCAATAAATTAAGTTAATTTTCCCCAAGTCGAGTCTGTTTTGTCCGTGATGGTAATTGGGGAGTGATCTCTCCCTGTCCTTATCTCGACCCACAAGCCTCTTGTTATATTTTTCTCTCCCCTGTCCAGCTGAGGAGGGGAGTGACAGAGTGTCTTTGCTGGGCACCTGGCATCCAGCCAGGGTCAACCCACCACAACAAATTAGAAATTTTTTAATTCACATTTGCATTGAGCGATTCATAAATAGCATAATGTATGTTGATACTGGCAACTCTGACAGTTATCAAAAATGGATAACTCAAGTCAGTGGATAGACTATAGTCTTTCTACGGCTTGTGTGTATCTGCAATGGAAGAAACTGGCATTTGGAAAGACCAGTATGCTCTCCAGGCTCTTTCCTGAGAATTTGACAGGCAGAAAGCCACAGGTGCCTTGGTACAGCTAGCTGTGGAAATAATTGTGGAATCTGAGAAAATAGTTCTGCTCACCATTAATACCTATTGTTTACTTCCCATCTGCTGCAACAAAAGCACGAAGTAAAGGACATGACATGGGATTTCTGCTTTTCCTCTGAAGTAAGAAGTAGGAGGACTCCTAGCATCTGTGATGTGCTTTGAGTATCTAACATACAACTGCACAAATAGAAAAAGTTCTAAATGTTTGTTACAGAATCTTGTGTAACACAATCAGTTTACCCATATAAATATGTGTAGTTTTGTCTTTGAATATCAGTTATCTACAAAGCTATTACTTCAACAGTATCCATACCAGTTCTTTCTTTCTCTTTAACATGAGCAGGTAAGATTGGCAGTGAAATTGGCTGTGATAATTAGTTGATAATTTTTTTTGTCATCTAGAGGATAGGATGATGGAATTTAAGTGCAATGTGTTACAGTATGTGGGTTTTATTCACCTCTTAGCAGACAGTGACAGCATTGTCAGGTCTCATGGAAAATTCTCAAGCTACTTAAATTTTCTAGAAACTTTTGTCAGGAGTCTGAACTTTTTTATAAAGGAAAAGAAAAAGGTATAAGGGTCAAGCAAGAATATGCAAGATGGTTGAGGACTGAAATTAAAGTTGAATATGATTGCCTACTTAGTTTTCTTATTTCTTGCACTGTGTAAGGAGCATCTGTGTCACCTGAAATGTTCATATTTGTCTTACTGGCAAATCATCTGCTATGGAGGAGTAGTTACGGTCTGCTGCTGCTGTGATCAGAAATAAGTGGAGATGCTTAGGTGCCTGTCCACTTACATTATCAATTTTATTTTGGTTACTTATGACAAATGATTTTGAAGATAGAAGACAAACCAGTCAATTTTCTTCAAAGCTTCTACAGAAGTGATCCCATGTACTGTCAGTTTATTAATTAAATATGTTTCATATAATCTAACGATTGCTGCATATCCCTGTATTACTGTGCCGGAGCTGTGTTTTTAGATTGCATGCCTAGTCTACGCCATACATTTTCATCAGGTGCTACATCTCCCCTCCCCTGAAAAATTAGAAATGCCACAGATCTAGTTGCCATTCCTATCTTCAGGGGGCATGAGAAGGAGGATCTAGGAAATTACAGGCTGCTGAGTCTCACCTTGATCTCTGGGAAGGTGATGGATAAACCACTTCCCATCCTGGAAGCCGTTTCCAAACATGTAAAGGACAAGAAGGTCATTGGGAGCGGTCAGCATGGATTTGTGAAGGAGAAATCATGCTTAACTAACCTGATAGCCTGCTACAATCAGATGACTGGCTTAATGGATGAAGGGAAAGCAGCTGATACTGTTTATCTTGACTTCAGCAAGGCTTTTTTCAATGTCTCTCCTAACATCCGCTTTTGCAAAGTGATGAAATACAGACTACTTAAGTGGACAGTGAGGTGGACTGAAAACAGGTTGAACTGCTGGTCTCAAAGGACAGCTGTAGGGAAGTCACAAGTGAAGGGTCAGTACTGAGGCCAATACTGTTTAACCTCTTCGCTAATGACCTGGATGATGGGGAAGAGTGTACCCTCACCCAGTTTGCAGACAATACAAAATTGGACAGAGTGGATGATACAACAGGTAGTTGTGCAGCCTTTCAGAAGAACAGGCTGACCTCGACAGGCTGGAGAAATAGGCTGACAAGAACCTCGCAGAGTTCAACAGAGGGAGTCCTGGTGCACAACAAGTTGCAACTGAGCCAGCAAAGTGCCCTTGTGACAAAAAAAGTCAAACGGCATCCTGGGCTGTGTTAGTGAGAGCATGGCCAGCAGGTCAAAAGAAGTGATCCTTCTCCTCTATTCAGCAGTGGAGTACTGTGTCCAGTTCTGGGTTGCCCAGTACAAGAGAGACATGGACATACTGGAGTGAATCCGGAGATTAACTAATGGCTTGAAGCATCTGACATACAAAGAGAGGCAGAGAGAGATGAGATTGTTTAGCCTTGAGAAGGGGAGGTTCAGGGAGCATTTTGTCAATGTGTATAAAGTACCCGATGGGAGGCAGTAAAGAAGGCAAAGTCAGACTTTTCTCAGTGGTGCTTAGTAAAAGGACAAGAAGCCATGTATACAAATGGCAATGCAGGAAATTCCATTTAAACATAAGAAACCCCATTTTTACCGGGAGGGTGATCAAGCACTGGAACAGGTTGCCCAGAGAGCTTTTGGATTCTTGACTGGACATGGCCCTAAGAAACCTGTTGTGGTTGACCCTGCTCTGTGTAGGGTCCTTCCCACCTTAAGATTCAGTCATTCTGTGATTGATTTACCTTCAACAAAACCTTTGCCTGTCTGAATCTTGAGCAAATATTTCTTAAGCAAATATTCAGTTTCTTTTTTTTAAATTAGATAAATAATTAGTTGTTTCACAACAATTCTCATGTTCTTGCTCAAAAATTACTTATTTTGAGCAGCTTTATTGTCATCCTCTTTGTTTCCATACATCATCTTCCTTCCCAGCCATCAAACTAACTCATCCCTACAGTAAATTATCCATTAGTTCTGTATAACTGTATTCTGTTTGTTTATTATTTTGTAGTTGATGGATTTTGACCATCTTTCATCCCAAATGACAAAATTGTTTCCTACATGCAGTTTTTCATTAAGAAGCATATTATATATTTAATTTCATAGTCATTAAAGAGATTCCATTGCAGTATGATATAATGCCAGTTTGTATGTTGAAGTGCTACTTTACCTTGCAACTTCAGGTGCACTGCCCACCTAATCTCAGAATTTTTTCAAAGTGAATCACACTTAGCTAGTCTTCTGGAAGTTCTTGGACATCTGGAAGTCATTTAATATTTAAAATAAATATTCAAGCAACATTGGATATAGACTGCTTCGGTGTGTTGCAGTTTCAGCAACTGTGATTTTATTAGCCATACACTTGTAATACCGTGAGGTTGGTTAGTGCAATTACTGTAAAATCCCAGAAGGAGCGGATTCTCCCGTATGTATTTTGGTAGTATTTTTCTCATCTAACTGTGGCAAGAATTAGGCATCTCCATAGTACAATTCAGCCTGCTTGTATTAGCTACTTAGGAGGTGTCTCTTGAGGAGCTGTCGTGGTTTAACCCCAGCCAGCAACTAAGCACCACGCAGCCGCTCACTCACTCCCCCCCACCCAGTGGGATGGGGGAGAAAATCGGGAAAAGAAGTAAAACTTGTGGGTTGAGATAAGAATGGTTTGATAGAACAGAAAAGCAGCAGCTAATAATGATAACACTAATAAAATGACAACAGCAATAATGAAAGGATTGGAATGTACAAATGATGCGCAGTGCAATTGCTCACCACCCGTCGATCGACACCCAGCTAGTCCCTGAGTGGCGATTCCCCGCCCCCCCTTCCCAGTTCCTATACTAGATGTGACGTCCCATGGTATGGAATACCCTGTTGGCCAGTTTGGGTCAGCTGCCCTGGCTGTGTCCTGTGCCAACTTCTTGTGCCCCTCCAGCTTTCTCGCTGGCTGGGCTTGAGAAGCTGAAAAATCCTTGACTTTAGTCTAAACACTACTGAGCAACAAGTGAAAACATCAGTGTTTTCAACATTCTTCGCATACTGAACTCAAAACATAGCACCATACCAGCTACTAGGAAGACAGTTAACTCTGTCCCAGCTGAAACCAGGACAGGAGCATAATTTAATTCTGCCTCTTGACGGAGCTTAACCAAAAAATACCTAATGTTTGTACAGATAAAGCTACGTCTTTGTCTTCTTCCTTGCAAATTTAGTTTTGAAAAGTTGATTTATGCACAAAACGAATGAAAATTTGAAAACTGTGTCCTCTTAGATCACTCTCCATCTGGAGACAGGATATTTTAATTAGATTTAATTGGACAGATCACTTGAAAAATGGATATCTACCTATGATAATTATGCTAGAGCTGAGTAATATAAAAATATTTATATACTTTGCTTTTTGAATGTTTGGGAAGGTCACTTCTGTGTTACTTTTTCAGTTGCACAACTGTTTGTGTGTGTTGGAAAGTATCCATAGCTTGCATATTGTTCTGTAGGGTATATCCAAAATTACACTGATTGACAAGTAGTATTTGGGGCTGTTGGAATACTGAAACAGTTGTAAGGTAAATATATATTTGATTATGTGGTTCTTAGTTCAAGATTCTAAAAAGAATCTTCTGCACATGAGAAAATGAGCAGAAAAATAAATAAACCATTGTTAATAGTTAATTGAAGAAAGTTAGAATGCACTGTTGACTTTGTCTTATAAAAAAATGGGATTAACAAATGAAGCTCCCTCGGAGGAGGAGATGGTTTGGATATGGCAAATGATGAAGTTCTTGAAGTTGAGTGGCCAGGTCTGCTGCTGCATCCGCCAAGGAAATGGACAGCGAGACAAGGTAGATTCTGTCAGTTGGAGAGGTTGGTTTCTAGTCTCGTTGGACAATGCCTTTCATCAAAATAATGCTAGAGCTTTAAGGAAAAAAAAAAAAGTGAAAATTTGTGTGGGTTATTAGTTTGTTTAGATTTACATATTTATAGTGCAGTCTTGACTGACAGGTTTCTGGGTCCCCACAGAGTCCAAGACTGACAAGCTGAACAATAAAATCTGATTGCTAACAAGGTTGAAGGCCTTTGAGAGAATGCCTAGCTACAAGGCTGTTTAACACCCCTTAATGACTCTGACCACATAACGTATCGCAAATTAGCAGTACAAATTTTGGTCATTCCATGAAAATCTTTAGGATTTTAGAAAAGGTTTTCTATTATTCGTAATATTTTATTGTCAGGAATATAACAATTGCTATTTTAATGTGTTTTATTTGCAAGATCAAAGCACCAGTTAAATAAATTAAGAGTTGCATGCTTCTGACTTCAGTTTCAGGAGAATATGTAACTTTAAGAAATCAATTTTTTTCTCTCTTCTGTTATGGAAATTACACATGCCAGCTACCATAACAGGGTTCAACTCTAGGTTTCCACATAAGCCGAAAGGTAGATTCCTTTATGAAAGTACTTTTTATTAATAGCGCTACAGCTCGCGCTGGGTGCTTCCAAATAGGGACCCTGAACAAAGAAATCTCTGGGCAATTACACCCTTACAATCTAAGTTCCCCACCTTCACGTGGTAATTCGGACCAATAGTAATATTAAGGTCTGGTGTCTTCTTGCTTTTTATTGGTTTGATTTGTTTGCTGTTTTGTTAGTAAGTGGTTGCTAAGTGGTCATCATCTTATACAATATCACATCCTCCCAGGTTTGTTTTGGCTGATTCTGTAGTTAGCTATTCGGCATGTTGCAATATGGTTGTTACAGTTCATATACCATGATCTATAGGCTTTGTCTACTCTTTCTATTAACGTTTAAGCTGCTAGCTTTGTCTACTCTAGCTATTATTAATGTTTAAACTGCTAGCTCCAAGTTTTGACTAACTTTTTCTGCAACACTTCTTACTGAATTAGAATAACTAGAACAATTTTAAAGTTCAGCAAAGATAAGTTTAACTACATCAGTCTTGCATTATTAGATATTTAGTATTGTGAACAATGGTTTTGTTAGACACAGAATCATTGCTTACATGGACTTTCATTTCAGTGTCTGTCAGTGCAGTTCAAGGAAAGCCTTGAAGCACAAATAGTTAACTAAGGAAAAAATAATTTTGATCGTAAGATAAAACTCATTTGTAGCTGGCTTCAGATTGCAAGTGAACATGCTCTAGAACTTAATGAAACTCAAGACACCATTTTCAAGAACGTTTTGTATGTTCTGTGTTCATCTCACTGCATATCAATCAGTTGTATTCAGCCTTCAGCGGAAGACATTTGCTGTAGCTTCCCTACAAATCTCATAAAATGTGTAGCTCTAGCAACTGTAATTATGGTAGGAAGTGCTTGCTTGATTATACAGCAAGGTTTTGTCTCCTACCTATGTTTCTGCAGGATATTAAAAGTAATATTAAAAATGCTGCAGTTGTTTTGCTTTCCTGATTGTAAGGGTGAAGGAGGCAAAATTGATTCCAGTTTGTGGCACTGTGTTTCAATGTTACTCAGCAGCACCTGTTGACTGACAACTGTTCAGGATTATTACAGGTTTATTAGTCATGAACAGGATAGCAACAGCAGTAAGTAAGATTTAAACTAGCTACTGAGGAAGTTTGTCTAAAAGATATGTCTCTTTATAGCTGGATAATTTTTAATATTAAGTTAGAAACAGCATACACCCATGGACTAAGCTATCTAGGTAAATACATGCAGTCTTCATATGTATATCAAAATCCGTAAAATTCTTCTTCTAGGCTGTATTACATGGGCATGAGGAAAAATGAGAATTCACCAAGGCCAACTAACACAAGAAGTATTTTTTTGACCTTTAAGTTCTCAGCTCAGATTAAGTGAAAAACGTATTGCTTTATGTAATTCCTTACCATATGTTTGCCTTGAATATGTAAGGATTTTATGTAATCAAATAATTTCTATATCAGAGTTACTCTTTCTGATGAAATTGCAGAGATTTTTCAGAAGCTTGGAGAGTAACTAAGGACCATATCTGTCTTTTCTATCTTGAATATGAGTGTTATTGCTAGAAGGTCACAAACGAAGTCAAAACATTAATGGAGTCTTTGTATGTTTGCAGGAACTGAGAAAGAAATGTTGAGTAAGAGCTTGTTATGCTACTTTGTTTAAAGAAACAAAACCAAACCCCTTTGGCTGGAGGAAACCTCCAAAGACCGATCTCATGCTGTGCTTTTTGGAGAAGCTAATAGTCATATGTTCATAAAGTGTAGAAAAAGTCCCAAATCTCAGGACTCCAGATAAAATTGTACCAGGTTTTCTTTTTTATTAATTTTGTTTGGTAGGGAGGTGATACTTAGTACTAGTATAGGTTCAGAAGTGCCTTATTTAGTTTTCTGTGAGACCACTTCTGTTCTTGCTGATGTTACATCCTTCTTGAATAGCTATTGTTCTGCCACTTAATTGTTTTCTTATTAGCCAAGTCTACAAATCCTAAGGCATAAAAAGACTCTTCCTTAAGAATAACTAACTAACTACATTCATCATTTTGGTGACAAGCTACTCACTAAATCTCTGTTACTTATTTAAAGGTCTTCACCCTTGCCACTTGCCTGCAGAGATGTTTGAAAAGACCTCAGATGTGGAAAATAATCTTCGAATTTTTTATATTTCAGTTGCCTTCCATTCCCACGCCCCTTTTGTATGTCTCCAAAGTAATTTTATCTTTTTAGTCCCATGACTTAACCAGCTCTTATACGATTAGTCTTTATCTGGTAGCTATTCTATATGTAAATGAGCAGAAATTCTTTTGTGCTATGTCCAGGTCACCATTCAGTCTCTTAAAGCACTTTGCTTTACCGTCTTTGAGCAAGCAAAAAGTCTCACTAGGAATCAAGATAATGTTCTTCAGCTTTTAGAGCTCCAGTTTTAACTGAATTCCTATTTATGTGGTTGGATATTATCAAGATTACCAGAGAACTGGGGAAGCTAGAGATGGAGGTATTCGGGCAGAGGTGTTACAGACAGTCTGTAGAGAGTACACTCTGTTTGGAACCAGCAACTCTGTGTCAAACTGAAATTGCATCTTAATTTTAAGGCTGGTCTTTTCTTTCTCAATTTTTTTTTTTAAGCCTTCATAGATTAAATACTGAGGGCTATAGTCAGAGCAAGGAAAAGGGAAGAGTGCAAGCCTACACTACTTACGTGGTAGTGTCAACCACGCACCTGAGGTAAATGAGATGCCATTCCTGCTGCTAGAAGTGTTCATCTATAAACTATAAGCCTTCTGGCATGGATGAATTTCTGAAAAGAGTGTGCTTAAACATAGATGAGAGTGTGCCAGTGCTGAATTGGCAGACAGGCAGTTGAACGGTTGTCCTGGTGGAACTGTGCCTGAGGATAGCCTAATTGAATTCAGTAGTTTTTCAAGTTTTGGGCTTAAACCATCTAGAGATCTGGTGGTTGCATTTTTTGACAGAAATTTGGTGAGTGACCAACATGGGTCTGTGACTAGATGTATTCACAACTATATAAATAAATAAATAGGGGGGAAAACACGTGTGGCTCCACAGTTGGCCTAACTTGGCCTGTAACAGTGTGCAGTTACAAAAAGGGGAGAACCTGCCCATTCCCCTGGCCTTCCCACAAGAGTTTGTCCCCATCTCTTTTGTGTGGTTGTTTCAAATTATATGGTCGTATCATGAGTTAGGTCGCTGTCCTTATCAGATACTCATTTTTTTCCTCAGGTGCACGTGTAATTCCAACTTACTGTGCAGCCAAACAATTTCCACAGTTGACAAAAACATGATAAAAAATGTGTGGAAGTGGGCAGAAGGGGAATCTGGTGTTTTCAGTGGCAGGACATGCTCAAGATTGATTTAAGGCAGCTGGGAAACTATGTGCTAACTTGAGTAGAAACATGAAGCATGCAAAATAAAAGATCACTAAGAAAGAAGGCTGCCACTTTGCTTTTCCTCAGTTAAGTAAAACATAACTGATCTTGACATAAAGCTGAACATTTTGTTCATGATGGATATAGCTGCATAATGAGGGAGAATCTTGGAAACCACGGAATAAAACAGTAATCCTAAAATAAAGTCTTGCCAAGCAAGGAAATACATTATTTGAAACAAGATATTTTGAAAAATCACTTCAACTTCAGTCAGTAATTACTCAAGCTGAATCTTGAAACATTCTGAGAAGAAAGAGAAAGTAGAGTTTGCCCTCTTATTCTGTATCCTTTCTGATGACAACAGAACATTTGCTTAGGAGATACACTGGTGGTTTCTCAAAACCACAAAAAAAAACAAAAAAAAAGGGGGAGGAATGTAATTCCAAATGTATGATCTGGATAAAAGAGGTATGAATTGACAGTTCCTCATGCAATCAATCATTTGTTTTATGTCATGTTTATAAAAAATATGCCATTAAAACTTGCCATAAGCTAAAAAATTGTAGGTGAATCTGGAAGGGTTTTTTTGTTGTTTTGGGGTTTGTTTTTTTTTTTTTTTTAAAAATCTATGCCTTTTTGAATATTTCCTCATTGTATTCTTTATTTTTCTGTGTTCTCTCCCAATTGTTAATCATAGAAATATTGGTGGGAAGGGACCACTGGAATCTAACCTTCTGAGGTTCAAAGCCTTAATATGACCTGTACAGAATTAGTTTATTAGAATAGAATATTATTAGAATATTACAGTTTTAGCTGTGACTTTGTCTAGCCAAGTCTTAAAAACAGCCTAGGACAGAGATTTCACAGCCCCTCTAGAAAGTTGTTCCAGTGCTATACTACTCGTCAAGAGGAATTTTTCTTGGCCTCCAATTTGAACACCTGAAGCTGAAATCGCTAAGATTCCTTCTAATCCAAACCATTCTATGATTCTATGATCTATGGCCACTGCCCCTTCCTATGTTCTTGCAACTTAGCATATTCACGACTCCTTGTTTACCTCAGACTCTTGTTTTCCAGATGTTTTCTGCTAAAGACTTCTTTCTTTTTTCTTACCAAGGAAGGATCCAACTCTTCCAGCTTTAGTGCAAATGTCTGTCTTTCACATCATTCAAATTGTAAAGAGTTCACATTTGATTCAAGTAAATACCACAGATGCTAATAATCTGTCATCTTAGGCTGGGTTTGCATCTGGACTGTTTACGAGATATGCTGGTCTGCACTGTTATTAACAACCCTGTTTTCAAATGAATACTATCATTTATAATTAACTATATTTTAATATATCTAAATTAACTGCTGTCTATATAACTATATTAACTATATAAGTATTAACTATATTTTTTATATAACTAATTTATAATAGAAATACTATGTTGTTATCCATAAATGGACATGACATAGTATTCTGATTACATATTGTGAAGCCTTTGAAATTCTCACTTAGCTTGTCTGAAGTTCATTTTGAGGGGCTTCTTTGTAGGTTCTGAAACCATTTACATCACAGTTGTTTTTCAGTGCCTTTCTGTAACTCATTATCTAATATCACTTTAATATATCATCCATGATTTGGCATTGTTTTGGATTTTATTTCCATTCTTTACGTGTCCATATACAGGACATAAAGCAGCATCAGAGAATGTCTTTAAGTTAGAAGGTGGTGGGATTTACCACTTTGCTGAAAAAAAATTACCTCATTAGGAGGAAAAATTACTTCTTTAGTCAGGTAACATCCCAGCATTTTTCTACCTCAGCTGCACAAATGTTTATGTCAGCAAAATATACAGAGCCATATAATAAAAGTATAAATTACTTATACTAGCCAAGGCCATTACAAGAAGGTTGACTAATTATGCCCTCAGTGTGTGTATTGCAGAAGTAGAGAAAACTTGCAGAAGTAAACTGTAACAAGAATGAGGGTAGTAGTTAGGCTAGGTAGTTCTGATCAAATGAAGAAACATTTGTCTCTGACATGTGTCTCTGACTTTGGCTGACTTCATCTGACCTCTGGTAGCTGGCACCAGAAGATTTTTGACACCAAGATGCAAAGAATTCAGACCCTGCCTTGGAATGTTACCAATTTTAAACAAGGCCCAGTTAAGACATAGGACCTAAAATCTGACCCATAGCACCTAAATTTTGACCCATTCTTCCAATTTAAACATACCCTTCATAAGACTGTATCAAAATGAGAAATTGTCAAAATGCATTACTTTATCCACATTTCTGGTTTAGCTGAATTCTGTTTGAGTTGCATGTGTTTCAGGTTCCTGGAGCAACTGCATGTCCATATATACACAATTTGAATTCCATGTGGTACTCATGATTAAAGCGACTTACGCAAAGGCGTTTACATATTTTAAGGTAGCTCCTCACAGAGCTCATTGTTTCTCTGTTATGTAAGAGATGTTTAGGAATGGACACCAGCACCTACACATTCTTAATGGATTTAGGTTAGAATGTAGAATTAAATAAAAATCTGATACACAGTATTGCTCCTTAACTGTGATGAGTAAACTTGGAGTCATCAGCATTGTGTTGCGTTGGTCTGTCAGTACTTTGCTTCTGTTATCTGCTACTTGGAGTTACTAAATTTATTTGACTGACTGTTGTAAGTAGCTGATGCTTTCCCCAGCACACACAGAGCATAAGTTATATCAAAATATATTGTGGAATTATGTATGTAGATTTAACTTGGTTCTGTGCTGGGTGGTGAAAAAAGACATTATGTCCCTAGTACTTAACAGAGAAGAGGTGTGAAAGATTGCAGAACTATGTAAGAGCTTCCTATTGGTTTTCTTGCTGTCTTAATTTAGCACAGTTTTTACTGAAATTTTCTAGTCATTTTTTCTGCACTCACCACCATGATACCTAAGTGTCTATTAAATATTAACTGCTGGTGTGGCAATATCCCCACAAAAGGAATTCAAGGAAATTGTAAAATACCTAGTGAATCAATCCGTAGGTCTCAAAGTTCTTTTAGAAAGGGAATTGGAGTCAGTATTATTTCTTTCCAGTGATAATGCTGGGGGGACAGAGAGAGGATTTCCTATGCTTAAAAAGAAAATGAAGGAGCTTGTCAGATTGCAATCATTAGGTTTAAAAGAATGCTGCATGAGAAGTGTCTTGGGGTGGTCTACCCTCATTTACTTATGTGTGTATGTACATGTGTGCTTGCTCTCCTCTAACCAGATATGTAGTGTTTTTCCAGAATAAAACATGCCCTTTGTCCTACCTATATCTCCTGCATCAAAAAAAGAAAGGTACATTTTTGCTCTGTTTATTGGAAGTAGTAAGAGATACATTTAGATATTGCCACATCAGGAAAAAAGTACATATGTAAATATATTTAATTTTTTTTACCTCTAGACTTTTTCTTCCAACATAATTTCCATATTTTTTATAAAGCAGGTATTATCTCCATTTTACAGATGTGGAAATAGAGGTTTAATGTGGGTCT
This sequence comes from Harpia harpyja, assembly GCF_026419915.1. Taxonomy (NCBI): domain Eukaryota; kingdom Metazoa; phylum Chordata; class Aves; order Accipitriformes; family Accipitridae; genus Harpia; species Harpia harpyja. The sequence continues at coordinate 61,001,523 of NC_068943.1, forward strand.
TGCAATAAACCAGTGATAGAGTTGGAAGCGGAACTTTGATATTTTGCCTTCCAGACATTAATGTGATTGATTCATATGTGTATACTTTGTGGCAGAGGAATTTTTAAAAGCTATTTCCATTTCTTTTAACTTAAACCCTACAAAAGTGACAGAAACTGAGGGAAGCAAATCCCATTCTTTATGGAACACCACATGAAAGAAATTCATGGGTTTTGTTTTGGTTTTGTTTAGAAGTACAATGTTCTAATGGAAAGAAATGTTATGCTCTTAAAAGCAGGCTTATAGTAAAAATGAAAATGAAAAAAACAGTAACATGGAAATTGTATAAGAAAAATGTATGTAAAGTTTCTGCAGTTACATTGCCAGCACCTTGTGTTATCTACATAATGTAGATGTGAGTTCCTCCAATTAAAACCAATGGATCTTTTTAACTTGCAGGAACACCCATCAGATTCCCTACCCTCAAAGCCTTTTTGTCTAGGTATTGGCAATTCAAAGGTTTATCTTACGGATTTTTGGTTCATATATATATTTTGTATCTCTTCATAATTGCATATTCCCATTTTCATAAATTGTTCCTTATAAAACTTTCCTTTCTCTTCCTATATGTAAGGACGTTGGTAAATGGATATTTTATTTTACACTTTTATGCCTGTGTTATTTCAGTGCCTTGTCCATGGGAAAGCCTTCTGGTCATTCAGACGTGTTAGTTTTTAGAACCAAGAAGACTGAGAGCATAGTAATTTGTAGCACTAAAAAAAAGAAAAGAGAGAGTGAAATTACAATGTTGAAAAGAATTTCCATATTGGTATATAGTCTGGTAAGAACTGAACAAAAACTTAGGGAAATGGTTCTTGAGACCTAGATGGCAGAGGAAATTGTTCTTAAACCAGACTGTTCCAGTTTTACTTCCCATTCTATTGCAGAGTGGGTTTATCATGAGAAGCTGCCCTCGGCCACTGGGACCCCAGTAGGAATGGCAGCTGCAGGGAGCAGGGAAGAGGGCTTCTATGGCCAGGACCTGAGCCTCACGTGCACAGCATAGGATGTAGGTACAGTCAGGGACAGATTATAATCCTTATGTTAAGATTTTCAAAACACACTGCTAAGAACTTGTTGCACAGTTCCCGACTTCTTCAGTAACACTGTTTTGGATTTTACTTTATCCATAGTCTCATCAATTTAACAATCATCTAAAATCAGAACATTTAAGATAAATTGTGTGTGTGTACACAATCAATATAATGAATGTGTGTGTATAACATGCGAACTTCAATGCCCTTCCTTGTGTACTCCAAGGAGAATGTAGATAGAAGCAATATGAGAAAACTTACTGGGCCTTTGTCTTATGAGCAAGGAATCTTTTATCTGACAATAATTGCCCGAAACAGCAAACACCTGTTTTTTTTTTCTTTTGGTTTGGTTTGGTTTCAATTTTAAAGATCTGCCTTTCAGTTGTCTTTGATTGCAGATTTTGTCAGCTGGGAGTTACTACAGGTTTGACTCCAGTGTAGTGAGCTCAGGAGATTGGGAGATATCCAAGTCAGAGACATGAACAGCATGTACCTGTACCTCCATGACAGCAGTTTTTGCATGAACCAGTCTGTCTTGAACATACCTGCTTGCTGCCTGCATTACCCAGATCTCTCCTTAAAATTGATAATGCCAGTGACAAAATAATACTGCCTCCATTCAGGAGGGAGTGCATCCAGCAGCAGCACTTGCCTCTTCAGTCCTACAAAGATGGAAGCATTCACAAAACCACCAACTGAGCAGGTTCAAGGGTGGTACTGAGTGTATGATCCAGGAGAGGCAGCGTGAAAGTTGCAGTCTTTTGAAAGTGAGGACAAATAATTTTTCATGGAATAGTTACAACGTACATTACTTCTCTTGCAATTAAAAGCAAATATTTTTACAAATATTTAGTGTTCCCTTTCCCCACACCTAAAAAACCAGAACCAATATACTGGTGTAATAGCATGTGATCACCTTGTGCTTGAACAAAGTGAACTTCTGTTTGTATAGCATCAGAGGAAATGGTCGACTGTGATGCTTGAATGCAAAACTGGCTAGAGGAAAAAGGAGGGGAATGAGAACGAGATTAAAGCTAAACATTTAAGTGTTCTAAATAAAAGCTTGCAGGAGTGCCTGAGGAGATGGAGCCATGCTTTTAGCATTGGCTTTTTAATACCAAGTCACCCTGAAATGGGAGGTTCAGGTTCTTGTAGGACTGCCTTGGGAGTTTTGTCACTCTGCGGGAGCTACACTATTTATCCTGCAGATTACTCTTTTAGCTTTCTTTCAGATGAGAGCATAAGAACTCAAATCTAGTCTGTATATAGAGATTATAATCTCATGCGGGACAGTAAAAGATTGTTTGCTCTCTCTCTCCCGCTCACTTGAGATAAACTGTGTGATAAAAATAGGCAGTAGAATCCAATTAAAGTAGGGAAGAAGGGTTAAAACACAGGTAGAATAAAAGAACAGAAAACTCTAAGATGATGAAATAATAATATATTACATGTTTTAGTCAAGCTGTGGAGCAAGATGGATCAAGTATGAGCACCCAGTGAAAATGGGGTGAACAGAACATGAAATTCTGCTACATGACAGCAGGGGTACTTTTCTTTGATCTCAACCGCATTGACAGCACAATTGAACCATTATTTAAGAAAGGATAAAGCCCAGCAATATCATTTTACAGAGAGCAACTACTACCACAGAAACCCTGTCTACCAACCCATGTGCACTATATCACTCAAATATTGAATATATGACAAGTGGGCATGCAGGTGAGCAGAAATCTGTGAGGAATATTTGTGAGTAGTTCTAATTTGAGTTGAGTAGTTGGCTGAAGATGACCCAAGGGGTTCTTTTATAATATGAAGAATTAATTGAAATGTGTATTTCTGTTATCTTTCCAATAACTGGATAGCTTCTCTGTTTCTAATGAAAGAAAATTTCCTGTTACAGGATATTAAACTGATCTCCACTGTCTTACGAATTTAATAATTGTCTGGCATATAAGCTTTAATTTTTTCAGTGAATGGATAAAAACTCATAAATAAGGACACTTTCAGGCAGGGCTGTAAGATTTATAGGGTAGAAAATATGGTGCTGCTCCCTACTGTGATTCAAAGTCCCCATGGTCCCTGCTGGTGTGCTGGTAGCTGCCTGAGAATTGTAGCAGATTTCAAGTGGCTTTGCCTTGGCCCTAGTCTAGGAACAGCTGAATGCAGTGCCAAGATGCCAAATTAACTGTTAATACATACGGAGTAGAAAACCAGTTATATTCTATGTTAGTTGACACTGAGAGGAATGGTCTGCAGCACTGAAGTAATCATAGTTATATGAAAAAGACACTAGGCAGATTTAAGGATCAGCGTTTGAAGTTTACAAACAAAGTTAAGACATAGACGACATTAAAATGGCTACTTTATACCCAACTTTTAACAGGTTCCCTGGGAAACCCATATTTAAGTATAGATTAAAGTAAGTATATACTTACAGTATTCTCCCCTTTAACAATACCTTCTAATAGTAATGTCATTGTGAAAAAGGTCCCATATTGAAAAGATTTTCAAACATGAATCTTTCAGAGAGAATTAATTTGTATATTCTTTGCAGAATCTTCTTTCAACTTCTCTGTGTAACACCTCAAGGAAAGCAAAGACTAATTAATAATTATGTTTAGTGGTAGATTGCATGAAAGTTCAAAGACAGTATTTGTATTATTAGGTTATCCTAGAAGAAGGAAGAGACTTGGCACTGATTGCTAACTTTTTTTAGGAATTTCAATCTGGGGATTTATGATAGCAATGTCAAAGAAGTTCTCTTAGACTCAGAATTAGGTGTGGGAATTTAAGGAGAGGATACACTGTATTCATGCATAATAAAAGCGAGATGTGTTTGTAGATACAACTCTGCACCTTACCTTCAAAAAGATAGTTTTGAGGAAACTAGTTAGGGAAGTAACTAGGGAAGGATGGATGTTTCTTTCTCTAATAGAATATACAAACAAAATTTTAAGATTAAAACTTTCCGGTGGAGAGATGTGGCTTCAGGCTTTTTGTTCATTGCTGATTCTACAAGGGCCATTGCACGGTTGGAAGCCTCTTCCTGTACCCTGAAGAAAATTCTCTGTCTATCCCACTGTCCCTGTAGAAATTATACTAGGTCTACCTTGCAATTTGTTTTTTGGCATTAGAGTGATGGCTTCTGTCGTCCTTCATAGAAGGAGACTTTTTTTTTTCTGGATGTAAGGAGAAGATTACAGTGTTTGTAATTCTTAGTAACCAGAGCTTATTATGTGTTCCCCCCAAATTTATTGTGTAAAACTTTTCCCTCATCTTTCCTCGCTTTGGGAACAGTCTGTGACTTGTTTCTTAGGGGTGTTCTTTGTTACCCAACTTTTTGCCTCTTGTTGCTAAATGTGCATACTGCTATTCTGTTTTCAGCCTCTGAGATCCCTCAGTGCTCTACTGCTACCACTTCCCCTATTGCCTTTCTTACCCTGTGCCCTGATGCGAGCAATAACAGTGCATCTCCAGGTGTCACTGCCCCACACACTTGGATTGTCTTGTGCTCTCCTTACCTTCCTGCTTTCCCACATCAGGTGTTTTGGGTTTCAAAAGCAGAAGGGCCACCATGACTGGTGTTCTCTTTATCACCCTTTCCGCTGCATTTAGGCTTCACCAAACCTCTAAATGTGATACATCTGCTGAGTGTTTTTTTATCCTTTTCCCTTATAAAAGGGTCTCTCTTTTCTTCCTTGCAGGCACTTCCTGTTTTTACCCTTTCTCTCTTGACAAAGACTGTGTCTACTCCCTTGTTCTCTTTATCCTTAAAAGGAGCTCCTCCTGCCCCACCACCTGCCCCATCTCATGTATCAAAATCCCCCCAATTCTGCATAAAAGGAGTGCTGCATTTCATTGCTGCCTATCTGCAAAATTACATTTCCTGCCTATTTTAGGTCTCAGTACCTATTCTAAATTCCTCTTTTCTTCCAATTTTTTACTGATCAAGAAATCAGTCTCTTCAGTTCTACGTCTCTTAGTAACTAGACTCCATGGAGTGGATAATCAAGTGTATCACTGTTACCCGGAAAGCATTAATAGGTGCCTTTATCAGCCAGCTCTGTTGGGTGTTACAGTCACAGGCAGTTAAACCTGTCACTCTTCTAACCCATCTAGCTCTGTTTTTTTTGTGGCCCTCCTTCCCTTCCTCTTTCCCGGGCCAGTAAATGATTCAGAGAACACTAAGGAATTAGAATTAGTTTTAAATATTACAGCCAGTTGTTATAGTACTTACAGGTATGCCCATAAGTGTTATCAACTTGGTAAGTCTACAAAGACCTTATATTTCAAATATTTTTTTTGTATGGATGCCAATCAGCTATGTCTTGTCAATACTATTGCTGAAAGTCTCATTGTATAATGTGGAATTGTGTGCTTCAGTGGACAGTTCATGTAGAATTAAAAAGTATAAAAGTTAAGGTCTCTGGAACTGAGCAGTCTGTCACCTAGAATGACTGAAAGCAACTTCTGTTAATCAAAAAAGGCTGCATAAAAAGCTGTTGCTATACACAAATGTGGGGGACCCAAAAATCTTTCTTTTTTGGTATTTTCCTAACTTTCAGAACAGTGAGGCCAGCCAAAGGAAAACCCAAGAGATGTATATTTGCTTCAGATTTCCGAAAAACAAACCGTTTGTTCTCCAGCTGAGAGTCCATTACTAAAACCTTTAATCATGTGAATAAATGTCATACTAGTGACAGTAGTACCACTGAAGCTCATTAAAATGCTATTGGAAGACCTGAAGGATTCCTTTCCTTGATGTGTCATCCCATGCATTTTTAAAGCAACATGCAGGGATTCATCTGTATGCAGTTCTGACTGATTTTAATGGAATGTAAAGATGTGACATCTGTGACAGCTCTGAGTCCACTTTTATAAAGAAGAAAATGAGGGTTTCCACTAATACAGATAGGCACAGCTTTACCAGGGAAGTATTAAGAGATACTGATATAATTTAATTTTCATGAATGATAAAGTAAATATGTGTAGGGATGTTCAAGCTGGCTTATATTCTAAGCCAGATGTCTTTGGCAGTTACAAGCACAAACTGTATACCAGGTTGCACGTTTTGTCTCTAATTCTAAACCATGGTACGTTGTCACTGGTTTGCTGACAGCCATCTGCTCAGACCTCATTTGATCTTCCCATTCAGTCACAGTTCAAGTTAGGGGACAAAATGTATGTAAGGGAGGGAAATTAGTGAGCTGTTTTTCTCATGGAGAAAATAAATATTATTAAATATTATTTAAATATTCTTTCTCACAAGATATATCTTAAAAAGATACTGAAATCATGCACTTGTTCTATTCTCTTTATGAAATAGGAAGAATTTTAGACACTCATACTACTGTGACTACAGATACAGATACACTACTACATTTGTGTATCTGTATATCTTACATATATATATGATTTATAAATATATAACTACACTATTGCAGCACTTATAAATATATGTATTTAGTAGCCCTTTTGTCCAAAGTCTATGGTGAACAAATGCATGTAACATACAACAACTGTTTCAATGTACCAGAACATAAGGGTACAGTAAAATTGATGCAGAATGTTCAAAATATTCTTCCATGGTCTTATAAGTCACTGAAGAGTTTCTTGACTCAGTGCATAGCAAACAGCAATCTGTATTACTACACAAATATACAATTTAATTTTGCAGTTTATTAAGCACTTGTTTTGCAACATTTCTCAGTTATTCAGCTAATTCGTGCCTCTCAATACTGACTGTATGGAAGTGAAATAGAGATAACCTGTTCTGTTCTATGGAAAGCTGGGAGTCTGTTTGAGTTGTGAAAAATATGTTTTGCATTCTGCCTTCAATGCTGTAATCAGAGAGGGCCTTGATCTTGCTAATTGTGCTTTACATGCATTGAAACTGAACAGATCAAAGGTGTAAGGCCTTACAGTATTATCCAAGGAGAGCAACTTAGCTCTCATTTTAATAGGGTGTTATATAGCTTGGGTTTAAGTAACACATACATGTAAAATGGTAAATGTAAATGGTGTGCGTAGCTAAAATGTTGGTTTTAAGACCAGCATGGATTTACGGAGGGGAAATTGTGCTTAGCCAACCTGATAGCCTTCTACGATGAGGTGGCTTGGTGGATGAGGGGAGAAGAGTGGATGCTATTTATCTTAGCTTTGTTAAGGCTTTTGATGCTATCTCCATGACATCCTCATAGAAAAGCTGATGAAATATGGGTTAGAGAAGTGGACAGCAAGGTAGATTGAAAACTGAATGGGTAGGCCCAGACAGTTGTGATCAGTGGCACAAAGTCCATCCAGAGGCAGGTCACTAGTGATGTACCCCAGGGGTCAATACTGGGGCCAACACTGTGTAACATCTTTGTTAATGACCTGGATGATGGGGCAGAGTGCACCCTCGACAAGTTTGCAGGCAATACAAAATTGGACAGAGTGGCTGATGTGCCAGAGGGCTGTGCTGCCATCCAGAGGGACCTTGGCAGGCTGGAGAAGTAGAATAACAAGAACCTCATAAAGGTCAACAAAGGGAAGTGCAAAGTCCCGCACCTGGGGAGGAACAGCCCCATGCACCAATACAGACTGGAGGCAAATGACTGGAAAGCAGGTTTGCAGAGAAGGATCTGGGTGTCCTGGTGGACAACAAGTTGAGCATGAGCCAGCGATGTGGCAAAAAAGGCAAATGGGCTGCATTAGTTAGAGTGTCACCAGCAGGCTGAGGGAGGCGATCATTCCCTGTCTGCTCAGCAGTGATGAGAGCACACCTGGAGAGCTGTGTCCAGTTCTGGGTTCCTCAGTACAAGAGAGATGTGGACATGTCAGAGCAAATCCAGGAAATGGCTGGGAAGATGATTAAGGACTTGGAGCATCTGTCCTACAAGTAGAGGCTGAGAGAGCTGGGATTGCTTAGCCTTGAGAAGAGAAGTCTCAGGGAGATTTTATCAATGTGGAGAAATATGTGTGTGTTGGGGGGTAATATAGAAGATACAGCCAAACTTTTCTCAGTAGTATCCAGTGACAGGACAAGAGGTAATGGGCACAAATCGCTATACAGAAAATTCCATTTAAACATAAGAAAACACTTTTTTTACTGTGAGGGTGGTCAAACAGCGGAGTATGTTGCCCAGAGAGGCTGTGGAGTCTGCATCCTTAGAGATATTGAAAATTCAGCTGCACAGTCCTGGGCAACCTGCTCTAGTGATTCTACTTGAGCAGGGGTTTGGGCTAGGTAAGAGGTCCCTTCCAGCCTCAATGATTCTTTAATTCTCTGAAGACAATGTTAAGAACTCCGCATTGAAATTGCTAATTGGTGGTCCCATGTTTTACGAGAATATGTTAAAACTTTTAGAATCCTTACCAGTATGTGTTTGTAAAGCATTATAGCAGAATAGCAAGAAATAAATAAGTTCAAAGAATGAGAATTGAACTTGATGTTTATTCAAGCTCATCAGTTGAGAGAAACATACTTTAAACTATTTTCATCTGAATCCTCAGGGTAAAAGTAAGTACACTGAACCTCTTCCATATCATAAGATCAGTTTTTCCATTTGCTCTTTAGTTTCACAATGTCAAACTCAGTTTGAATTTTTTTGTCAGTGTAGATGATGATGAATAATAGGTGGATGACTTTTATTAGCCTCCGTAACATGTCTTTTGTTGCCTCTTGTAAAAGAACACAGCAAACATCTCAGTCTTTCTGTTTAAGTTGACAGTGTTGGAGACTCAAGGGCACAGTAACTAATTCTGATTCTGCAGTGTGGTTTCAATGGACATTCATTTTGAAGTAATTGCAAAAATAGTAATAAGCTTCATATTCTTTAGTGTCCAAGACAATGTATAGCAGGGTTTTTCTGCATAGAACAATAGCTTTGTCAAGACCAAAGTCAGCAGTAAATTGCATCTGGAGGCTCCAGTTTTCCCAGGCTCTACTCTAACTTTGAGAAATTCTGATTTCATTTTTTTACACTTTTATTCAGTGTCATAATCCTTTTTTTTTTTTTCTTTCTCCTTCAGTGGGATGGAACTGGGATAGACAAATAGAGGTCTCTCTCTCACCCTCTCTTTGCAACTGAAGGAAGTGCATTAGTGGGGGGAACCAAACCTACAGTGTCTTCTGAGTATGGAGACACGGATATTCAGATGTGGGAACTGCACAAAAATGGACCTTGTTAGCTATATCATGTAATTTGGGAAAGTTGTAAATTGATGTGTGCTATTGAAGAACAGAAGATACACGATTTGGGAGAATTCCTGTTTGCAGTAGATCAGTGTTGCCTCCCAGAGGTCCTTTTACTTTTTCTTGTTAGGCCTGCTTGGCTGACCAGGACCATACTACTGCATTGCAAAGGTTTTAATGAAGGTCATGTGGCTAATAAATACAAGGAAATAACTGTAAAGAGTGCTGCTTGCTTCTTCATGCATAGCGCACTCTTTCTGTGGATAAGATATTTGTACAACTAGGATTTTGCACTTTAAAATTGGTGCCAGAATACAGACGTATATTTGAAAATCAGTGGGTGCCTGACTCATGTCAGAGGCATGTAAATACCTCTGAAAATGAGATGTCCATTAAATCTTTGTGCTTTGGATTTTTGATTCAGTGGGAGTTCTGCCATGGATGTTAAGGAGACAGGATTTCATCTTCACCTATATTTTTCCTGTTCTGCTTTGCAAAACAACCTTCTGTGACAGCTCTAGAAAAAAGGAAATTGATTACAAAGCTAGGCAAATGCTTATATATTTTATACAATATAGTATTGGGGTAAGCCAATAGCAATTTTTTCACTCAGTCGCCCAATCTGTAAAACCAATCATGTTTTGCTATTAAAATCAGCAAATTCCCTATAGATTTTGTGTGCTGTAAGCCATGGAGACGCAAGGTAATATTACTAGATAATCAATACACCCTTTTTCAGATGCATCTGTTACTTGGTAAGGATTATAGTTAGCTTTGCTATCAAACTTCTTCAGGTTAGGATTTTATACTATGTCTTTTGTGGTGAAGTTAAATATGCAGGAGGATGTATGTAACGTTACTCAGTACGAAGAGAGAAAACTGCCTGAAGGTAAAAGTAAGCCACCTCTACCACCAAACATTGAAAACCACCTTTCCACTTCCTTTGGAAGGAAAAAAGGATGACTACTGAACAGTACTATAATGCACAGTGGTTTAGGGCAACTGACATAAAAAGGGACTGAAATACTTGTTTTCCGATTTTGTTTTCCTCTCGACAAATGGGCTTAGTGTCAAGTTTTTTTCAGTCTGCAAGCTCTGTTGTGTCTGGACGGCTATTTCTTCAAATTGGGCTTATTTTCTAGTTGTATAAAACTCTTCATCTACATTGTGGATAGAGTGCATTAAGTTATTCCCTGTGGTGCACAGCTGGAAGCTATTCTGTGCTGCAACATTTTGTTTTGTTTTGTCCCAGTTTTTTCTCCCCACTGTGTTCCCACAGCCTAGCGTAGCTCTGCGCTGCAGCAGACAAGTCTCTCTTTTTCCAGTGACACTTCTTAGAACATCTGAAATTGACATATTCTCTTTTGTCTTTTTAGTACAAATTCAGTGGCAAACAGCTCTGCTTGACTGCACGAACATTTCAAAGTACTCTATAGACTAGGAAGATTGGCTTGAAAAGTTAGACATATTTAGGCAGGCTGTTTTATTTGCTTCTTTGAAGAGACTAGGGATATTTTAAGAAGATTGAAGGAAATATACCATGTCAAATACTGGTCTGTTTAGAAGAGAGAAGAGGAATATGCAGGTCTTAACAGAGCTTTCTTTGAAGGAGGAAAACATCTTCTTAGTTCTAATGCTTTAGTAAGACACAAAGAATCCCAGAGTTGGTAACCCAAAGTTTGTCTTCTATCTTAGAAGTATTTTAAAAATACTATTAAAAAACAATAATTTTTTTTTTTTTAGTTAACATTTTGCTTATATGTGCAGGGACTGCAATTATTTATATTACTTTTACCCAGTAAAATGGGGCGCTGATCTTATCCCTCTGTAATGACAATCTAGATATTAAATAATAGCAAATGCAAAATTTCATCTGCCAACCATTATCTGTCAAGAAGAAAGGTCACAGAGCCTTCTATCAGTATCTTTGCAGTGGTCTTTCTCCTTCCAATTTTCTTCTCTGTTTCCCAGTCTCCCCTACTCAGTTAGACAGTTCCTTCCTTCATCTCCATGCAAAGATCTCTGCTGTTGTCTTCCATCTCCTATCGCTAATTGGTGGTTCCTTGTTTCTCACTCAAGGTAGCTGCTGCTTCCTCCATGCTGTAGCAGAAGCCTAACAGAGGTTATAATCTTGGTCTTGGTTCTTTGCTTGTGATTCCTGCTTCCATTGTAATGCTGGAGTGCCCTTCTAGTGAGACATATCCCACCAGCTGCTCTGTAGATGCAGGATGCTGATGTGGTTGAAACAGTATTTGCAGTTCTCCATGGGTTATGTGAAAGAAAGAAAAAAAAGGAAAGAAAAAGACCTGGTAAATGGTAGGAAGACTAATGTACAAGGTAATTATCTTGTTTACATTTATATCTATTTTCAGTACCCCTCCTTTGCTGTAGCTGCTCCTTGACATACTTCAAAAATAGGTTATCCCAGTGACTATCCCCACTTCATAATGAACCTGTAATCACCATTTGGCAGCTGGAAATATAGTTAACATCTTTGATTTCTAACTAGAATCCCTCCATCCTCTCTCAGCTAGGGAAATCAGCTAGGTCTTGCAGTGTGCTCTGAAGGTCAATCAAATAGCGCTATTTGGGAGGAGAGTGAGAGTGAGAATGAGATTGAATTCAACAGCTGGCAGACTTTATGAAAATATCTTGTACCTGCTACTTGTGTAGCTCGTGCTTCTGCTGATCTCAACTATTGCAATAAAGCATGTGGAAAATCTGTCAGTTTGGCAGAGAAGTAGGTAATAGGGCATGACAAAATAGGCAGGGTGCCAGGCATCAGATTGGTGGGTTTTATTCCACTGATACTTACTGAGCTTATATGAGCTGGAGGTTGGTGAGGAAACGTGAAAAGTACATAACAGAAAACATGTGAAGCTGGCTGTTATTTTCTTTATGCCATGAGATGAGGAAAACATAAAATGAATTAGGTAATACTGCTTTGGAGAAAACTGCAAGGAAATCACCAATCTCAGAGGACGTTCTGAGGATCTGCAGAATAAGTAGCCATTAATGAGACCTCCATGGATGCAAGGTAATGATGGGAAGTAGTACAGAGGACAATGGTTGGTGGAAAAAATGAATGTTGGCAAAAATATTATGGTTTCATTAGTAACGCCCACACAAAATTAAGGTTACAGTTTCTATTCCATTTTGGGTGGACCTTGTTGTTGGGCTATATGTGCTACTAGCCTTACTAAGAAACAACTACAGGTATGTATTGGAGGCAATAACAAGGAAAAATGTGAAAGAAGAGAAAGAGTACAGTGATGCCTCCCTGGACAAAACCCTGCAACAGCCAGTGATTTAGGGATGTTCTGAACTGACAATTGAACACCAAGCCTTTCATGTTTAACAGCTCCAGATGAACCCTTGTTCTATGTATTAATCTAATTGTTTTTTAATCCATTCCTGCTTTTGGAATGAAAACATTTTATTATAGAATTTATTAATGTATTCTAGAATTTAATTTCTATCATACTGAAAAGCAGTTCCATTTATAAACAGACAAAAAATCCCTATCAGTGAAGAAAACTTGTGTGGTAAGTTGACTCAGAACCCCCAATTTGTGGTAGAAGGGTAACTAAACTTACCACGTTCACTTCCAAATGTTCACTTACTAAACCCATGTATGACTTTATATACAGTTATTTTATTTTATACATCTCCCAATCAGTTCTTTTCCCAGTAGCCTGTTAATGTCCACATTCAGAAGTTGATCCACAGCTGTGATCTGGTCACACTTTTCTTTATCTTTTTTAGTTCTACCATGTCCTTTTGGAGATGAGGGATAAGGAATATTGTACAGTATTTGAGTTGTCATTATGGATGGATTTACGTGATAATGACATTTTGTTTCTATTCCTTGAGCTAATATTTTCATTGAAATATCCATAATAACTCTTTCAGCAGTGATAACAGCTCATGCAGAGCCTATCGTATTTTTCCCCTGTGTATTAATTTCCATTCCTCAATTTCATCTGCCATTTTATTTCCTAGACACACCATACTGTAAAATTTTTCTACCACTCTTTGTGGTCTGTCCTTATTCTGATTATCCTGAATAATTTCTATCATCAATAAACTGTCACCTTACTTTTTATCCTCTTTTCTAAGTTACTTCTGTAACTGTTGAACAAAACAGCAAAGATTGCTGTCGTTTTCCCGTGTTACTCCCCATTTTTGGTTTTTTGTTGTTATCTCATAAGAGGTCATTCCCTCATATGTCATGATAGTGTAGTTCCTTTAATGGCCTTTGTGGAATCTTGTCAAAATCTCTTTGTTAATCTAAATATGTTGAACTCAGTGAATCACTTATACCTATATGCTTGCCAATGTCTGCAAAGAACGTTAGTATTGATAAGGGATGACTTGTAAGGCCTCTGTAAAAAAACACTGATCCCAAGCATCCACTATTTTTGTCTTTAAGATAGATATTCAGATCTGCTTTGATCCAGGAACCATTTAAAAAAATGATAAAGTAGTTAGCACTTTGGTACAACACCCTACTTTTAACTAGAACAGTGGCTGTGTAAAACTTGAGTACATTGAAGTTTGTAGGCAAAAATCAGCTATTCCTGCTGATTCTCTGCTTTTCATTTTTACCAGTTTTTTTTCTAAAACTTTTTGTTGACAATACGTGCTAAACTTTCATCACCAATTCTGTAGAGGGTTGAGCAGCTTGCTTGATTACCCTTGCATGGTACACCACTTTAAAGAATTTGATTAGTTTCTGTGTTACTTTCCTTTCATAGTTTAATCACCTGTCAACAGTAAACTGTCTATCGGGCTTCCATACTCTAAAAGCTCCATGGAATATGTTCCATGCTTAAAAACCAAAATGGAAAGCAGAAAGATGACCATGCCCATTTCATAGGTGAGAATCTGAGACTGTGGTTTTTTTCACACAACAGAAATCTGTTGAAAACCAGAAATTGAACTCAAGCTGCTAAAACCACTGCCTAATTATAAGCCAATCTTTTCTATCTATTACCTCCATGCAATTGCTAGAATTTTGGTGTTTTTTACAGGTAGAAATGAATGCTAATCTGTTTTTTGCTAGTGACACAAAGGAGGGAAAAGATTGATGTAGCTGGCAGTTGAAGGGAGTAGAATTTCTCTGCTTGCACTTGAGCTACACAAAATAGAGATAATGCGTTTCTGACTCAGAGGCATTTTACCCAGTTTTTGCACTGGAGCAAATGATTACTAAAGGTATTTGGCAATAATGAGAGAAGAACTCTCTGTAATTATAGCAGATTATGTTTTTGGAAGTATTTGATAGGAGGATGCCCATAGAATTCAAGGTGGGATTGATAACTAAATAAACTATATAATTTAGTGAGAAATTGAATTTTAAGATGCACAAAACTAGTACACCAATTTTTAAATATTCCTTCTGTATGATTATCGTCATGAAAAATAAGGCAAAATTCTCTAAAAAAATGAACTGTGGTGTATTGAGCTTTCTTGTCTTTTTCCTGGGGATTTATGATTGGATAGATGTGAATGTTAGAAAGGATAAACAGTGTACACTAGCATCATGAACATTCACATTTTTATTTCATATTCAAAGGGCCTAACTAAAGGGTTCAAGACAATGGTTTCATCTTCTGTATTGCTAGAATCTTGTGCCTATGTTGTGAAAGTATTATATATATTAATTGCTAGAAAGCAATATGAATAGTACTGCTTCCTCTGTTCCATGGAGCTTGCATGTCAAATGTTCTTAAAAAGCAAAGCCTTATTTTGGGCTATACAAAGCAGTATCATAGAATTGTAGAGTATCTCAAGTTGGAAGGGACCCATAAGGACCATTGAGCCCAACTGCCTGCTCCTTGCAAACAAAGATTATTGAAAAGAAGTTCAAATATGTAGTTGTTAATTGTAATTTTTAACTTGTTAAAATACCAGGACTGGGGAGTTCATCAATACCAAACTTGAAGTGCTGGGTGCAGTGTAGGAGCACTTTGTGCGTCTTTTGCTCTCTGCCTGTCAGAACCACTCCTGTGAGCCTGCGGGGAGTGCAATGTGATGCACTTCTCTGTGAGGTGCTGGGATCTTGACATGGTCTCTTGACAGTGGAACACCCAATACTTGTTTTGGTGCCTGTGTTTGTACTGATTATGGGCGAGGCTGTTTTGGTAGTTTTGTCCTAAGCTGCTCTGTACATAAAAGAGGTTACCTGAGAGTGAAACTGTGTTCTAATTGATGAGTTCCTTAAATACTCTTCATTTACTTATGTCTCTTACATTTAAAATTTGAGTTAAAACTTAGAACAATGGTATGATTTGTGTATAGACATGTAATGTGATATTTTTATAGCTGTGTGAATCTGGAGGCTTTTGGGCTGCTCTTTTTCAGCTGTTCCACTGTTTTTTAAAGGTTTTATTCTCCTGATGCCATGTACTGCAATTGCTTGCATGTAGGATTATTCAGTCCTTTTTATGAGGTTCACTTTTGAGGGAATAAAATACTTACCTCCAAACCAAATGCCAGACTATGTGTTAAGACTAAATGATTACTGGCTTTTACACTATTAACTTCATACAGCTTAAAAAGAGAATAATGAGGCTGTAAGTCAACCTAGAAAGTTCCACAGCTATTAATTCATCTACTCTGCTAATGCTTACACAGATTTTTACCATGTGCCCCCATTGTAGAAGGCAGCAAATATCACTGAACGCATTGAATAAAAATACAAGAACAACTGCATCGATTTTAAGATGTGATGAAAATGAGTTGTAATCTATACAGAAGAAGCAAGCTACACATCAATAAAATCTCAACTATTTATTGACTATACAAATGGGACAGGTTAGTAACTAATTGGTTCCCTTGCTCAAGCAGTATATTTAACATGGTTTTAAAGTGAGCATGAGAGTCACTAACCCACAATGTCAGAGGACAGCTCTACCATGACCAGCCAAGCTTGGTAATTAAATGGCATACAGGTTAATTGCAGAGACAAGCAGGAGACTGGAGGTAAAGGACTGAAAGGAGTCAGTTGAATAGTGTTGTCCATCTGTGGAGGAGGAAAAGGAATGTCATTATAAAGGCAGCTTTATGAGTCTACAATAATTGCAAATTCAGTTTTGATTAAAGCCTTATTTTAAGGCTATAATAGTACAATAGGGTTAGAAGCTGAATGAATTGCAGAAGAGTGGGTTTAGGCCCAGTGGAAATTGTCGTCAAATAAATCTGAAGATGATCCCAATCCATACTGCAGAATTTTTGGTGGTGTTTTGTTTTAATCTGCAGCCATGGCAAATTACGCCTTTGAAGATGCAGTGATTGATTTAATGTGAGGGGCTAATGTATACATTCAACATGCCATATCAGTTTGTCTCCGTGGATCAATTTTATCACAGCTCAAAGGTTTTGATCAGTATTTAGTGGGAAGGAGCGTAACCCACCTTAATGATTGTTCTTCATATGGTTTATAATCTTTATAGTTTACTGCTACATAGAACTCAGTTCAGCAGAGCACTCAGACATGTGCTTAAGTGCTGTGCTGAATGAGAATTATAATACATCACTCAGCGTGTGCACCTGAAAAAAACAACGATACTGCCATAAAAGATATAATGTTGTATATATTATCCTCTTCTTGAGGAAAGGGAAACCACACGTGGCAGATGCTATTCGTGTTGCTGCATGAATTACTCAGCTTCTCTGATGACAAGGGTGACTATGAGGTCCTAAGCAGAACAGTAATATAGTGTAATACAGGTCATGCAGTCTGTGAAGGAAAAGTTTTCCCATGGAGATGTAAGCAGAAAAGAAGAATAAGAGAGTTTTCGTAGGTAATTTGTGTACAGTGTTTCAATGTCCAATTGGGTAGGAACACAAGGTTTGATGATGAAAAAAAAATATTTTATGGTGCTTTGTATATTTCCATACTATACTTTCTCCTTTGGTGTCCTGCTATTGTTCAAGATACAACCAGAAGGTACCAAATTGAGTTTTAGAAGGGAATGAGGAGGCAGCCATCAGTATAATGGCTTTATTCTGATGTCTAAATTCTGGATTCAAAACCAAAGTTGTTGGTGCTTTTCTGTGCTTCATTACTTCCGTAGTTGTTGAAAACTAAGCCTTTTGCTTTAATGCTGTAGCAGGTGTTATGTTCATTTATGATTGTCCTGCTAAATTCACCTTGCTTTTGCCTCTGTTGCTTTTGTTCATGATTTGATTTTATTTTGTTTGCAGGGTTGTTTCCCGCAGTCCTGAACCTGGCTACTAATGCTCTCATCACAACCAATGCTACCTGTGGAGAAAAGGGTCGGGAAATGTACTGCAAACTTGTTGAACACGTACCTGGACAGCCTGCAAGGAACCCTCAGTGCCGTATATGTGATCAAAGGAGCAGGGTTCCACATCGTACGTATGCCATTTTCATTTTGTTCCTTTAAAAATATTTTTTTCCAAAGGTTGTAGACACTCAGCAAACAAAACTGTAGGTCACTGGCCTGATTACTGTGAAATGTCTGTCTCTTTCTTTTTAAATGAGGTTACCCATCTCTTGCATTGGTATTTCAAAATCTGTATCTGTTATGCATACTCCTCAGACTGAACTTTCTAATTCAGATACTTAAAAGCAGAGCACCTAAATTCAGATTTAGGAAAATTAAGTATCTACAGCTGTTGTTGAATTCTCTTAATATATACTAAACATGAATGAAAACCAGATGACTTTTACCTGCATACTTACCTGTGGAATTTGAAAATTTTGGCCAATCTAAGCAACATCTGAAATTTCAGGTTAGGGCCAACTCTGGTTTTATTTTATTGTGTTCTGGGATATTTTTCTTCTTCGTTTGATGTTAATTCAGTTTCATTGAGCCAGAAAAAAGAAGATAAGATAATGGAGCATTGCTTGGTTTAATTGCTTAGTTTGGTTTTTTTTGTTTTTTTTTTTTTGAACTTTGCTAACACTGCTTTCTTAAAGACTACCCGGAAGCAAAATCAGTTTTCAAGTATAAATTTGTTATCATCTGCTTCAGAGATGCATGTTTCTAATAGTTGGGAGGATTAGAACTAAGAAAATTTCTTAGTCAAGTCATACAAGTTCAATTTCATGTGACCTTGCAGTGAAAGTCATAAATAGCTTTAATGTTATATTTTTGTGAGTATATTGGCACTGTAGATGGTAGAGGGTGTAGGGTGTAGAAACACTTAAGACAGCTTTTAATGCAATAGATAAAATGTTGGAAGAAGCACAGCCACAGAAGCATGGAGACAATTTTTCTTTTTTTCCAGTTGTTTCCTTCTGAAACCTAGCTCTGATATATTTTCACCTCATGACAAAGCACATACTTAAAACCACAGGAAAAAAAAGTAAACAGATGACATTTAATCTGTCTGCTAGTTCTAGACAGGATGAGCTATCTATGGCTTGTTTAGCTTCTCCTTAGAAACTTCCTTCCAGGGCCACCCTTCCTAGAGTTATTTTACTCATTGCAAAGTCTTTTCTTAATAGCTAATCTGCATCTTCTTGCAGAAATTCATGTTACCTTTTTGCTAACTTCAGTCAATATAAGGAATGGATTATTCCCTTTTACTTTACAGAAATATTTTAATTGAGGGTTGATGGTATTGCTCTATTTAGTTTCTACACTAAGCTATCTCTTTTCTTTCATTCTCCTCATAGGTTGTATTTTCTAGGACTCTAACTGTGCAAATTGCAGTTCTCTGAATTCTCTTTAGAGGTTTTCATCTTTATTAAAATTCACCTGAGCTCTTACCAGCACTGCATAGAGATGCAGGTTTGCTTCAGAATGAACAGAATGTTTACATGTTTTACTTAGATATTTCCCCATTTTAATGGTGTGACACCACTGAGAGATATATAGCTAGTTATCCATTGTAATCCTCAGATGCTTTACTGCTAAATACCTACCTATCCATTTGCTCCCCATCTTGCATTTGCGAAGCTAATTATAATTGCCCCAGTATAGACTACTTCATTTGTCTGAACACAGTTGCAACCTTTTTTTTTCCCCAAGGTAGTTTTCCAAGTTTTGACATCTTCTTTAATTGTAGTAAATGCTGCCTTCTGAGGAAAGGTCATACGATTTTGTAGCAATATAGCATTCAAATATGTTATACTATAGTAGTAGTGTGTCTCACTCACAGAATATTTCAGGGGGTTTTGGAACCATTCCAACAGGCAGAAACACTGTGCAATAGATTCTTTCCCTTCTTTATAGATGGATATTTAGAGATGCATGCACATCGTAAAAGTTTTTTTCCTATATCAAGTTTGTTTAATTAAAAAACCAAACCTAAAACAAAGCTGGATTGCTTTGTTCCCATGTCCCGCCTATGATATCAGATAGTGTACACTAATATACATGTATATACACAGACATACATATGTGTGTATATACATATAAACCCCATCTGAATGATTTATATCAGTGTTTCCCCTCACTCCTACCCTCTTAAAAACTTGAATCTGCCCAGCTTCATAATGTCTGGTCTTTTGTTGCCAACCACGTCTCATTTTAAGGTTTTTAAATGTTCATTTGGCAGAAGGAAATGCCTTATTTAAACAGAGATGGCTCGTTAATAGGAGAACCATGTAATGTAACCAGACTTTAAATGATCCCCCTGGAATATGCGAGTCTGGAGTGCCTCCCCTTAATTACTGTAGTAGGAAATGAACACAAATTCCCTGGTTAATCACATGTGAGCCCAAATTAAAGAGCACAGTTTGATGGGCTCGCTCTGTAAGTTGTCCCCCTTGACATCCATCAAGGAGCTTGGGCCTTGAACTGCATTTGCAATCCAGTCCTTTTTACAAATATTATATTATTGTCCCTTACCTTTTAAATAGGTAAAACATGCCAGCAATTAACCAGTGTTTTCAAATTAATTGTGATTAAACTTTCATAATGGTGATTACAGTTAATTGGTGATTCATCTCCCAACCCTCCTTCTCATGATTTACCTTTATATCAATTTCACCTGAAGAGACTTACATCAAAATTTCCAATTAGACAGCTTCTGTCACAATCACTGAGGAGCTCTGAGTTTGATTTACAGGTGATTTTTGCTAGCACTCATTTAAAGCCAAAGTTTGTGCAAACGATCAGAGCTGTGGGAACTGACAACATGTAAATATAGGTGTGTTTTGCTTTTCTCTTTAATATAAAGCTACTAATAACATCACTTTTAGCACTGCTATTCTAACTTGCAAATGTTGGTGCCCATTAATGCCACTGAATAATCTGATATTTAAATAAATTTTTTGGCATTTTCAATTTTGCGGGCTTATGCCTTCCTTCACTCCCACAAAGCACTTTAATTGTGTCTTTAAATATGTTCAGACATTCTGGCTTTCCTTAATGAGCTAGGACTCCTGTCCTCCACAGGTGGTTGATGTAGCAAAAAACCAGAGACACAAAGACAATCAATCTGGCTGCTTGATTTAGGTAATAATTAAAATAACAGTAAATTAATCAGTTCATGAATTAATTATTTGCAATTCTAGGACTAGCTAGTAATGAAGCGTATTCCAGTTTTATATCAAGAAAACCTGTCAGTTTAGAAAGCCATCCTTAATCAGCGGGGTAGGATTTCTCCTGTCTTGTTATGTTCTTGCAGACAGAACTTGCATAGAGGAAAACTGCTGTATTTGAATTTCCTTTGGGCTATTTTCCCCATAATGTACAGACTTGCTCTAGGCAATCAGGGACTTCAAAATAGAGATCTTTGTACCTTCTTAAAATTGAGTTTTTGTTATTTTCCATTTTGCACAGGAGAGAAACACAAATTGACCACAAAAAGTAACCTGGAAATGTTGAGTGCAATTTTTCTCAGTCTAAATACCATTAAAGTACTGTGTAAGCAAATTTCAATAACTTAGAAGATCTTGAAATCTAGGAAGAATGCAATTCTGTAAATAAATTCTTATCCCTATTATTTGGGATTCATTTGGGACACTGCAGCAGAGTAAATGTAGACATAGAAAGTAATGCATCTTGGACTTTGATATGTATTATAACCAAGCAAACCTTCTTTATATACATGTATGTGAGTCAGACAATTTTCCAGTTGAGAAATAAATTCTGTAATGATTTCTGATTTCCATGTGTGCTTAGAAATGTCTTAGAAATGTAAATAGCAGTATTACTTTAATTCTGCTTTCCTTGCACAGCATTTCTCAGGTTCCTGATTTGTTGTTTCTGTTGCAACATTTAGTGATTTTATAGTACTTGAAACTTTGGAAGACTGCAGGAAGTGTTCACTTGATTTAGATGTCTACATTTTCTGTAGAATCAGGAGAGCCTCTAAGTGCATTTAGGTGTTCTGAATCATCTTCTTGTGATCCTAACCAAAATTAAACAACTAATATTAGATGAGCATTCCAGTAATAATAAGCATGACTGTGCCCCAAGAGTAAAAGAAAAATTAATTTCCTGTTTTTTAAGTGCTGCCTCGTTAGTTCTGTAATTGTATTAAAATCTAGATTTTAGATCTAAAAACATTTAAATCTCCTAATAATTTTGATATATATTTATGTATTTCTGCTGTTCTAACAGAACGACATCCGATAACAAACGCAATTGATGGCAAGAACACTTGGTGGCAAAGCCCTAGTATCCAGAATGGAATTGAATATCATTATGTGACCATTACATTGGACCTCCAACAGGTAGACTTCCGTTTGTTTCTGCAAAGGCTTGCTTTCTTGCACAATAGATCACCTGGATTATTTTCCTCTTTGCTCTGTATTGCTTTTATGTTATGAAGACACATTCAGCTTCTCCTATAACTTTGTTATTTATACAGATAATTCTGACTGACCATTTATTGTAACATAATGTACCAAATTAAAAATAATTATTTCATATATATATTTTTATGAAGTCATGTTTAAAATTATTTTAGATATAACATTTTCAGTATTTTTTTCGTAATAACTTCTGGTTTGGCTCTTTAAAGACAATTAAAAGATAGCTTCAGGGAAAAATTAATATGAATAAAAGTTTATGTTCAGAATACTGTTCTTTCTTGTTTCAGTAACATAGTACTATACACTTAAATACACAAAAAATACTAAAAATACTTAAGTACACTAAAAATAGTTCAGCTGTGCTAGGCATACATGTGCATTTGATGGGTTATTTTGAGGGGCAGTCTGCGTAAAGGGAGGAATTTGGCTAACGATGTCCTTAAATAAATTGCCTCTTGTTAGTGGAATCTTGCTTGACAGATATAGCTATACAGAATGGAGTTATTTGATGCTTACAAAAATGCTACATAAATTCCAGGTATGTAAGCAAGAGGATTTGAGGGTAGATGGAAAATAATTTTATTTTTATTATGCCAAGATAAATACAGAACAATTATCTGCTACCAAATTTATTCATCATTTTATTAAGCTTGACTATTTTGGTATTCAATTAAGTAGGTAACAAATTATTCCTCTCCCCCCACCCCCCTCCCCTTAAAATTTTCTCTGGTCTGTGGCTGGCCTGTATTTGTCTACAACTTGAATCAGACCAGAAATCATAGAATCAGAATCATTTAGGTTGGAAAAGACCTTTAAGATCATCAAGTCCAACCGTAAACCTGACACTGCCAAGTCCACCGCTAAACCATGTCCCTACGAACTGCCACATCTACATGTATTTTAAATTCCTCCAGGGATGGTGACTCAACTACTTCCCTGGGCAGCCTGTTCCAATGCCTGACAACCCTTTCGGTGAAGAAATTTTTTCCAATATCCAATCTAAACCTCCCCTGGTGCAACTTGAGGCCATTTCCCCTTGTCCTGTCACTTGTTACTTGGGAGAAGAGACCGACCCCCACCTCACTACAACCTCCTTTCAGGTAGTTGTAGAGAGTGATAAGGTCTCCCCTCAGCCTCCTTTCCTCCAGACTAAACAACCCCAGTTCCCTCAGCCGCTCCTCATAAGACTTGTGCTCTAGACCCTTCACCAGCTTCATTGCCCTTCTCTGGACACACTCCAGCACCTCAATGTCTTTCCTGTAGTGAGGGGCCCAAAACTGAACACAGGAACACAGTATTCGAAGTGCGGCCTCACCAGTGCTGAGTACAGGGGGACAATCACTTCCCTAGTCCTGCTGGCCACACTATTTCTGATACAGGCCAGGAAGCCGTTGGCCTTCTTGGCCACCTGGGCACACTGCTGGCTCATATTCAGCCGGCTGTCAACCAGCACCCCCAGGTCTTTCTCTGCCGGGCAGCTTTCCAGCCACTCTTCCCCAAGCCTGTAGCGCTGCATGGGGTTGTTGTGACCCAAGAGCAGGACCTGGCACTTGGCCTTGTTGAACCTCATACAATTGGCCTCGGCCCATCGATCCAGCCTGTCCAGATCCCTCTGTGCAGCCTTCCTAGCCTCAAGCAGATCAACGCTCCCACGCAACTTGGTGTCATCTGCAAACTTACTGAGGGTGCACTGGATTCCCTCGTCCAGATCCTTGATAAAGATATTAAACAGAACTGGCCCCAATACTGAGCCCTGGGGAACACTACTTGTGACTGGCCGCCAGCTGGATTTAACTCCATTCACCACAACTCTTTGGGCCCGGTCATCCAGCCAGTTTTTTTACCCAGTGAAGAATATACCTGTCCAAGCCATGAGCAGCAAGTTTCTCTAGGAGAATGCTGTGGGAAATGGTGTCATAATGTGTTTTCCAGGTGTTAAGAAAAAAGAGAAGGCCCTTTCTCTGGCTCACTGGAGTGAGATTCCCCTTCCCAGCTCCCCCTTCCTCCGTGATCTCTCCACTGAGATCAGTTTTCTATTTCAGTTTATTATTATTGGTTTATCAGTTTCACTTGGAACCTGCCTGTCCTTATCTCCCTTCTTTCTCATTTAGCTGTACTTAAAGAGGACAATAGCTAATTATCAACTAAAGAGGCTTCAATAAAGCATAGTTTGTCAGAAAATAAAATTAAATGAAAGGCAGGGCATTGACACATCTGTGTGCATTCATACATACAATTTTGTTTTAAGAGATCAAACTTAGTCTTAACTTAGTCTAGAACTCAGAACTTCAGTAAGGTTTAATGAAGAGTAATATTTGGATTTCTAGGCTTTTGTCCTTTATTTCTTGTAAAAAAACTGTCATCCAAATGATCTGATGGTAAAAATTCTTGTAAGTACCTTGTATCTGTGACACTGAAGTACTTGGAGGGCAGTAGTCTTTATACCTGGAAGAGCCCTTGAATCCTGGAAGAATTATTAGCATGCTGGCTTTAGAGCCCTCATTGTTTCTGGCAGAAACAATCCTACATCTGTGTCTTTCGCCTTACATATGCAAAAGTATTCAATGTGCATTTCTCTTTCAATTGGCAGAGCTAAACCTTTTTACTGAAGTTTGAGTTTAAGCTCCTGTGCGTTAAAAAGTTTTGGGGTTTTTTAAATGTCTTTTCAACTTTCAGAGTTATTAGCTGGTTTGCCTTTACAGCAAGGAATTGTGCCTCTTGTTGGCTATGATCTGTTAATATGTGAGTAGCTCTCAGGCATTAGAACTAAATTACCATCCTTGTTTTTCATCACCCAAGTGATTTTACTTGTGTAACCGTTTAGGTCAGTTCTGCTAAACTACAGGTTTACAACTTCTGTTTTTTTCTGCTATGTCAGTATCTAGATTGTCATAAGAAATGAGCCTGTTTCTTTCCCATGTTCTCTGGCTTATTGTTCAAAGCAAGCTTGGCAGTCCTTTTGCAGTACTAAAGCTGATACCTTCTTTTAAGCCTATTCAGTTGTATTGGCTGGAATAGGAGCAGTGTTGAGGTTTCCATGGATGTCAGAGAGGTGGGATAAGACCCTGTGTCACTAATGCTGTCTGGCACACTCTTTATGATTTGAGTAACCCATGTAGTTAGGAATGCATGCTGTTTACTCACCACCTTACATGAACAGAACAACAGTTTTGTTCCTCAAAATGCAGTAAAAGGTCTGTTGCCATTTGTACGGCTTTTAGACTGCTCAGTAAGAAATACAAGTTGTTTGGATTTTAAGGAGTATCAGGAGTTTGTGTTTGCTTATTCAGTAGACACAGCATTGTAAGCTTTATTAAAGCAGTCGGTAAAACACGAAATTTCTCTTCCAGATAGTGTCATGTGTAGTATTCGCTATGAATGATGAAGGTCACCAGATAATCTTTGAGAGCTCACTTAAAAGAAATACCATTCTTTAACTTTGGCTTATAGGAGATTCAGTAATTGCTATATTTGCGTTGATAAATTCTTGCTTTAAGTGTGAAAATGCTCAACTTCTTTTTGTGAGATAGAAATAACAAGTGACAAATCTACAAGTAATGGACTGAAAATTGCAGGAATGCATTAGTTTGTATGTTATTACTGGCAATTATGATAGTACATGGAAAGCTTTTAGCAATCCCAATTTCATGAAAAAATCAGGAAAATAATTACAATTTCTTCATTTATATAATGCTTGGCGTTTTTGGGCAGCTACATTTTTTATTTTACTTTATAGTACAGTGTAGCCATATAAAAATGGTGTGCACTAGTTAGCAATAACTAATAAACTGAAGAAGTAAAATTTATTTAACTTTAGAAGGAGCCAAAATATCAGTCAGGTTGGGAAAAATCCAGTATTTTTTTTCTTTTCTCCCAACAGTTGAGGTTTACCATAATACTTATAAAGAGCTTTTATCTATAATGCAGGCTAGGTTTCTAATTCATTAAAGTATGTTTGAAATTTGTACCCCACCTATTATAAAAATATGAGTTGAAAACAGGAATTATTTGGTTCTGAGCATCTTTGCTAATTTGCTCTTAACTCATTACTTCTCTAGACTTTTTAGCCATTTTGACAATCACCATCTTTTCTAATTCATAAGAATATTATGGAACACCATTTGTAGCTGTACATGTGAAATTATTTTTTATAGTGCTTTTCATCCAGTAAGTGCATAGAAGGTCAAAATATGAATGTAGATTTATTTAGGAGTTGCTCACATGAATTTAAATGGAGGTTAAAATGAGAAGTTGAGCTACCCTACCTGGTTACTGAAAGTGAAACTGCAGATCCGAGTTTGGCAGGGTAGGTTCATTGGTGTGCTAGGTTGTTGCGTCTTTGAAGCACTTGCAAATTACTAAGAGAAGCTGTCTGCAGTTCCGCATCTCTTACTCCTGCTGGTTGTGTAGGGTCTGTGGGTTTTGCCTTAAGAGTGATGGGCAGTTCAAGTGCAACAAAAGTAATTCAAGTCCAGTGAGTGCAATGTTTAGCAGGACAGAAAATAAGCCTTCTCTTCAAGAAGTACAGAGAAGGGAGTTGGCAAAACAGAAATGCTTAGAAATGTTCCAGGCAGAACATATTCCCTGTACTCATGCTACCCCAAATTCTCAATTGGTTTAATTGCACAGTGATGTGGAAGACTAGTAGGGTATCTTTAAAGAAAATTGGCAAATACACACAAAAACCAGTTGGCAGTTTGAGGTGAGGTGGTCAGCCTATCTGTTTCCGATTTCTGCACACATCAGGACACTTTTATTAACAAATTCCCTGCTGTTGTGTGGAACAAGGACATACCCTTGATATTGCTAAGATACTTGTGCCAGGACCATATTTATGTGGTTTTGGATTTTTTTACTATACACTTCATATTTTTGTTTAAATGGTGCTGAAATATTTTACATGACTTGTAGATGTGTGGAACTCACGTGGACCCAGAGTTAATGTTCTGGCAGAAAATTCTGGACTTAATAAGTATATCTTAATTGACTGAGACTGTGGAGGATCAGTTCAGTGTCCAGGTAATCCTTTCCAGGCATATATTTCTGAAGAAAAAGAAAGTAGTTGACACTCCTCAGGGCCTTGTAAGATCTCATAAGGTACACAAGCAAGAATAACTGATTAAGCTATGTAGCTGATTTCTCTATAAAGCAATTGCAGTTCATCAGTTTTAAGTTCCTTAAGCTCTGATGGTGTCCAACTCTTTCACATTGCCTTTTCATCCTCTCCTCTGCCCTCCTTCTGTAGGAAGGGAGGAAGGAGTCTAAAAAATCGTGTTCTGAGTCCATGTAGGAATCACTGCAGTCCCACTTCTCCTGAAGTGTATTTCAGTACTTTTTAGAAGGTAAGTTTTTGGACTCATGGACTTTACTATTTGAGTGGCACATATTCTACTTTGGAAAGTGGCATTTCTGAAACTATATAGAGAACTGAATAACTGGAAGTAGGAGAAGAATGCTTGACTTGCTCAGAAACATTTTGAAAAGCATTTACGAAAAGCAGACAAAAATATTCTGCTAATGGTAAATTCATTATTTTGTAATTTTGTGTTGTCCAAATATAATTTTAATGGAGGATTTTGATCTGGTTTTGAATGATTCCTTTGTTATTCGATTCACTTTAATACCCATGAGCAGAAATACACACACACAAGTGCGCGTGTTCATGGTCACAAACATGTATCACGTATCCACAATAAGGATAGTGCTAGGAAGAGGAAGAAAATTGCAAAACTGAGTGATTGCTTTTGCTTTCTCTACACAAAACTGTACACCTAAGTGGCTTTGTGGCAAAAGACAGACATGAGAGAACTAAGAAACTGTGACAAGATGAATGGGAGAGATTCAGGCTGGGACAGGAAAATAGCAGGATAGGACTCAGACTCATCTTATAAAAGCTCAGTGTGGTAGTCTGTGGGAAGAGCTTAAAAGGTAGGGGAAAAAACCCCTCCCATCAATGAAGGGAAACGAAATCTGTGCACAGTTGCCACCAAATTGAAAAAAAGATCATTAGGAAGGAAGAGTCCCATGGAAAGTACATCTTCACTCTTTGCTATTATAGGTAAGACAGCTACAAACATCAGAAATAGCGTATAATAAATTTCTGTGTAATATTTCATAGCTGAGTTATGGATACCACATGCACAATATGGACTGTGATTCATTATTTCATTACTGTGCTTTATAATTCATGATCTTTTTTAATTATTATTTTTAAAGCTTGAATTTTGGGTAGCACAATGTGTTTATATATCTGCTGCTATACTGAGGACTACTATACATAATGTGAAATGTGACCTATAATTTGAAGATTTGGGTAAAATTTGGAAACAACTGAGTAAAAAATCTGAATATTGATACTTCAATTTTGCCTGCATTAGCAAAGAGCGTGTTACAGGGAGAGAGGGGGGACAGACTTGTGAGAGGACCTGTGTTTATTTGGTGCTGAGGACCCAGTTCACTTGTCAGGAAATTTTCTTCAGACTAGCTCTATTCTGGACCATGGGCTGAATGTCCATTAACAGCTAAAATGAATCACATATGTCTAAACATGTTCTCCTGGCTTAGTTCTTATCTGAAGGGAATCCAGTTTGTGAGCTCCATGATCTATTCATGATGTGAACCAAAGCAAGCTATATTGGGACATTTGGGAGATTCATGTCAAAAGCATGCTCCTTACCTGAGCTAAAAAGCTGATGTGGATGTCAGGCAAAAACACCAGGAGGCCTGTGTGGATGAACAAGAGGCTTCTGGACAAACTCAAACACAAAAAGGAAGCCTACAGAGGGTGGAAGCAAGGACAGGTAGACTGGGAGGAGTACAGAGAAATTGTCCGAGCAGGCAGGGATCAGGTTAGGAGAGCTAAAGCCCTGATAGAATTAAATCTGGCCAGGGATGTCAAGGGCAACAAGAAAAGCTTCTACAGATATGTTGGTGATAAAAGGAAGACTAGGGAAAATGTGGGCCCTCTCTGGAAGGAAACGGGAGACCTGGTTACGCAGGACATGGAAAAGGCTGAGCTACTCAATGACTTCTTTGCCTCAGTCTTCATCAGCAAGTGCTCCAGCCACACCACTCAAGTCACAGAAGGCAAAGGTAGGGACTGGGAGAATGAAGAACCGCCCACTGTAGGAGAAGAGTTCGAGACCATCTAAGGAACCTGAAAGTGCACAAGTCCATGGGACCTGATGAGACGCATCCACGGGTCCGGAGGGAACTGGCAGATGAAATGGCTAAGTCACTCACCATCGGGTTTGAGAAGTCATGGCAGTCTGGGGAAGTTCCTACTGATGGGAAAAGGGGAAACATAACCCCCATTTTTAAAAAGGGAAAAAAGAAAGACCTGGGGAACTACAGGCCAGTCAGTCTCACCTCTGTGCCCAGCAAGATCATGGAGTGGATCCTCCTGGAAACTATGCTAGGGCACATGGAAAATAAGGAGGTGATTGGTGACAGCCAAAGTGGCTTCACTAAGGGCAAATTGTGCCTGACAATTTTGGTGGCCTTTTACAATGGGTTTACAGCGTTGGTGGATAAGGGAAGAGCAGAAGACATCATCTACCTGGACTTGTGCAAAGCGTTTGACACAGTCCCGCATGACATCCTTGTCTCTAAATGGGAGAGACATGGATCTGATGGATGGACCACTCGGTGGATAAGGAATTGGCTGGATGGTCACACTCAAAGAGTTGTGGTCAACGGCTGGATGTCCGAGTAGAGAGCAGTGTTGAGTGGTGTTCCTCAGGGGTCGGTATGGGGACTGGCACTGTTTAACATCTTTGTTGGCAACATGGACAGTGGGATTGAGTGCACCCTCAGCAAGTTTGCCGATGATGCCAAGCTGTGTGGTGCGGTTGACACACTGGAGGGAAGGGATGCCATCCAGAGGGACCTTGACAGACTTGAGAGGTGGGCTCGTGTGAACCTCATGAAGTTCAACAAGGCCAAGTGCAAGGTCCTGCACATGGGTTGGGGCAATCCCAAGGACAAATACAGGCTGGGTGAGGAGTGGATTGAGAGCAGCCCTGCAGAGAAGGACTTGGAGGTGTTGGTCAATGAGAAGCTCAACATGACCTGGTAATGTGCATTTGCAGCCCAGAAAGCCAACCGTACCCTGGGCTGCATCAAAAGAAGCGTGACCAGCAGGTCGAGGGAAGTGATTGTCCCCCTCTATTCCACTCTTGTGAGACCCCACCTGGAGTATTGCATTCAGCACTGGGACCCCCAACATAAGAAGGACATGGACCTGTTGGAGCAAGTCCACAGGAGGACCACGAAGGTGATCAGAAGGCTGGAGCACCTCTCCTATGGAGACAGGCTGTGAGAGTTGGGATTGTTCAGCCTGGAGAAGAGAAGGCTCTGGGGAGACCTTATATAGCAACCTTCCAGTAACTAAAGGGGGCCTACAAGAAAGCCAGAGAGGGACTTTTTGCAAGGGCATGTAGTGATAAGACAAGGGGCAATGGCTTTAAACTGAAGAGGGTGGATTTAGATTAGATGGAAGGAAGAAGTTCTTTACTGTGGGGGTGGTGAGGCACTGGAACAGGTTGCCCAGAGAGGTTGTGGATGCCCCATCCCTGGCAGTGTCCAAGGCCAGGTTGGATGGGGCTTTGAGCAACCTGGTCTAGTGGAAGGTGTCCCTGCCCATGGCAGGGGGGTTGGAAATAGGTGATCTTTAAGGTCCCTTCCAACCCAAACCATTCTGTGATTCTTTGTACCCTTGTAAGCTCTGTGTCTGAACAGAGTCCAGATTTTACGTTAAGCCTATCAGATGCTACATATACCAAAATGGTGGTATTCCCTCATGTCTTAATGCAATATTGCTGACGTTTGTTGGGGGAGACGGGAAGTATGAGAAAGGAGAAACCTCCTGCGAAGAGACCATGCATGTGGGACCTTGCTTGTCATTTGCTCCTTAGCTTTGCCAATATGACTGTGCTGTGTTGATAGCTGTTTGAAGGAAACATTATTTTCAGCTGTCAGTTCCCTTGATGCACAACATTAGCCAGATCCCTTGGGGGAGCACAACTCTCTTTCAGAAAGAGTTCGTCACTTACACAGCAGCAGAGTTCAAATATTTGTTAGCCAAGGATGACTTGAGGCAAGTGTGGCAAGTACTGTCTTGCAGAACCGTGTTGAAGATGTTGCCCAGATGTGTAGCCAGACTGAGACAGGCTACCTGTTCATAATATGTTTAATTTAAAGAATGGCTGTTTTTAATGTACGATTATATAAGCAATTAAATTCTTATTTCTATTGCCACTTCTCTGCCCACTTTTGGCCACCTTCCCTCTCCTTTCTGGTGTTTGACTGAGGAGATTACAAGAAGATTGCTATAGGAAGGACTGGCTTGAAGTACTTTTGTAATCTCAAAAGTAAAGCTGCCCTTTCTGACTAGCCATTTCTTTGTGCTTCTAGTAAATGAGATATTGCCTGTGTTTCACCATCCCTTCCAAAGCCAGTCTGAAAACACATATTCTAGGAATGGTGTCATATTGCAAATTAAGTGGCAGACACCATGAATTTACTCAGTCTGCATCCATGTCCAATTAATTTTCTTCTTAAAGAAGAAATAGCCAGGTTTTTGGGTCTTGACCATTTAGAACTTGTTGCCTGATTTTTGGATTCTGGAACCATCTCCCTGTTGTCTGGTGTCAAAAAACTAGTGGAACCCATTGTGTGGGTCTCTGTCTATACAGTTGAAACCCACAATTAGATCCAGTTAAACTAATCCTTTAGGGATTGACTGAAGTCAGTCCTATAGCCACAGTGAAATATAAGGTAAATTGGATGATATTTCACAACAACATTGCTTCTTTTAATACAGATTTATAGTTTTTTATTTTAACTGATAACAGTTCACCAAACAGTGGCTAAGGAATCAGAATGTGTTGAGCAACACGGCCATATTAAAATAGCCTTTATCTGCACAGTAGTGTAGGAATATGTGTATCACTATGAGATATTTGGTTTTCATGTTGTATTTTCTCTGCTCTGGAATATCTAATACATTTTCCAGTGGAAAAAAATACAACTAGCATTCTATTGAATAACTTCTGATATCAAATTATCAGAATAGCTAAAGGAATAGAGAGAAGGTTAATGACACTGCTTAGTCTTGGGATACAAGAACTAGATTAGTAAATTTAAGTGCCAGTTGGTCTTCATATGTTAAATTTGTGTATATGTGAAAACATTTAGCTTAGGTATTCAGTTAATATTTTCTTTTTCTCCTTTACTAACAATTATGCGCTTCAAATGTCTAAGAGACTTTCAAAACAGTTTCTGTAAAGGTAAAGCTTAAAGCTTCTCTTCATCCCCAAACCAAAAAGTAATTTAACAGAAATGAAAATTAATCCAAACAGACTTTTCACCAGCAAATGCCAGTCTGTTTTGTCCGTCTTCAAAAATGTTTGTCTAAAGAGAGAAATGTGAACAGAAGTAAAGTCTGTTTAGACTGAAATGCTGCAGTTCCATGACTGTTGTTCCCCCCCTGTCACATGCCCTCCCCAGACTGGCTGAAGGGAGACATTCCTGTCTCCCTTGTTCTTGCACTAGCACTTGTGCTGCCATGCAGCGAACCAGATCAGTACCTTGATACTGAAAACTGTGTGTCTTGTTTTTGGGGCGTTGTTAGGTTTCTGCTGGATCAATTTTCTAATTTGGCTTGCTGTGTGAGGTTTTAATGCCAGCATGGGGGAGGTGGCAGGAACATATTTCTGGAGGTGGTGGGGAAAGCAGTTCCACCCCTCTCCAGAGCCCCCAGCACTCTGTGTTGGCTTTAACTGGTTGTGAAACTTTAAAGTATAAAATACTGATCTATGATTGTAAAACTTTAAAGTATAATATACTAATTATGAGCATGCCTGTAACATAGAGCTGTCGTCCTGAATATTTGTTTTTAGTGTTTCTTGCACATGAATCATTCTGTTTTGAAGTAATGTAAACATCTCAGAATTCAAAGCATTAAATGCCTCTCTTTCTCAGAAAAAAAGTCCTAAGTCCAGTTCTCTGGCTCAGTGATACCTAAGTGGTAACGAACTGTTAAAAAAGATGCAACTAAAACCATGAAAATGAGACTGTGGAATTAATATAAAAAAAGAATGAGATCTGTTCTCTTTTATTAAAGCCCCAAGCCAATTTTTACACATGTAACTGGATGTTAGTTATAATACTGGGGTTTTTTTTTAAATTTCTTTTTTTGTTCTCTTCATAGACTTGAATCTGAACATTTTCATAATTCCTTTCATTTCTTTAGTTTCACAATTCGCTGGTAATGCAATAATCAGATATCTATAGAATGAAACAAAGCGTACTTTGTCCTTCTGGTATTCTTTTTAACCAAAGCAATACTATTGGATTTGAAGTTAGTTTATAATGAAATGATTTAAAAAAGCAGAAAGAAAAACCAGAAAACAAACAACACATAAACATACCAGTGAGCGTTTATAGCAAACATACCTAGAAAACATAATTATTAGTAATAGGGAAAACAAACAAACAGAACTGTAGTAAATATTTTGACATCACAGTGAACATTTTTAAGAACCACTTTGTTTATATAGTATTGGCAAGTATACTTAATATTATGTAGCTTTCCACCTGGCTTTTTCCTTGCTGGTAGGAGTGACTATATGCGCACTGGTAACATGTCATCCAGGGCTCAGTTCTTGTCTTAGAATAAAGTTTTCCACGTTGATGTCACTCAGACAAAAGCCTAAAGAAAAATGAATGACCTTTTTCCTTAGCTAAGGGTCGAGAGTGCACATCTATGCCAGCCATAACTCCCGTAGAGCTTGCTGCATTAAGCTTTTAGATGTTCTAACAAACAAGTGTTAGTGAAGTTACTCAAGCTGACTTTCCCACAGCATTAAAAAAGAAAGTTTTTCATGAGTGGAGCAATAGTACATGGAGGGAGCACTCTTCAATACATTCTGAAATGCTAAGAAGCCATTATTGTCCTGAAAGGTCAGTTATAATACCTACCATATAAAGTGCTGCTAGCTAGGTTGAGTAGTTGTATTAATAATAAATCTCCACAGGATTATTTTGCCCAATTTTTTTTATGCTCCCCACTAAATCAAACCATAACTTTATTGCTTTGTAGTTAGTCAGAAAGATTTCTAAGTAAGCAAATCCTTTCAGCTTCAGTTCATAATACACACTGACAGAGATTAAAATAAGTTTTGAGAATTTATAGTTTTTCTTTCTGAGGTTATTTGCCTTACATTTTCCATGGATGACTACAATAAATACACATAGCACTTTTCCTTTTCAAAATTTGGCTTTAACCAAAAGAGCTATTCACCTTTCCCTCCATCAGGCAAATAGTTTCAAGATATAGGTCCTAAATACTCTATTATAACCTTTGAATCCAGAGTGACACATACATTCTGACAAGAATACGAGGTTTTCTTCTGATTTTGTACTACTGGCAATTCTGCTTCTAAAGAAAGTCACAGAGCCTGGGAGAATGGTGGCATGACAAATAATGGGACCATAGGATTCTCAGTCTTGAACAGATTTTGCTCCCCTTGCTGAGGAAATATGTTGTCATTGAATAGTTTATAATGAATAAAAAGCTAAATTGAAAAAATGAGTTTTGCAGCTGACAGTGATGAAATAGTGCTTCTGTTGTGCTAGCTGTTTATCACAAAATTATTATTGAAATGTAAGATCTATGCTACAAGATGGGCAACAAGATTCTGTAGTACACATGATGAAAACTTGTAACAGAAGGACAGTTGAATTTGTGTTAAGAGGTAAGTTATTAATTGATTAATTTGTGTTTTGTAAGGTTTTGTGTGTAAGTTAAGATTTATGGGAGTAGGAGCAACTCCTAATAGCAAGACAGCACCTTGTCATACGAATGTCATGTAGTGCTTCACAGCGTTATGCCAGTATTTATACAATGATTTGATGAAATATGCTTAAGGTTGTTTTTAATTGCCTTTTGTTTAAACTAGCAGGATGTAAAAGTGTTCAAATGGCAGTATTTGGCACAGGGTTAAATGCTGCTACTCTTATTAATGTGCGCATTAGGTCAGAGCTTGGTCAAGAGCATTGAATTTGACTTGCCAAGAGTTTTTCCTCATCTGTACGATGGTCTTGATTTGTTGGTGGATCTAAAATCACTCTAGGAAAAAGTACTAATGGGAATAAAGTAGATGTTTAAATAGGCCTTGGGGCTGCATAAAATCATCCCTTGTTCTGAACAACAAAGAATGAATATATATGTATACACTCCTTTCAGCAAATGTATTGATGGCAAAATTATTCTCTCTCTCTCTGTGCTCCATGAAGTCCATGAGCAGCTGGTCACATGCTCTGTGGAAGCACTTAGAGACTCATTTATCAATGATGTAGTTTAGACAGCCAGTAAAAACAGTCATTAATGTAGCTCTCTTTGTTTGATTGGGACTAATGTGGACTAAGTGACTGAATAAGCTTTGAGCAGGGAGTGTATTGGATCTCTCCAGCTACAAAACATGGAAAAACAGACTTGGTCTGTTCTTAAACAGAACATACAACTTCCTGGTGAAGATAAACCTTTCCTTTGCTTGTGAGTCCTAGTGTGTTATGTCTTCTAATTATTCATAAGTAAATTCTGATTATAAAAGGGGGCTGTGAGATGGAAATATATAAAATTATTCATCTCATAATTCGCTTTTTATATTCCATATATCCCCTGCTATGCCATACAGCAACATATCCACATCTAAAGCAGTTCTCACAATAATTTAAAAAGTATTAAGAACTAAAAGCAAAAGTGAAAACCGAACATGCATACACTTTTTTGACCTGGAAATCAGGTTTAGAATCTCATTTCTTTTCCATTTTCTTCTTTCCTTGTGTATGTTTTTGAAATTTCCAAAGTTTAGTGACATGAGACAGCTTAGAAGCACTGCCAGAATATATTTTTAAGCCTTTTTAACTACTGTCATGTTTAGCTAAAGAAATGAAGCATGGTGTATGTGAAGAGAAAGTGAAGAAAAGAAAGAAGCAAACAAGAGGCTAAAAATATTTTGGAAAAAAGTCTCTATTTTTTTATTTGAAGGCTCAAATTACTACTTTATTCATGTTTTCATTGTTCAAGTTGTTCATATTGCGCAGTATTTCCAGACTGAGATGGAGAGAACATTGTGTCATGTTCAGGGAATGGGTATAAATTAGTACATGGCTATTTCATATTCAGATCAATGATCTTAACCTCAAAGAGTTTACAATCAAAATCAAATCAAAATCCCAGTTCCTCAAGATGATGCCTCTTATCATACATTATATATGGTGAATAACATGTCCTTTTCCAGAGAGCTCAAAGTAGAAGCTTGTGAAGGTTTCAGCAGGGAAATGTTAAAGGTTTAAATGTTGATAGTGCAGAAGATGCTCTATGCTAACAGTACAACAGTTTCAGATGTTTGTTTGTATCCCTGTCTACAAGGTGGGTGACGGATAGATGATGCTTCACTAAATAACAAGTATTTATTTATATACTTTTTAGCACTCTGCAGAAAAGTCAGAAACCATAACATTGAAAGAGATCTTTAATTTCACATTGATAAAATTAGTGCAGCAAGAACTTGCTCTCTGTTGTACAAAAAGGAAATCTGGATAACTCTGGTGAGATACATCCCAAGGTCTTGAAGGAATTGGTTGATGTAGTTGCTAAGCTACTCTCCATCATATTTGAAAAGCTGTGGCAGTCAGGTGAAGTCCCCAGTGACTTGACAAAAGGGAATATAACACCTATTTTTAAAAAGGGTAATAAAGAGGACCCTGGGAAGTACCAAGCAGTCAGCCTGTAGTGCAAGATGTCCCTGCTTAAGGCAGGAAGGTTTGACTAGGCCTTCAAAGGTCCCTTCCAACCCAAACCATTCTATGATTCTATAAGAAAAGTAAGTGTTCTCTAGGAAAAGCAGATTTTTATGTGCTATTCCTGTGTCTGACTAAATAGTTTTATCTATGTTAAAATTAATATTCTCATTATGGAATTAAAATGTAAAGACTTAGTATGAGGCTGTAACAGGTGAGGAGATTGAGAACAGTTTTTAAATGTTTAGGTTTCAAGGTTTGTGCATTGTAGAACTTTTAAATGGGGCCTAAAAAAATGGCTGTGATAGTTCTTGATTCCTCAAGCTAGAGGAACAGACAGATCACTCTGAAATGCAGCTGGTGAGAGGATACTGCATGAAAACCTCACTGAAGGAAATGAGAACACTTTACCCTGGGTACTTTCAGCTACTGGACCCAGGCTGAGCATCAGTTCTTGGATCAAGCAAAAAAAAATTAGATTTTTTTGGTGTTTTAGCACCAAAATAGAAGAACCACCTTTTCTGCTCTTCTCTTCTATTGTCTAGGTTTGAAGAAGAAAGGTTTGAATATTGTCATTTTCATCAATTTTCCTTTCCTCACCATCTTCTCTCTCCATGGAAAGAAGTGATTAGCCTTAGGAAATAAAGAGAAAAGAAATTGCTTTCTGCTATTATTTGAAAGCACTGGGAAAAGAAATTACTAACTTCAGCCCTCAAATGTGACCAATGATGAGCAGCAAAAATAGTCAACAGAAAGCAGCTATTCTTTTGAGGCCTTCACAAACAACTGAACAGTAGGTAATAGAGAAAACCAACAGAGAAAATTACAAAGAACAAAGTTGATATTACCAGAAACTTTACAGGTACTGACTCCCTCCATTTGGCTTAATGTATCTTAGATATTCAACAGCTGGACAACTTGAGAGCTTTGCAGTTTGACATTTTATAAAGTGCACTGTTTTAATAGACTTTGCTTTTAATTTTTTTTTTTTAAATGACACAAGTTATAATCATCTTTTACTTATAACATGAGCAAAAGTTGAGAGGTATTAATAAAGGATCTGTTTTTCTCAAGGAGAAGAAAATGTTCTTAAAGGAACCTGAGCTTCTGTAGCTGTTACATACAGGGGAGGGAGAAAGTTGAGCTTGTTCTGAGTTGAGGTATATTTAAATTGGTTTGTTTTTTTTTTAAATGCACGTTCTGCAGGTATTAACTGAATGGGACTGAGCGTTGTACATGAGTGAATTTTTTGTCTAATTAGAAAAGATGGAAGATTTCTAACTGAAACTTGGCTTGATTTGGAGACACCCATCTTAGAGCTTTTCAAGGTTTGCTATGGTAAAATCTTTCTCAGTTTTTCCCACAAAGTGCTGTGGACATCTTATTTTGCATAACATTCGTAGCTACAATTTTTCTGGGACAGATGATGCCCTGCTAGCTAGTACCCAGAATTGTTTGCAACACTATGGAAAAAAAAAACCTGTGTTGGAATCAAGTGTGTGCATCTTTCAGCCCAAATTCCCCATCTGGTAGCAGCATTTCAGTTGGAAGCAGCTCAGATGAACAGGAGAGGCATTGTCATTAGAAGGCAAACTGCAGCATGGTGGGGAGCTGTTCAGCTCTCTAAACTGGTATTAGCTGAATCCTGCTAAGCATCTTTTTTTTTTTTTTTCCCCAAACCAACATTTTCAATTACAGAATTTCTAACTGTGAACAGAATATTTGAAACCATGGCCACTGTCTCTCAGGACAGCAATAGAAAAAGATACATGCTAGATGGTGGTTTGAGGAATCCGGAGAGCCACTCACTCCATTTCTACATTAGGGTTTTTCTCTGTCTGAGTTGGGTGTGAGACTAAAATGAGAAGGTTAGTTGTTCTTAAATAGGCAATTGTTTGAAAATTCTTGCATCAAAACTGTCTACTCTCTTTCATACATAATAGACACAAACAATAATCCATAACAGCTTATGTGAATTGAAATGTGACTGACCACATAGAATCATAAGGAATTAATATCAGCCTCTGAGGACACAAGGAGCTGTTTCTCAAACTCACAAAACCTCTGCTTTAGCTCATTAGCAGAAGTAGTTGGATTTGGTCTGTTTCATGTCTTAAGCCTGTAGGAGAGCCTAGTCCAAAGTGAAAAATAGTGCAAATGTAATATTTAATTTGAGATGCATGATGTCCTGCATATATAACAGTCGTTTTTATCCATGAGTGTAAAGACAGAAGCTAATGATCAAGGAACACTGTTTTGCATTGAGAATTTGTTTAGATCTGGGATTTCTGATTGTTGGTCATCCTAGGTACTAGGAGATACTGAATCCAGTAGCCTGGTGGGTGCAAGGCTGCTGTGACTCTCGTCTTCATGCAGCAAGACTGTATCAAGGCAGAGCTCCTGTTTCGGAGAGAGTGAAAGACACACTCACATGGGTTCACAGAGCAACATAAATAGACCACAGCGCCCTATCAGTGCCCACATGAACACAAACACAACACAGGCTGCCTCACCCTGTTCTTCCTCTCCAGCTGATCAGGATTAAATTCTGCTAGGGGCATATATGTTTGTGTACATCCGTGGATGCATACACAACATGCAACACTGCATTAGCTGGCCTTAGATAACCTGTCCACCAGCTGGCCCCAGATCTCACTGGTGTCCCCAGTTGCTGGCACCCAAACATAAGAGCCTTGGAGATTTGCAGCCCTACTCTAATCGCTGGTACTCAGACCTCTTCCACCTGCTGGCTAGTCGAGTTTGAAGTTAACTCTTGTTCACACATACCCACTCAGAAGAGGGAGCACACCTAAACGGAAGATACTTAGAAACAGGATTTAATGAGAAAATAGGACAGACTTCAGTGATAGAGGTCAGGACAAGCATGATGACCAGCTAGCTATTTACAAGTCAACTGGTTCCTTTTATCTCCTTTTTCCTCTATCTTACACTTGTTGCTCCCCCACCCACCTTGAACCCTCCCTTTCCCTGCCTGTATTCCCTCCCCTAAATGTTCCATAGTAAACCTCATCCATTTGCACAATCCCCTTAACACATCTCATAATGAATTTTATACAGTCAAAAATGTTCTTTCCCCTGCTTCTCTTAATGAGTTGTACCCCCCTGTAGGCAATAACCCCCGTTAGCCTGCAGGGCGTTCTGAGGTAGCTTTCTCAGCTGACTCATCCAGATGGATTTCGCATTGGGACAAGGGGTATCTGCATTGCTTTGCTGTCCTGTCCCTAACAGCACTTTTAAATGACTGGTTAAAT
The DNA here is from genome assembly GCF_026419915.1 of Harpia harpyja. Taxonomy (NCBI): domain Eukaryota; kingdom Metazoa; phylum Chordata; class Aves; order Accipitriformes; family Accipitridae; genus Harpia; species Harpia harpyja. The sequence continues at coordinate 61,041,594 of NC_068943.1, forward strand.
AAATCTATGGGATGTTTAAGGCCAGAAGTTTTAACAGTATTTATGCCAGCCTGTAAGGAAACAAACCCTTGCCCAAAATGTGCACTCTTCTCAATAAAAGAATACAATGTTTACTTGACTACTGAACTGGAATAATAATCAACAACATAATATAATTATGGTAAATAAGCAGACACACAGTTTACACCAGATTGCTGACAGAAGCCTCCATTAGAGCTATTACATTCTTCTGTTGAGAAAATGAAATGGAAATACTTCTATAGAATTGTGTGGCACTGTATTTTTTTCTCTGATGATATTCTGACTTACATGAACGGTTTCTAACTGAAGGATTTATTTTTTAAATAGAAGTGCAGGTGGGAGTCAGGCACAATGAGATTTCCTGCTTCAGTAGCTAACCCTATGCAGATTAATGATTCACTTCAGCTCTATCTGAATAATATTAGTGTAGCAAATTATCCTGTGTAGTAGGATGCACTTTTCTATGTCTTATGAGGCATTCATAAGAAGATACAGTGCTATAACTTATGGAACTGTTCCTCACAGTATGTGCTTTGCAGATCTCACCGCTGAGACAATTACCAGTGAAAATGAGACCCAAGACTCATTTTGTTTCTCATCTTGAGGATTATGTTGTCTATAATTTGGGAAAGGCTTAAAGGACTATTTAGACTATTTCCCTCCCACTCCCATAATTACACCTCGGTCACATGAGCCGAGCAAGTAGAAAAAAGCACTAGCTGCACTTTGGCAGCTGTATTAATGGTCTATTACATGCTACTAGGCAGCTTGGTATTGCTCCGTTGCCACATTTGTATCAGCAAACTTTGGTCTCCAGGTTACTTTCTATTGGACTTGTACAAAACCAGACGTGCTCTAAGACTGTACAATTATTACATCAATTGACATGTGTCAGCCTATTGATGCTATTTGAAAAGTCAACCAGGCATGCTCCATCAATTACCCTGTAGAAACGGAAGCTCAGTGTTAAAATTTACTGGGAAACTTGGCTCCAGAAAGCTGAGCAGGTTCCCTTTTTTTGATTGTGGAAACAAATACAGCAAAACTCAGTGATACATTAGACTTCATTAGTATTAGTATTCTCATGCCACTAAGCTGTAGCTGGTTGTATTATAGTAACCAGAACACCATTTGCTAAGCAACTCCACAATAAAAGAAGGGTTACTCTTGTACCTGGAGAAGGACAGATTTCCAATTGGTTTGAAAGTCAGTGTTGCTTCCATGACATTGACTTGCTTTAAGAATCATCATACAACTGCCATTAATTTTAGTCCATTTTTTCTGCACTTGTTGTTATTGTCAACTTGTTTAGAAAGTGCATCAAAGCATGGAATACACTATGTTCATTGTCTGTGTCATAGCACTGTGATGAGCTGGTGGTGACTAGTGTAGCTGTCTAAGCTGGGACAACTGTCTTCCTGATTCATGCTAAAGCTCTACAAGTCTAGTTGTTCCCCAAAGAAAAGGTGTTTCTAAGAAGCATGGTTTAGCATGCTGTACTTTCTTCAGCCTAGCCTTAGTGAGAAAGATCAGGGATAATATTAACCAGGGCATGTTTTTGATGTATGCGCTCGCTCATCTTCCCTTGACTGCAATTAGCATTAACAGCCTACCAACATTTAAAAATTCTGGTCATTAGTTCCAGCTCTATTTCTCTGCCCAGGAAATAATTTTGTTTTATACAAAACAGTATTTCAGTTCCGCTTGTGAATAGAGATGTGAAGGAGAAAAGACAATGTTTCACATGTCAGTGGGTTGCAGATAGCTTGGTGCTGATGCAGAAGCCACTACAGGAACTCTGAGAGGCTGAGACAGCAGTAATAGACTGGATCAGGCCAAAACCTGTAATTGAGTAGTAGTTAAAAACAACCCTTCATGTGTACTTTTTTATTTATGTTAACAAACTTTTTTCATTGTCAAGTTTAGATTAAGAGAAATAATGTTCACCCCACTATGACCTGCAATATGCTGTTTCCTCTCCACTGCTTTTTTTTATAAAATTTTGTTGCAGTTTCATTTACAAAGTATGCTAAAAATAATCAAAGCCAAAGGTATGTAATAAATTGCAGTCAAACTGCACGCTATCCCAGAAGGTAAGAAACGAGACTTCAAACAAATCTTCAGCAGAATGTGCAGGAAATGTTATTGAAATAGGGCTCTAATTTGAAAAGTAACTGTAGAAAGTTTCACTCTCCCACACAGCCTAGTGTTTCAAAGCAAGCAGACAAAAAAAAGACTTCTTGTTGATTACACTCTTGGCCCCACAGAGCCAATGCATCCAAGATGTTTGCAGAGCTAAATGTTTTTTTGGCTAAAGGCAGTATTCACCATTGAATCTTCTGTGAAGTTTTGCAAATTTTAGGACTTCCACAAGGGAAACTATATATGCACACCTAAGATTATGAATTTATTGTCAGCTATGTCCTAAACCGCAGATCTTCCACGGTAGAAGCCCTAGCAATGTGTTTAACCTTACTTGTTATCCATTCAACATATAAAGAATAGTCTTATTATGAGAACTTGGGGTAAAACACTTATTTAAAAACTTTTAAAAAAGGTATTTAGAAGTACTCTAGAATGAAACCTCTATTCTGAATGGCTGGAGCTGAAAGAGTTTATGTGGTTTGACTAGATCATGATGGTGTAAAAACAATTTACATTGTACATTGGATTCTTTACTCGTGCAAAGGACAATGTACAAAATAACTCTTGATAAACTAGTTCCCTAAAATGTAGCTGTTGCTCACTACCTCCCTTAGGAAATAATAAATAATTAAACACTCCGGCTATTTTTTTTCTTTTCAAAGAACTTAACTTGGGGGGGAACAGTTTGAAGAGGTATATTAATATTGTAGTTTTCTCTGTTTATTGTAAACAGTATTGGTGACACTGATCCAGTATAGTTACAGTTATAGTTACTCGTGGCCACAATGGAATGTATCTATTAAGGAGTTTAAGAGAGGAAAGGGCATTTGTGAAACAGGGGCAAGTGGTTGTATGATTCCCCGTGGAACAATGGAGTGAAACACAGGTTTCTCCTTGTCTCTGGAGATTTTCTTTTATGCTATTGAAGAAAAATATTGATAGCTTGAGATAATCCTCCACAAATGCACAGTTATACATATGTTTTTCAGGTCAAAATAAATACAGCCTCACCTACTTCTTATCTGAAAAACTTTGGTTGTTAGTGATTTGACTTCCTGACTGAAGCTATTGTAGATCTTACCATGTTCTCAGCATCTACACAGAAGGTGGGAATGATAACTGGAGATAAACATTTTCTTTGTCTCCATCATCAAATGTACTGTAGTATTTGCAGTACTCTGCTACTTAACATAATTTCTATTTTATAATCATACTAGTGGTTATTAAAAAAACTAATTTGAGTCCTCTTACTGTTTCTTTCATCAATTGCTGTAGGATCTGCTTTCACCAACGTTACTGATTGTTTAAGTATTCACAACAGATTTTATGTGGACTAAGTCTGAATCATGCAGCTACTTTACAATGGCTATCCGATACAGAAAACATTAAGTATTAAATCAACACTCTTCTCTCCATGATACCCTCTGGCACCCTTGTGTTCAGACCCACAGCACTGCATCTTAAAAATATTAACTTGCTATGTGTTCTGCTTTTCTAATGGAAATAGCTGTTTCTTTTCCTTAGCTTCAGTTCTACCTCTGTAGCATCTAGATGTTACTAGGTTAAAAAAGCCAAACCAAAACTGTGTCACTAACGTATGTCATTCTGCAGTTGCAAATGTATTGTTTGTGGCTTGCATTCCAGCAAGCCTGCAAACAGAAATAAACCTTTATAAATCAATTGAATAGGCAGCTGAAATGGACCATAATGAGCATTGATTACATGCTTACATTCTGTTTATAGTGATATTTGACGTGTCTCTGTCCTATAAAGCTTATTTACGGCCGCAGTGCTGAGTCATGTGATTGAAACAAGAGTGTTTTATAGAATGATTTCAAAATTATTACCTTTCAGTAGCTTAAACCTGTGTTTTTTCTTAACAGCGATAAAGGTGTAACAGAGTTTGGCAAGTCTTAAACATTGCAGAAAGTGTATGTCTATAAATGTATGTCTACACATACAGAAACAAACCCACTCCTACAAATTGAAAATACTTGAAAACAAACTTTGCAAACATTTGGCTGAAACTGCAGCTTAGCAATGTGGAATTTAGAGTGCTTTTCAATTCTATTTTCAAAGTCTCTATTGGCCTAATGCAACTAATCTCTTTTCAGAAATGTTAATGGAGAATTTATTTCTGTAGTTAGAGTTTCAGTGGAATCTGAGGCCCTATTGCATTTTTAGGGGAAACAAAATCAAACATTATCATATTTACTGTTCTTAGTTTGGTAGCTATTAAGAAATCAGAATGAATTTATAATTAGGTATTTGCATATATTTTAACATTTCATCTGTTTTTCAGATTTTCCAGATTGCGTATGTTATTGTGAAAGCAGCTAACTCACCTCGACCTGGGAATTGGATATTAGAGCGTTCGCTGGATGGTGTAGACTATCAACCGTGGCAGTATTATGCTATCACAGACAGTGAGTGCCTGACACGCTACAACATTCATCCCCGTCCTGGAACTCCATCCTATATAAAAGATGATGAAGTCATATGCACTTCTTATTATTCCAAAATCCATCCTCTGGAGAATGGAGAGGTAAGATCAGATATTATTCCATGCACCGTAACCAGGCAGCAAAAAACCCCCTTTGCTTAACTGGCAAATATCCGCCTTGAGTAGACAGAGTGTTTTGGTATGCTTGAAAAATGGGGAGGTAGTCTATTTGCAATTTTAAAAAACTCATCTTACATGGTCCTATATAAATGCATACAAGGTACACTCTAATAATCATATTCTACAAATTAAACCAAGAGGTAGAAGAATTATTAGGTAGAAGTAGGGACTAGTACTTTCAGACAACTTTAGGTGCTTGAAATATGTTCCCGTGTCACTTGTGAACAAAGGTGAGAATACTGGGAAAAATGATGGACCTAGTGAAGTTGTTAAAAGACTTTTCAAGTCGCATTTTCAGTCCCTGTGTATAAGCTGGGATGCTAAATGGTAATGATTTTACTCAGGGTTTAATTTATTGCATTTAAGAGCTTGTAACTGACCCTTTGCCCCTGCATATACCTATTCATTCTCCTTCTGTCAGAGGCCTCTGCTATTTCATCGTGAGTCCAGGTACATGAATCACGGACCAGTCATTTGTTTTAACTGAGGGCGTAGAAAAGATGTGATGGAGATGAGAATGAGAATCTGTGGTTGAAAGAACAAGGGAAATGTAACAACTGTAGCTGAAAATACAGTATTTTCAGCCACTTAAGAGAGGGAAAGCCATGTGTACCAAATTCCATTAACTGTATATTTTTTTCAGTTTTTTTTCCAACAATTGCTTTGCACACAAGTTGGTAATTCAAGGAAATAATGTGACTTGAATGTGCGTGACATCTGAAGTATTTATTTATTTACAGATTCTTTGATGTCTAATGATGTTCTGTGAAATTTTAGCTTCAGTATTCATCCTTCTGTTAATTTTTTCTGTTCCACTTTTTGAATGGCTTATCTCCATATAAAGAGGTACAAACTTACTCTCTTTTGTTCTTCTACATGCAAAGCAACATTCACATACAAAATTGTTAATACAATTATTTTTGAGTACTGGATATAGGTATGTGTAGTTTGTTTATGTTCACAGGAAATTTCCAATGCCAGCTGCAAAAATAGAAAAGTGTATCTTTTAATGAAAATACCCTGCTGACACAGTCTAAAAGATGTGAGCTTGCAGTCTCAAATGAGTTATCAGATATGAAATCAGTTGCACATCTAGGAAAAAATCATCGCAAATACTTTGTGTTTGTAGTTGTATCATTTGAATGGGTATTTGTTCTTGTAAAATCTAGCGGGAGCAGATAAAGTGATATTAAAAGAAATAGTGCATACGTATGTGCTGTGTTTTCAAAATGTTTCCAGCTGGGTGCTTTTTGAGGGGCAAACGGAACATGAGTTAGCAGTTTATCACTTGCAAAGAAATTTTATACAGTTTCTTTGGGAGAACATGTCTGCACTGAAAATATAATGCCAAAGTAATTATTGTAATAATTAATTTAATTTACATTGTTCAATTTCTTTGATTATCTAATTCTCCTGCAGACAGATATTGATTCCAGCAGTCTGCTGTCCTCTTGGTTAAATCAGTGTCTCCTTGTGCTCTTCATTGGCTGAGTTAAACAGCAAAAGGCTTTTATTCAGCATGCCAGTATATATCCACAACTGAAACATTGGGTTAAGGCCTGCTGAATTGAGCGGAACTTAATTCCAATCTTACGTGTGCAATTAATAATTTGTAACTTGGCCTGATGTGCTGTAATTGGTGTTCTGTCCTGAGCCTAGTAAATGGCCAGCATCTGATAAACTGTTTCTTTAAACGGGAAGAAGACTTTGAAGGGATGAATGCATCTGTTCCATTCCACTTGGAAAAGGGTAATTATTAGATGCAGGCATACTATACGAAAGGCATATGAGTTAAGCCACCCTAAGTTAATGTTACCTCACACAGGTAGTTATTAATCTGAGATATGGCCCTGAGAGAGAACATCTTGAAATGAAAAGCCTAAAGCTTAACTTTTATAGTGACTGGAAGAGTATCATTCCACATGAATTAATCAGCTTACATTTTTAACAACATTCTTTCCAGAAGTTAAACACTAGTTTCATCTGTCTGAGTAGCTATAGACTGCATTATGAAATATTTAGCATTAACACAGAGTTAACACAGGTTGATTCTTTTTCATAGTTCATCAAACATGTAACATGAAAAATAATACAATTCATACCAATATCAGATTTACTTGCAATTTTGTTGTAGGTGATATTTGCCTGGCTCCTGGTCTTTCATGGAACTGTGTCTGCATGTCATTTATTTTTGTTCCAGGGTAGGACTTCTGTTGTATGTATCAGATATTACAGACATTTTGTAAGACTGACAGAGTTAGGAAATGTACATTAAGTACCTTTGCTTTGCTTCAAAATCCATGAGCTATTTAGACACACCATTCTGGTGTACACTCAGGAAACCTGATGAAGTGCGGAAGGAGCACAGGTTGGCAAGCCAGTTCCAAAGCCAAATCTACATCTACAGTAGCGTCTTAAGTTAAAACTTGTCATCTTAGAAAAAGCAAAATATGTTCTTTTCATGTATACTTTCAACAAACATTTTAGTTAGTGACTTGATTGAATAGAGTATTTCCAGAAATGTTAATGCTAAGCAAAATATTTTGGGCATTTAATAGTGTCACTATCTGCACGAGTAATATTCTCTTGGCCAATCACAGAATTAAAACCAACAACAACTAGAACAACAGCAACAAAAAGACAACAAATAAACAAAAACCCCATGTGATTTATCTTCAGGTCAGTGTAACTAGCACAAGTTTAAGTTTGCTCAGTCAAATGTGAATAAACTGTAGACCAAGAATTATTTGCATAAAATAATTTTACTGAGTATTTTCATGAATTAATGGAAATTGCATAAAGACAGCTTCTGAATGAACAAAACTGATAAATTCTCAAATAAGGAAATTTCTCTAAAAGTGTAGACTTGAATGCAGAAAGACTGTTAGCACTCCAGTTTCTGTACTGTCTAAGATCAGTGATACCTGAAAAAATCATAGGGAGACCAGAGTGTCTCTATATCACACTGGCAAAGGTAGACTTTTAGTATTTATGTTTCTGATATGCCATCAATAAATGTAAATACTAAAGTTTCCCAAAACAGTGTTTCAAAATTCAAAAGCAAGTTCCACTGTCTCAGTGTATGCAAGCCAGAGAAGGAACTGAAAGAGATCAGTTATATTAATGAGTTACTCATTAACTTTTACTTAATTGATGTTTTTTGCTTAAATGGTAATTTTTTTTGGCACTATCTGAGAAAGAGTTGTTTATGTAAGGGTTAATAACTGGCGGGATGAGGCTGCTATTTTCGGGTAAAGAAGAATGGCCATTTTGTGACATTTTCATCTTTACTTAAACACCATATCAGAATGGTATTTCTTTTTTTCTTTATTTCCTCAGATGATCATTAGGTTGAGAACTAAAAATTAGTGGGTTACCATAGTGATTTTTGCTTCATTTCCCTGACACAGGAGCCTCTGTACCTTTTTTATTGAAATTGTTCTTCTACTAGACTACAATGTGTGTCACAGCTTCTTTACCTTGATGACTAGGTGGATGTAAGGCTCTGGACATAAACTTTCAATGTCATAATTTTTTTTTTCTGTGAGATGTACGAAGATTTCTTTTAGTAAATGCTTGTTTGAACTAGCATGTATAGTATTTGTACTTTGATACATGGGAATCTTCCCTCTTGCTTGCAGTTGTTTCAAAGCTGGACCCTCTGAAGACTTCAGGTGCACCAGTTGATCACTATAACATGTTAGGAAAATGTGTATCTTTTCACAGAAAATGACATGTTTTACCTGACCTGTAGTTTGATAGGAAATAAAATAGGAGGTTACACTTAGAAAAAACATTCTTCAAACATACATAGGTTTAGAGTATTTTGTATAAGCTAGAAAAAAATATTTAGGTCAAAAATAATTGTTTTGTTGTTTTTTTAATATAAACTAATTCTCTGCGCAACCGGAGATTGAAAGTCAAATCCAGTGAAGACAGTGGGAGAAAGGTTTAATTAATCTGATAGGAAAGCACTTGCTTTTTCTAAGAAGTCAAGAATTAAAAAACCTCCTATTCTGGGAAACATTGAGTTTCTCTACAGTGAGGCTTTCTGAAAGTATAAAAACCAAGAGGAAGGGTATGAATTTAATTCCCACCTTGTTAAATCTTAATTGGAATAGCCAATTGATTCCCTGGTCCATATTAGTGTCACCACATAGAGGAGTTCTGACAGAAAGTTGTTTTTCAAAAATCATAATCATTATTGTTGTGCAGAAGGTATGTAAACAGAAGGAGAAGAAATACCTCCCTCTTTGTGGGCAGAATCTGTCTCAGAAGATGCTGCCTTGAAGAATATTTCTACAGTTGAGTAGAGTTTAGGTTATATAGAAGTTACAAATGCTGAGCATTATTCGTCAGTTTGGTAGGCATTTTTAATATGAAAAGAAGGGATTAAGAGAGCAGAAGCTGAAGTGGCTGTAGATGAGGAATACTTTTCCTTCAAAAGTGTCTGTCTGTGTTAAGTGTGTGGGTGTAGCCAATGGAAAAATCTCGTAGCAGGACACAGAGATAACACTGGTCTCTTTTTCAATCCCAGTTGCCCTTTGCCAGAATTATTAGGTGCAAGGTGTTCTCCTCAATTCTTGCTGAGGGTAGTATCGCTATCCAATTTCTACTCCCTGGTTATGTAGTCTGCACTTGCCCTTAACATTGTTGTAGAGACTAGATGAACAGGCCAACAACATTGAAACCCTTCCTAGATGTTTTTGACTTCTACCCAAGACAGAGATAGGTTAGAGATCTGTCTTACACTGTCTGGCTCTTTCTTCAGGAACACATTCAGCCTACCTTTTTTGTATTCAAGGAGGAAGTGAGTTGAAAATATTAACAATGTCAGTACTAATGTAGAGTTGGGGGGGGTGGGGTGGAAGATGAGTTAGACATTCATTTATCCCAATCCTTAATGGAAGTTTTTAAATTTATAATTTTTTTTTTTGTACCTCATACCTCCCGATCACCAAATACACTTGTGCAATTGTGAGCTTTTTGGCTTTCCATCACATTGTTACTTGTTTTGTTCTATGTCATATTTCATGGAAGAATAAAACTGAGATGTAGATTAGCTGTATCAGGATGCTGTGAACATCACTCCCTGCTAATTGCTGCAATACTAATTTCGTATCATGAGAAGAAATTCCTGAATGTATCTTTGCCACAGATTGTAACTGATGAAGAAAGCCATGTATTTGTAATCATCCTAATGAGGCAATGGAGAGGTGAAATTTCAGGATTCAGTAAATATTTCCTTCTACTGAATCAGAGAAACAATCTCTGATCCTTCTGTGTTGAGATCCTTTTCATATGTTATTTTCAGTTGCTGAGAATGATCTACCTTGACATTTAAAGATCAAAAAATTGAAAGGTATTAGCCCAATATTTGAAGGAAAGTAATCTGATTCTAGAAATGAGAATGCCACCTAATTGCAGTATGCCAAGTGTACCAAATTGCCCAAATGGTTGTCTAGACACTTCAGCTCAAACACAGCCCTGGGTGTTGCTTGTTTCTTTTCAGTAAGTGGCATTTGTGAAGCAATCAATGTGACTATCAGATAGTTGATATAACTATATTGATAATGAATATCAGACTTTTATTAAGGAGGTAATATCGTTGCACATTTGCTACTTACACATTTTTGAGTAGCACAGCCCAAATGCACCTTTTAAATGACTAATCAGTGCTAAAGCACTGGGTCATTTACTTCAACAATGTCAACCTACTTTCAGGTTTACATATACTATGTAGACTTAACCAAGTTAAAAAAAAAGTTATACCCACAGAGAAATATGCAGTATTTTTGTAATACCGTTTTTTAATAAGTAAAGCAGTGCATGAAAATGGATTTAAAAATAACTTAGATATTAGAGCTGTATTATATATCCAACACTTTTTCAGCTCATGCTTTTTCCTCATTCTGATGTGTTTTGCACTTTTCATACTGCTGATGAATCCATATTCCAAATACTTTCCCATCCTTACCTCAGACCCCTCTGGAGTTCTTGCATTCCTGACATCCTTTGGCAATCAGTTCCATATATCTGGTACCTGTGTTACAAAGAATCACCTCCTTTTGTTTCATTTTACTTGGCTACCACTGGTTTCATTTGATGAACCACAATTCTTGTACTGGAAGTTTTGGTGAGCAGTCAATCTGTAAACACTTTCCTCATGTCATTTATCATTTTATAGATTTCCGTCATATTTTTACTGCAGTCATCTATTTTCCAGGCTGAAGAGTCCTACCCTATTCTGTTGGGTTTTTTATATGGAAGATACTCATTCATTTCATCATCTTCTTGACATTCTCTGAACTTTTTCCAGTATGTATATGCTCATTTTAAGATGAGGTGACAGTGGTATTCAATGTGTGGGTGAACCATGGATTTATAGTGGTCTAATTATGTTTTCTACTTGTCATTCCCTAAAAGTTTGCTTCCAACTTGCTATTTTGGATTGCTGCTGAGCATTGTTGCTCGTTGAAGCCTAATGTTTTCTCTAGGAAAAAATAATAACAGTATCACTTAAAGATATGAATAGCTTACCCCTAAGTTCTGTACCACTTCTGCCTTGCTGGATTTCTTTGCAACTTCAGGTGTTAAAATTCCCACTTAGTTTCTTTCTCTTACTGATCTTTTAATCCTTTTTCACCTCTTAATGTTGTCTACCTACCAGATTGTATGTACTTAATCTCTAATTTTTTTGTTTAAGATAATTTTTGCTTCAAATTTACTTCTTCACCTTCTATAATTCTTAGAGGTTCACTTTTCTCACCTATCCTACATGCCAAAGCTGTGAATGAAGTGCAGATATTTGAATAGAGGGACAGATAGGAGTATTTTGTGCTGGCTAAACCGTTTGAATGGACCGTGTCATACCTCACATATCTGTATAAATATCATTAGCGTGATTCTACTGCCAGAGTGATGCCAGGTATTAAACTGAACTTCTATGTGTCTTCTCTATTTCTTCTGAAAGCATATGGTGCTCATGTAGTATTTGTGCAGGCCTTTACGAGAGTTTGTTAAGACTTCCGCACCACGAAAGCTTAACCATGTTCTGTCTAAGAATTCAGCACAGAGAAAGGTCTTGTCTTTACAGTGGGAGGGGTAGTACTAACAGATCATCTTAGCAAATTTCCTGAGGGGGAATTTCAGGCATTGATTCCTGAGCAAGAGAGAATACTAGGCAGTAGATTCAATTGGTGCGGCCTCACCTTGAATACTGTGCAGTTCTGGGCCCCACAATTTAAGAAGGATGTGAAGATCCTTGAATGTGTCCAGAGGAGGGCAACAAAGCTGGTGAAAGAGCTGGAAGGCATGTCCTATGAGGAGTGGCTGAGGTCTCTGGGTTTGTCTAGTTTGGAGAAAAGAGGCTGAGGGGCGACCTCATTGCTCTCTACAGCTTCCTGAGGAGGGGAAGTGGAGGGGGAGGTGCTGATCTCTTCTCCCTGGGATCCAGTGATAGGACATGGGGGAATAGCTCAAAGCTGCACCAGGGGAGGTTCCGATTAGACATTAGGAAGCATTTCTTTACCAAGAGGGTTGTCAAACACTGGAACAGGCTTTCTAGAGAGGTGGTTGATGCCCCAGGCCTCTCAGTGTTTAAGAGGCATTTGGACAATGCCCTTAATAACATGCTTTAACTTTTGGCCAGCCCTGAATTGGTCAGGCAGTTGGATTAGATGATCGTTGTAGGTCCCTTCCAACTTAAAAATAGTCTGTTCTAGTCTATTCTAGTCTAATTCAGCTTCCTCATTTCTTTCTTTTTTTTTTTTTTAAACCATATCTAGTGTTGAATGAATAGTACTTGGCAATATTTCCAGAAAGATATTAACACTAATACACCGTGCTTTGAAGGATTTCTGAGATGACTAAGTGTTTATCAGTAAACTGCATAGTATTATTTCCGTGTTCTCAAAGGTAAAAATTAAAGACCAAAAGATTTTGGCAGGAGCTGTCTGTGTGAACAATGGAGCCTAGGGTTCTCTGAGTCCCCATGCTAGCCTTTAACAAGAAAATTCTTCCTGCCTACAGTATGGCCGTAGCCAGCACTAAGGCTGAAGCACAGGGAGGGGAGTTATGGTGGGAGTTAAGTAACCTGTCTCCTTCTCCTTCCTTTTCTGCAAATGAGTTTTCCTGTCACTGTTATAGTGGTGAGAATGATACTGCAATGAAGGTGATACTTCAGTGCTGCTCCTTCAAACGTTTAACCTCTTACTCCTCCTGCGATGGTAGCAAAGTAAGTGTGAGGTCAAAAAACCAAAATATTGTTTCTGTGGTAATAAAGGCTAGTCTGTATGAGCACATTCATTAGTCTTTATTTTCTTCAGTCAAGTGGAAGTCCAAAGTGTGTACTAAACATGTAAAGAAGAAAAATAAACAGAAACAAGTTCCTTGATAGTAATGTTTTGTTATTTTGTTCACTTGCCATACTACTTGAATGCTAGTACTCTGCCCCTTTTTAAAAATGTCTCTGTGCTACATGTCTCAGCTCACTTTGAACCTCCCCCACCTCCCAGTAATTTGCTGTTTGCTGAGCTAGCCTCAGACCAGTGATGCCAGGAACATTGAACTTGGCTATTTCCCAGTGTTTTCTTGCTAGTTTTCTCCCCTTCATGCCGTAGTGCTCGTCCTGTTCACTGTAGTCTCATTGGTTCACAGAGAAGAAAGGGAAGAAAAAGACACTTACAAATAGACTCTTAAGTCCATTCTCCCCATAGCCAGATTTAATCCTTTTTCACTAGAAGTCTGAGACTGTCAATACTAAGAGGACAGAGGGTCAGAATTTTTGAAAGTACTCAAAAATGAAATGTATTCAGTTGCAGACTGAAAATTTTGTGATGGCTTTTTTCCTAATAATAAATGATACAGATGCTACAGTGTTTCTAAAAAAAAATTGCATAAGAGTTTGTGGATTGCAGTATTGATACTGTCTTTACAACTCCTATTTTTAGATAGATCCTCTCAGCTCCTCACATGCAGTCAGTATCTTGTCTTTATTGTGAAATCATTTTCTAGAGTCTGAACTGTCAGTTCCCCTTGAGTAACAATGATAAGTTTCTTTTCAATAGCATAAGATGTAGAAAAGGCATCTGTACAGTAAAAAGTAATGCCAATAATATCTCTCTCCATGCCCTCAGCTGCAATCACCCTAGGCGTTTCTCATGAGTATGCTCTATTTCCATATATTTGATGTGTATCTCTGTGCATTTCCTTAGAGTATTTGTGGTTATGGCATATGTTGTCTTGTACCAGTGTTTTGTTGATATATTGTCACTGCAAAATATGGATGATACAAAAAACTAGGTAACAATCTATTCTTAACGGATTAAACCGTTCAGAAATTTAAGCTGGTTCTACTTCCAGCATCACAGTTTAGACAAAGACATTACACAGAGACTAATGAATGCAGTCTGAGTCAGAAATTCCAAAATAGGGTTCTGTGAACAACTTTTTTCAGCTTGATGTCTGATCAGGGAGAATAACAATTTTAAATTATTCTGATTTTTTTTTCAAAACAGTGAAGGGGAAATTTTTATTTTGACTGACATGAGTTGTTCAATGTGATATAAAATGAAAATATTTGGTCATTTTAATTTTTTTTAAAAATGCAAAGACAATGAAAACAAATTTCACAAAACTGTGAATGGAGCACATGTGCCAGTCTTCTGCCTAGAAAGCAAAAGAAAGCTTCAGCTGGCAGAGATATTATCAGATGCAGTCCTTGCATCCAAGAACATGTCCTGCTTCCCGGGTTTTTAGCATACTCTTAGGCTATCTAGCCAGGTGGCATAGCTTCATTTTGTAAAAAATAATGAATCAGCTTTTCTCGGGACTGAAATCCAACTGTCCCATCAGCTTAGGATCATTCTAATCTTCTTGCTTTTCTGTCATATGCACAGTTAGTACTTTGTAGTGATTAGTAATGGGGACAGCCAACAGGATCGTTAGATAAATGGTGCCTCTTACTAAAGATCTTTCCACTGAAGTCAATAACCTTTGGATCAGGTCTTCTGTGAAGACTGTTTATCTCATTTAATTCAGTGTTCCACCACTTCAGTGGTTAAACAGTCACTGCTTAACACTCTGGATTACATCATACTTTGTTCTCCCTATTGGTCTTGGTTTATATTTTGTTTGCTTCCCCTCCCGCTCCCACCTTCTGGCTATAGCAGCTTCAGGAAGTCATGCTCAAACCATGGTTTTGGATATCATCTTTTGTGTATGATTGGTCTCTGTGAAATGACTGTGATAACTTCTACTTAGGAGTCTCCTTCTTTAAGTCTTTTGAAAGCATACCTTAGCCTAAGAAGTTACTCGTGTCTACCAAGAAGGGATAGAATATTGATTTTCTTCAAGAATTTTGGCACATAAGCTTGCAGCTGGTCCAAAATTTCCAGTTAGAACAACCATGGAAGAAACAGTTTACAAAAAGAAATAGAACAGATTTGAGGTTTGGACAAAGATCTAGGTCTAGTTCATTTTGTTGCTTTTGGGTTTTTGGCTTTTTTTTATTTGACTTAGTAAAACTAAACTCGAGTAGCTAATCTGAGGGAAAAAAAAAAGGACATTTAACAAATGACTGCCAAATAAATGGTTAGATATTGTATATATTCCACATACACAATGCTATATTGCCTCACTAATATAAAATTATTAACATTTCCTGGCTTCCTAATAGACATTCATAGACATGTAAAAGGAAAAAAACTAAAAGTAAGCATTTGACATATGTGCTCAATATCACAGGAGAATTTTGAAAACATCTAGAATTTAATTGAAGGCAACTTTAAACAATTTTATTATGCATGATGAGAATAGTCTTCACAATAAATTATTCAAACCTTGTACAACTAATCTTGCAAGTCAGTAATTTTATAATTGCATTGTAGCAATATTCACTGTTAATTTTTGCCTGAGAAAAGGAAAGCTTACAGTAATATTTTTAAGTTGATAGTTCATACTGAACTTGAGTTTCTGATGTTTAATATTATGGAAAAAAAGAGTAGATATAACATGTATAATGTACTTCTAAATCATGCACCAAAGAGGAAACAACTGTGGAAAACTACGTATAAGTAGTATAGCAGTCTCCCATTATTGTAAAAACAAGAGCAAGGATATTTACTGGTACATCTGTGTGGGCTAAGTTGGAATGAAGGTTTCTTTTATGTAGTTAGTCAGACAGTCCACTTTTCTATCTTGGCATGTCTTCTGTCCCTGAGCAGAAACTCATGTTGTAATTTCCACCATTTCTGGAAAAAAAGAAAAGCTGATTAATCATATGAATCATAAGACTTAAAAAGTCATAAGGTTGCAGTATACAAAGTAAGTACTATACAGAGCAGTCTTTCGGTTTGAAATTGAAGAGTCAAATTGATTAGATGATCTCCCTTTTTTCTTTAAGCATCCATCTTTTATTGATCACAATGCTTACTGAAAAGAGATGAGTGTTGCGTATCTTTATATAGATCTATGGTAGTTTTTCCAAATCATAATAGGAGGACTCATGCCTGTAAATGTAGTTTGTAACTCAGCATACTCTTTTAGCGTTGTGAAGGGAAATGGTACACTTAAGTCTTGGTATTTACTTGTCATGACCCAAACCTGTCTTCTTGTTGGGTCTGGTAGCTGATTTTTGGACAGTAGTAGATTTCATTCTGGCAGTGCAACAAGAACACTGAGTACTTGGTAACTTGGTGAGGTTTTTTTCTCTTCTGCTTGGTTAGGGGAACTGAAGATCCCCAGTGGGTCATTGTTTTGGGGGTGGGTGAACAGATATTTGAAGACCTTACCCACACAACTGAAATCCCTAATAGAAAATTTTGCTTAAATGAAATACTACTTGTAAATACTTTCCACTAAGAGGTAAAACCACAAACATTTATTTACTTTCGCTATCTGTCTACTGCATTTTGTGTAAGGTTATTGTTCTGAGATGAGAAAATTATAACACAACTTTCTAAGGGGTTTTTTTTTGTCTTTTTTTTTTTTTTTGAGTAGTTGTTAACAGTCATGGATAATTACTGGGAGAAAGAATAGCTTAATTCTTGTTTTTAATGAGTCTGGTGGCCAAAGGCATAGAAGGGCTTACAGACTTGGCAGGGATGATGAGCAGCTGAGAGATGCAGAGATGAGAGAGGAAAAAGCAGTAAAGGTTACAAGGTAATTCAAAACCGGCGGCTGGGAGAAATCTAGTGAGTGCCTAGTTCAAGATGAATCATTCTTTAATGTTTAAATAATAAAACTCTGTATTGTCAAAAAATGAATAATTTTTTTAAAGGTAGAATTTGTTAAAATCCAGGTGGGCTACATGGAGGAGTAATTTTGATCCATAAAATCTCACTGAAGCAGGGACATACAAATAGGTCAGCCTGAGGCCAAACGTAGTTCTGCTTTCATGTCAGTGCAAAGGAATTTTATGTAAAAGAAAATGGAAACCAAACAGCATAGTTTACCTGGAGTTTTCAGTTTAAATGGTAAGTGTCACAGAAAATCAATAGAAGGAAAATTAGTCAATGAGACATTGTAATACCAGTGGAGAAATTCTTTGATTGAGGACTAGACTCTAGAACACATGAATGAAGAAAGCATAAAGCTAATTTGTGTAAGTAAACAAATTGTATCAGCAAATAGCACTGTGTTTGAGAAAATTGATATTTCATGCCTAAGTAAGGGTAGAAAAAGTTAGGATTGCTGTACTACTTAATCAAGGTGGTAAAACTAACTAAGGAGGCTGTGAAGGCAAAAATGAAGGCAAAAATAAACACCAGAGTGAAAAAGTAAATTACAGTCAGCTTCCCATAGGCTGTCTAACTGTCATGATAGAGTAGAGGCTGATTTCTGAGTGACCTTAAATGTTCTTCCAAGAAGCAGTCTAATTGGAGAACTTAGAATAAGGGAAGCAACTCAATGTTGTGAGAAGAGTGCAAGATAGGCTAGTTCAAAATACTGTTATTTAAAGACTTTTCTGTAAAGTGGCAATAATATTCTCACTATTTGATGTGCTCCTAAGAAAATTTGGAAAGACAATCAAAAAGCTAAAGCGATCTCTAAAGGTGGAAATGTATTTTTATATGTTTTCTTCTTAAATATGTAGGAGCTTATGCATGCTACTTATAAAAAAGAATAAATTTTGAAGTATCCGAAAAGGTAGCAGGATAAAATACCTGAATCTGTAATAGACATTAGAAACCAAAAGACATCACATAAAAACATCTTGTCCCAGCAGGGGAAGTAGGAATTTTGCATATTAACATAAAATCACAGTAAGGCAAAAGAAAGAGCAAGAACCAAAATACTGCCCTTCCATACAAAGAACATGACCACACTGAAGGCCTAAGAAACTTTGAGAAGCTTTTTCAAGCACATCAGAATAATAAAGCTGATAGGCACCGGAGATATAATAGGAGTGCCAAGGATGGTGAGTCCATAGCAGGTGAATTCTGTGGCTTGAGCTCCATACGGAGGGACAGAAAGAAGTAGCTACAGTAGAGCTTTTCATTGTTTCAGAAGTTGGAGGAACTTTTTAATGAACAGTTTAAAAGCCCTGGCAAACTTGCTCCCCAGCTTCTATTGCTGAGCACGATGTCATATGTTCTGGAATATCCCTTTGGTCAGTTGGGGTCAGCTGTCCCAGCTGTGCACCCTCCAAACCCCTTGTGCACCCCCAGCCGACTCGCTGGGGGGGGCAGCGTGAGAAGCAGAAAAGGCCTTGATGCTGTGCAAGCGCTGCTCAGCAGTAGCTAAAACATCCTTGTGTTATCAACACTGTTATCACCACAGATCCAAAACATAGCCCCACACAAGATACTATGAAGAAAATTAACTCTATCCCAGCCAAAACCAGTACACTACTTTACTATACATGTCATATTATTTTATATATCATAAATGAAATCTGAAAACCCCAAACAGTTGAGAGTTTGACAAAACCCTGCCAAATTTAGTTTTTGTAGCCAAAGTAAGCACTACTATTTTTATAACTTCACAATTAATGGTAGGAGCAAAGAACAAAAACATTGTTTTCATCCACATAATTCTTTAATCTCCTGTGTTTTACAGAAGATTTATGATACCATTCCTGGGCTGTTCATTCTGTGCTACTTAGAAATAGATTTTTTTTCCCCTGACTTTTCTTATATTAGCCCCTGTAAATTATCTCCAAGTCTGAAAAGATAAGGTTCAGAGTGGAAGAGGGATCCAAGTTTCTTGTATTCTGCAGCTGAGTGTCCTATTTATTTGTTCTTTTTAAACATTATAAATGGCTTTAAAGCTACCGAATGCTTACCATTCAAAGGGATCCCATCTGGTTTTCAAAAGCATTCATCAGTGTGTGTTCCAAATGATATGACACAGGTTTTGCTAGAACTTAGACTCCAACACTGTACAGTAATTGTAATGGGCTTTTCCACATATGGGTCTGCAATGCAAAAAAACCCAAAAGTTTTGTTGAAATCTCCCCAGTTCAAAACTCTTCAGAGTTGTAGTTCAAAACAAGAATGCTGCAGTAATGTAAAGCATATTACTGCAGTTTATTTAATGATAACATTCAGGAGCAGATGTACTCGTTTACACATTCTCCCTCTTTTACATCAGTAGTTGTGTTTGGCAGCCCTTTGCAACTGCTTGCAGCTGGACAAGTTCCTGTGCATTTTCCTTCTACTGGTCACCAGTCTGTTCTGGCAGTAATTTGTCTGTAATTCCACAGTGTGCTCCACAGCACATCTCATTCAGGAAAAAATCTGGTGGAAAGTGCCATGAGTTTTTAGGACAAACATGTAACAAATAAGGGAAATCATAATATCTTGGTAGGAGAGGGGTGGTGGGTGTTTTGGGGTTTTTTTTAATATTGTTTGGTTTGGCATAGAAGCCCTTTAGTTAAATCTGAGGATCAGAATGCTTTTTATTAAAATCTGCAAGAAAACATAATTTTTCTGTTTTAGTCATTCATTTGGAATTACTTGTCCCATTCATGATCATTGCCCCAAAAGAAACATACTACTTTCAGAAGTAGTAATGAAAAAATATCCTCTTAAGATAATGTGCTATCTCACTTCAGTGCTTTTTTGAAAAACAGCATAATTTAGATTTTTATGTTGCGCTTTTTGAGTACTTGTGAAGAATGTGTTTGACAGTCCACTGTATTTCATCCTTTGAACAGATAGGCGGTAGTGTTTAACTCAGTAATGCCAGCGTGTTTCACCTCTGCTTGATCAGAACCCAGACTAACATAATTTTCAGAATTACCTTGCACCTAGAGTTGCCATTGACATCAGCCATTGAGTTCATGTGGCTTCTTTTGTTATTCTAATCTGCTTGCTTAAGGGCCGCTAGGTTAGGCAGCAGCTGTATGACACTGACAAAACGTAAACCAGAATGACAGCGGTCATACACATTTTCAGATATCAGAGGTCAGACCACTGTTGTGTACAGTGAAATTTAAAACAGCTATCATTTGACGATTTAAAATCACAATTCACCTGTGGTATTATGTGTTAGAACCTATAGCACATTGCCAGTCTACCTGCTTGTAGATAACTCTTAAAAATACTGGTTCAGTGTGTTTCATCTTTCAGAATGTTCCTGTAAAAGCCAAGCCTTTAACTTTTTCTCCAGCTATCTTGTTAGTTATTACTAAACACAAAATACCTTTCACTGTGTTAAGAGATGGAGTCTCACTTGCAAGTACACTTTGAAGAGCCAGCAGAACACAAACGACCATTGTTATGTTAAAGTGCAGTATTCCAGGCCTTGCATCTTGTCTGAATCCCTTATGGACTGCGGTATGCATAACTGTTGCTGAAACTACAGTATGGTGTAGTGTTTCCACTTAGTTTAGACAGTAACAAAAAGAAAATAAAAACTTGAAATGACAAATATACTTTCAAGATAATAAAATTCCTTATTATTCTGTGATTTATTAATAACTATTGCTCTGACAATGAGCAGTCTGTTTAAAAGTATGCAAGATGATGTCTTTGGCAAATTGTTTCTTGTCCAAAAATGAAAAGCATGAGAATTACAGGAACCATAGAAAAGCAGTGCCTAGAATAAGCAATTTAAGTTTCAAGTGAAATTGGAAGGAGGAAAATGACAAAAGCAAGTTAATCAGAACTGAAGAGATGAAGCCTTATTTAGCTTAAGCTGTAGGGTATAGTTGTCAATGACACAATAGTATTTGCTAAACGGTTCGTTAAGCTGACATTTGCCTGTATTCTTAGGGGGAATGAGTTAGTTGAGATAGAGTTTGACATGCATAGCCCTTGACATTTTAATGCAAGTTTAAGCACTGCATTTCAAGCAGCTCTTGTACTTATTAGCAAGGCGCAGAAGGGAGTTGTGCTTTCACTTACTAAACCATTAATTTATTAAGATAGCGAGATATTTATTAGAAATACAGCAAACCTTGCCAAATACACTTTCTTATATACAATTATCATAAATATGTATTTATGCTGAAAAATTGGATGCTGAGTTCTGGCATATGCTTCCGTCTACTAATCTAGTTTTGAAACCAAGTCTAACAATAGATTAGGACTTGCACTAAGAAAACTCAGAGAAGTTTTGTCTTTAGGGATTAAATGTAAGATGCCAAGAGATTAATTAATCAACAGTAATTTTACATCTACTGCAAATGAGCTATTTGCAACAGATAATTAAAGCTGGTGTTGGGTAGGAGAATTATGAGACCTACTGAATCACCTGTGGAAAAATTGATGTTCAGTATTGTCCATCTTCGTATTGATGTGCTTGCATAACTTGAGAATGTAAATCGTGGACTAAAATGATTTCTCATTAAATCATTTTAAGACTGACATATCTGTTTTCTCCACTGCTGATTATCAAGTAGCAAGTCTTTTGTGCAGGACAGAAGCTTTTCTCTCCTTTATGCTGCTGTCTGAGATTAAATTTTAGTGAGAAATTGACCTTTCTTGACAATATTTTAGGTTCAGACCACTGCCTTACACAGAGAGTCAGGCTTGAAGCCCACAGTCTTGATATGATGTCCAAAATAAACTACTGACTACTTGAACAAAGTGAGTTCTTTACCACTACCACAAAAATTATTGTGGAGTGATGTTCCTGCTCCATCCTTGTGACATATGACACTAAGTAACCTTCACTTTTTATGAAAGAATTAAGTCTTCCAGTTTATCTAACATGTAGTATATAGATATGCATCAGTGACAAGTATACTGGTTAGCAATGCTGTTTTCCTGAAAGGAAAGTTTTAACATAAAAACTCCATGCCACATAGCCAAACAGCTGGGTTTTTTATATCCTACAAACAGCTTGAGATTGCACTCAAATTGCTTGGCAAAGTAACTAACTTCAAATACCAAAGCTCTAAGCAGAAAAATACACCACTTGGATTCATACATGGATATTTTAAATTTGAATGAGAACATTGTGCATACTTGAAATTCTTAAAAACTTTGTTGAAGTGTGTTAATTTTAAGTAGCTTAGCAGTTGATAATATATTTTCATGCAGAGCAGCAGCATTTTTACTGTTGCATTAAGTAAAACAACAGAGACAGCTAACATGCTGCATGTTTGTACATCAGTTCATGCAGAAACATTCACAGAAGGAGGGGTGGAAAGAGTGGTTTTGTGCTCAAGAATGGTGGTGAGGCACAGTCTGGGCACAGTCCCCAGCACTGACTGGAGCCACTACCCCAGTACAGCAGAGCCCTCAACTCAGGCTGAGTTCCAGAGGGAGGATGCAGCTTTTCACCTCTGAGGCTGCAAGAACTGTCTGGGACTTTGCTGAAGTTGAGGCAGAAAGAGATGATGTCCTTGCCTGCAGAATGTTTGCTGCGGTTGGGGATTCGTGTCACCGAGTAAAGAACTGCAGGAGGATGTTAGCAGACTGCACAATGTCAGAGGTGACAGGAAAGACGTTAACTGACTTTTCTCTGGGACTCTGCAGCCTGAACAGTATCCTGGGCTACATTAGTTAGAGTGTCACCAGCAGGTTGAGGGAGGTGATCCTTCCCATCTGCTCAGCAGTGATGAGAGCACACCTGGAGAGCTGTGTCCAGTTCTGGGTTCCTCAGTACAAGAGAGATGTGGACATGTCGGAGCAAATCCAGGAAATGGCTGGGAAGATGATTAAGGACTTGGAGCATCTGTCCTACAAGTAGAGGCTGAGAGAGCTGGGATTGCTTAGCCTTGAGAAGTCTCAGGGAGATTTTATCAGTGTCTACAAAAATGTGGTGGGGTGCAAGGTGATACTTTTCTCTGTTCTGACAACCCATTACAAGTACAGTCTAAATAAGTCCATGTTCATCAGTATATGGGACTTGTCTAATGCCAAAAATGGTAGAAAGTTTCTTAGGCTACATCTGTCACTTCTCAGTGGCAGAAACCCAATGAAATGTGTTGTGAAATTCTGGTCATGTGGCTGGATGGTCTGATGGTCATCTGGCTGGAGCACATTGCAAGTCCTCTTGGGTGTCTTTGTTACAGAAGCTAGGATTGGATGCATCCAAGAATTGCCCCAGTATCTGCAAAAGTATCCATACCCAGCAGCTGAGAAAGGTTACTTGGCTAATTAATACCTACCCTTAAAGGGTGTTGGAAGGAAGTGACACAATAGGCATGTCAGAAACAAGAAGTTGTTTAGGAATGACTGAGTGACTAGTGGAAGAGAGGCAGTGTTGATTTAAGAATAACATAAAATAAAATAAGAAAGTCAGCAGAAATAAAATGATGTGTGAGATCTCTATGAAATGAAATGCAGCACCTAAATTGGGACAGCATAGGTTTAATGTGATATCAGCAACTGCCCAAACAGAAGTGTGGAAGTGAGTGGGTCTTGCCGAGGGAAGGCTGAGAATATAACAACAGCCTTCTGTAACCCTTTGGCAGACTGTGTAGGTGTCAGAATAGAATGTAGTGCAAAGGAGTATTTCTTAAACACCTGAATGTTCTTGGTGCAGCTAGTGAAGGAACCCATGATTTAGTCCAAAACCGCACAGAACCTAGTCAGGAGTATTAACTGTTGAACAATTGTTATGTAAAAATAACCAGAAAATACTCAAAATGCAACATCCCAGGGGAATAAAATCTGCCAAAGTACAATTTAAAAATAGAAAAGATGATCAAACAGCTAAAAAAATTTCAGACAGCCTAGAGTTCATTTAAAGATAGCATGACACATGCATGCTACATTTAAGAATGGTTCAAAAAATCCTACAACATGTTTAAACCATAAACTAAGGAAAGATAATAGATAATAAAAGTAAACTAGCATTGTTTATTAATGGAATTCATGTCTTTTCCTCCAAGTGAGGAAAAGAGGTAGGAAAATAAGCTCCAGCAAATGAAATGTTAAACCACAATAAAGATGTGAAAAAGATTCAGAGTGACTGAGTATGAAGTTGAAATAAACCTTTTTTCAAACACATCAGATTCAAGAAGTCTGCCAGAAAATTGGTGGGCTGAGAGATGATCAAAGAGCATTCAAGAAAGATAAGGTCATTGCTGAAAAACTAAATTAATGATTTGAATCAGTTTTTGCTATGGAGACTGTCAGGCGGGTTTCTGCACTGGAAACATTATTTACAGGAGAGGAGCTGGAGAAGCAGTGACAAACTAGGTTGTTAACTGAAGAGGTGCAGGAATAATTGATAAATTGGATAGTGAAAAGGAACTCAAGGCTAAAATAGGTAAATTACAACAGTTATTATTTAACCCCTCACTTAAAAATATTCTCAGTAACTGGGGAGTGTGGGGTGTCAAATGAAATACCAGTTTTTTAGAAACATTCTTTAGGAATCCAAGGAAACTACAGATCTGGAAGCCTGATACCTGTGCCAAGCTAATTAGTAGTAAAGAAATGTAATGCAGAATAGAGCTGGTAGAAAGATATATTTCTTTGTTCCAATTTAAGAACTAGGAAGTATAAGTGAATTTAGTAGGAGGCAGGTTTAAAACAAGCACAAGAAGGATCTTTTTCCTTACAACATGTAAATGAGGTGAGAAAATCCTTATTACGTGATGGGTGTAGATTTTAAAAGGTGACCTGGATTTAAGGTGAGACCAAGTAAGTTTGTGGAAATCCTTTGAGGCTTACCAAATGTATAAAAACTACCTATAGCTCAGGAAATCCCTGAGGAAGTATTATGTATGCTTGCCTTCATCTTATTGTTAACATGCTGTTTTGGCTACTGTATGAGGCAGGCTACTATCCTAGATAGGTCTTTTGGTTCTGACATGGTCCAGACATTCTAATGCGCTGAGATGTCCTTTGTATATCTTTAGTAGTGTCTATGTTGTTCAACATACTTGTGGGAAATCTGTTAAATCAGAAAACTCTGTAATAGCAGTGTTTGTTGGTAATGCAAAATTTAAGATAATTTGTTCTATTAGCAGCTTATGATACTAAATGAAAAATACTATATGAAAATTAATGTTGCTAAAAGCAAAGTAATACATGTAAGAAAAAAAAGAATTATGCATGAATGCTGATGGACTAGTGGTGGACTTAATTCTCTTCAGAGTAGAGAACTTGTAGCATTCTCAACAGTTCTCTGAAAAAAAGTTGATTTAACATCATACTGAAGTTCAAAAATGAAAAGGTGTTGACAACTCACAATTTGCTCAAATGAAAAACTAGAACACTGTCACTGAAATAATTCATGACCTGAGTTCCAGGTTTAGAAGGAAAAAAACCCAACCAACCCCACCAGAACCAGTGGTTTTTATTCTTTTTTTAAAAGGAACAAATTTCCTCCCATTAGGACAAGTGTCTGTAGTGATGAAAAACATAATGGTGGGAAAAGGGAGTAGGCTAATAATAGCAAAAAGGGCAGTAGTTAGACATTAAACACTATGACTCAGATTCACTCTGTAGCTCTGGAAGCATTTAGACTGTTCAGTCAGAGGAAGTGATGATATTGTATCAGAGCGATCACTCTCTAAATGTGCTGTTTCTTGTATTCCTTCCTGATCATTTCCTGCTGGGCTCTATTGGAGACAGGACATTGAATTAGGTAGATCTTTGGTGTTACAAAATGGCTTTTCTGTTTTCCATTTCACTAGGGTATGCATTTTTTCAATACCTGTTAGAAGTTTTGGTTCCAAACCAAATACAGAACATAGATAACTTGGTAACTAAGCTAACTTGAATATGTACTACTGGGTCCAATCCTGTTTACCATCTTCATTTATGGTTTGGATGATGGGGCAGAGTGTACCCTCAGCAAGTTTGCTGATGGCACCAAACTGGGAGGAGTGGCTGATAATGCTATAGGATCGTGCTGCCATCCAGCGGAACTATACAGACTGAAGAAATGGGCTGACAGGAACCTCATGAAGTTCAAGAAGTGCAAAATCCTGCACCTGCAAAGGAACAACCCCATGCACCAGCATATGCTGGGGGCCACCCAGCTGGAAAGCAGCTTGGCAGAAAATTATTCGATGGTCCTGGTGGACGCCAAGTTGAACAGGAGCCAGCAATGTGCCCCTGTGGCAAAGGTTAATGGTACCCTGGGCAGCTTTAGACAAAGTATTGCCAGCAGGTCAAGGGAGGGGATCCTTCCCCTCTATTCAGCACTGATGAGGCCATACTTGGAGTGCTGGGTCCAGTTCTGGGCTCCTCAGTACAAGACAGACATGGACATACTGGAGAGAACCCAATGGTGCCACAAAGGTGATGAAGGGACTGGAGCATCTTTTCTATGCAGAAAGGCTGAGAGAACTGGGACTGGTCAGCCTGGAGAAGAGGAAGCTCGGGGGGGATCTCATCAATATGTATAAATTCCTGAAAGGAGGGTGCAAATAAGATTGAGCTAGGCTCTTTTCAGTGATGCCTAGTGACAGGACAAGAGGCAATGGGAACAAACTGAAACACAGGAGGATTCCATCAGGAAACATTTTTTCACAGGTTGCCCAGGGCGGTTGTGGAGTCTCCATCCTTGAAGATATTCAAAAGCTGTCTGGACATGGTCCAGGGCAACTGGCTCTAGGTGACCCTGCTTGAGCAGGGGAGTTGGATCAGATGACCTCTGGACGTCTCTTCCAACCTCAACCTTTCTGTGATTCTGTGATAAAATCTTTTTGAACATACAGCTGCTAATGCAGCTACTGGAAAAGGTCATCATACCCTTTTGCTTGAATAGTTCTGACTATTGAACTGGTTGACAAATCAGATACCATTCAAAATTATTTTACAAAATGAGAATTTGGTTTTCTTAGTGGTAACATCTAGATGTTTTGTAAGGGAATGCTTATTTTCCCCAGATCCCATTTGTTGGAATATAATCCTGGAAAAATTCCTTGTTAAGGAAAAATTTTCTAGGGTTGAAATCTACACAGCTTTCGTTTAGAATCCAAAATGGTGATTACCTCAATCTTGGAATTGGTAAATAAAAGTTGTCCATAAAACCTGAGCAAAATTTGAGATTGTTCCCTCATGAGAACTTGGATTATCCAAACTGTAGCAGCCCAATGGGTGGATTAAAGTATTAATATTTTACTGGTGGACTCAGCTTTGGATCTTAGCTCTGCTGTAGAACTCCAGTGTGGCTCATACTGCAGTACACGTACAGCTGGTGCAGGACATCAGTGCCTTAGTTGCCTGTGTGAAGATGGGCCTAGTCTTTGCAGGACTCAGAGCTATATATGAAGTACTATGATGATCTTGGATGGCATAATGGTAGACAGATATTGAGGACTGTATTCACTGGATCAGATTTCAGATCTGATTCAAAAATATTTGGATGGTAGGGCCCATGTTTGTGTCTGGACTGAAAACGTGCTGTCATGTGAACAGTGTCTTACAAGTAGGTGCAAGATTGTAGAGGAAGATGAAAAGAGAAAGTGTACTCTGGAAAAACACAGTGATGTCTCATTGTGAGAGTCATATTGAAAATATTCTAAGTCTGATTTCTACTTAAACTTCTTTAAAAAAAGTTATTTAAAATTCTTACTGTTTATTCCTGATTAATGACAGATGTTCCCAAAGAACTCTTAGTTTCTCCCTTATTTTCTTTTCAAGGAATAGGAACAACTTACTTGGATGCTCTTCAAGTTGATTCTAAATGTTTCTAGGGAGAAATGAATGATTTCATCACAGATGTTGAGAGGAGGAGAAATAATTTAGAGTAATTTTGCCTGTGTAAAATTTTCCCTTCAGATTCATTTTGATAAAAATACCTAGTGTTAATTTCCTAATCTCAGTGTCATTTTGGTATATGTTTGAACAGGTACCACTTTTCACGCAGGATATAGCTGCATTTCAGTAATTATGAGAAATTATTTGTTTGTTGTTTTAAAATGAAATTGTGAAACATTTAAACACAAGCAGGAGAGACAATATAAATGGAAGTCATCATATCTACTGGTTTAGCCTTGCCAAAGAGATATGCTGCTGACAGATAAATCCATGAAACCTTTTAAAAAGGGGGTCTATTCTGAAAAGGATGCCTCTTGTTGTATTTTGTTAATTTACATTTTAATTCTGTAAAACTACCACTCCAAGGTGGTGGGGTTTTTTCCCATTGGTGTCTTAAGACTAAATTTGTTGGTTTTTTTTAAAAATATAAATCAAAAGATATGACTGCTATTTGTCAGCTGTGTCATTTGGGGTCAAGCTGTGTCTATGATTCATACTTCTAACTCTCTGTGGGCACTTGCTTATTCTGATACATGGGCTTTTACCTGCATCTTTCTCCCCTCACCCCCAAAAGCTTAATTTTTTGTCTTTTTGATGACAAAGACTACCATGCTGCTTATAGCCATGGTGCTGTTGCTGTTTCAGGGTGAGCTGGGGGATGTTTTCAGCACTACTTAAGATATATTTCTGCTTTATCTCTGGAATACCAAGGTTCAGTCTTTAGTATTCTACTGCTTTAAACCATAACCCATCCATGTTTGATTCCTGTAAGAAAGAAATTTCTTGGATCCTGTTTAAAGGAAGGAGGTGACGACATGAGAAAATACTCAAATTTATTGCCTTGCTCACAGGTAAATATTATGCAAAGAAGTCTTTAGGTGTGTGTTCTTCCTAAAATCTTGATTCTTTTGGAAAGGTCTATCAATTTCCATTGGACCTATTGCCACCATCTCCAGGCTTCTTTTGAAGTTTACTCTCCACACATGTTCTCCTCTCTCTCTTTTCACCAGGGACTTGAGCAGTTTGCTCTCTCTGGTCATGTGGTTTTGTCCTGCTTGTAGCCAGATGTTTCTCATTCAGGAGCTCCTCCTTGCTTCCTCTGGGGTTTTTCTTACAATCTTTTGTTTGTACCCTGTCGTTTTCATAGCATTTGATTCTGTTCGTTTCCAGCCAGCTGTCTCCTTTAATTTAATTACTTGTAGTCAGGAGCAAAATTGAGTCTGAGATTGAAGTGAGAGTGTTGTTATGATCTCAGGAGGACGTAGCAATATCATCTGTTCCTGGAGATAACATGGCAGAAGCCTAGAGGTGCTGATTCATACTTAGGCAAGATATGACTGATAGTTGCTCCTGGCAGAGTGGCTCCCAGTGATTTTGTGTACCTGTGGATACAGTGGAGCAGGATGCTGGATGTGATGAGGTTTAGGGTTTCCCTGTTGGTAGTGAAAATAAGTAAGTTAATAGTATCACATAGCCAGCGCAAGACAGCAGTTGTTCAATAAGCCTTATAACCAGCACCTGCAAAAACTCTAGGAAAGGAAGACCTACTGCTTTGCTGGGAGCAGTAGATTTGCTGTCTCTTTCCTCAGTGTGAGGCAGCCACTGCTGAGTGAGTGCCAGCTGGCATTCCAAGTGCAGCTGTTTGCCTAAAACAGTGGTAATATGATCATGTTACATGATAGAAAATGGCTGCATGGCCAGACCTCTCACTCAGAGCACTGAGGTAAGGTGCACAACATGTTCATTGCAAAGAATAAATAATTCTCTTATTCGTTCTAATCTTCTGCACATTTAGCTTAGCATCTGAACATTCTTTCAGTGTACCAGCCCGTAATAAAAATGCCCCAATTAAAATTTAACACTTCAGAATACAGGAAAATTAATGGTTTCTTCCCTCCCTCCCCCTAGGTGCTCATTAACAATATTTTGCTATACCTGACATTCTTCTTCTTGTAGGCCTTTTCCAAGAACAATTGTGTAGCAACCCATCTGGTTTATTTTGTTGATTCACACCTAATGTATGCCGTGATCAGCTAAAAAGACAGGAGGGGAAGAAGATTCCTCATTTTTGTTGCATTGCCCTTGATGCTGCAATTGGGGTCAGAGTTTCTTTATGAAACAGCCACAGAGCACACTTACCTAGAAGATTTCTAGACTTTAGAATAGGGCAGGCAGAGAAAGGGGGGCAATCTTTACAGAAACCACAGTGTAAGCAGAGATTGGTAGCGTCTTTGGAAAAACAAATGCTGAACGGAGTTCTCAGAAGTGATAAAGACTTTCCTGAGGGACCAGGTGAAAACAGTTGCAACCCAGGAGATTGCTTCAACTTGCTGAGAACAAGATTCAAAGGAAATGATGTATTGTGTAAAGAGACAGTGAGAAAGGGGAGATGCTTATGAATGCTTGTTTTGTCTCATCTAGCTGTCGTAGTTTTCAGTATTTCAAAAGTTACCTTATCTTGGCTTTAGAGAACACCTAGTTCAAAAGTCTTTTGATGATGACCGCTCTAAGAGGTACACACTGATCCCTGTTGAATTCTGAGTCCCATTCCAAGTATCCATTCCTTTAAGTGAAAATTTCTGAGCCCTTTGGTTGTTCGTTAACTTGAAAATGCCTATCTTAGACTAGAGGAAGAGAAATGAGTTGCCTGTGGCATGGACACTATTGTAGGGCCTTGGTACATATATGCAGTTTGTGCTACAGTCTTTGTGTAGCTGATGACTTCCCTTTGCTCAAAACGTTTTTACTATAAAGCCTCTCCGTAACTGGGGTCTGTGGGTACATGGAGTATTTTGGGGGGAAATCTGCTTTCTGAAGAAACAAGGTATTTTACATTTACAAAGGCATTCACACAGTGCCTGTAATATTTGTTGGCATAATCATGGCAGCATTGCTGTCATCTAATTCCTTATTTCTTTAATAATTCTCTCTTCAGATTCACACTTCTCTAATTAATGGACGGCCTAGTGCTGATGATCCTTCACGCGTATTAATAGAATTCACCTCTGCTCGCTTTATTCGCCTGAGATTTCAGAGGATACGGACACTAAATGCTGATTTAATGATGTTCGCACACAAAGATCCAAATGAAATTGATCCCATTGTTACAAGGAGGGTAAGTTCTGGCAAGACAGTAGAAATATATGTGTAGAAGTTCTCTTACACTTAGTAAATGCTGTACCTGCCTTTGTTTGCCATAGGAAATTTTGGGAGATGATGACTACCTGTTGATATCTGCCAAAATCCTGGTGTAGAGAATTCCCTCTTCACAGTATTTTGTTAACTTCTCTATAGCAGAAGTAACAATTTTATCTTTTCTGCTTAATGGTGTTATTAACATACATAGCATGCTTATTTACATAAGCACACAGCTCCTTTGGCTACAAACACTTGGATGCAGGTAATTGGCAAGTGGTTGCTGTTAGATAATGTCCTCTTGCCTCTTCTGCTGCTCAGTCCTCTGCTCCTTGAACATTCCTTGAACACTTACTTTGAGTAGAATTTCTACTAGGGGTACTATAAGTAGTAGTAGGGCCTGAATGCAACACTTTTAGCATTATTATATGATTGTTGCTAACAGTAAAAATTTTACATTGTGCTTTAGCTTAAAAGAATGGATGCAGCACTCAGACTCATACCATACCCTGGTCTTGTCCACTGTTCCTTGTGTGTGCACACTTCTATCTCTTCTTTGTGCAATCTGTACTTTCTTCCCATGCCACATCTCCCTGTTTTCCTGCTGCTCAAATGTTGTATGTTATTCTATTTTTCCTCTGATTTCTCTACTAAGCATTCTTGAAAGCTATTTTGGGGGATGTATACCTTTCCACATTTTTTCTTTCTGCTGACTTCCTCTTTCTGTTGGTCATCTTATTTTTCTTTTGGAAAGTTTAGGGTACCACTGTAGTAAGTCCTGTTATGAAGGGGGAGTATTGTTATTCTTGGCTTTAGTTAATATCATTTATCATTTTGTGATGGGTTAACCCTGGCTGGATGCCACGTGCCCACCAGAGCTGTTCTATCACTCCCCCTCCTTCTCAACTGGACAGGGGAGAGAAAATAAAGAGCTTGTGGGTCGAGATAAGGATAGGAGAGATCACTCACCAATTACCGTCACGGGCAAAACAGACTCAGTTTGGGGAAAAATTAACTTGATTTATTACAAATCAACCGGAGTAGGGTAATGAGAAATAAAACCAAATCTCAGAACACCTTCCCTCCACCCCTCCCTTCTTCCCGGGCACAACTTCACTCCCGGATTCTCTACCACCCCCCCAGTGGCACAGGGGGACGGGGATGGGGTTTACGGTCAGTTCATCACACGTTATTTTCTGCCGCTTCATCCTCCTCAGGGGGAGGACTCATCACACTCTTCCCCTGCTCCAGCGTGGGGTCCCACCCACGGGAGACAGTCCTCCACGAACTTCTCCAACGTGGGTCCTTCCCACGGGCTGCAGTTCTTCACGAACTGCTCCAGCATGGGTCCTTTCCACGGTGTGCAGTCCTTCAGGCACAGACTGCTCCAGCGTGAGCCCCCCACGGGGTCACAAGTCCTGCCAGAAAACCTGCTCCGTGGGCTCCTCTCTCCACAGATCCGCAGGTCCTGCCAGGAGCCTGCTCCAGCGCGGGGTTCCCACGGGGTCACAGCCTCCTTCGGGAACCCACCTGCTCCGGCGTGGGGTCCTCCACGGGCTGCAGGTGGATATCTGCTCCACCGTGGACCTCCATGGACTGCAGGGGGACAGCCTGCCTCACCATGGTCTTCACCACGGGCTGCAGGGGAATCTCTGCTCCGGCGCCTGGAGCATCTCCTCCCCCTCCTTCTTCACTGACCTTGGTGTCCGCAGGGTTGTTTCTCTTACATGTTCTCACTCCTCTCTCCGGCTGCCGAAATACCGCCGTCCCAACTTTTTTTCCTTCTTAAAAATGTTATCACAGAGGCGTTACCACTATCGCTGATTGGCTCGGCCTTGGCCGGCGGCGGGTCTGTCTTAGAGCCGGCTGGTATGGGCTCTGTCGAACACAGGGGAAGCTTCCAGCAGCTTCTTACAGAAGCCACCCCTGTAACCCCACCCGCTACCAAAACCTTGCCACACAAAACCAATACACATTTGTGGATAACTGCAAAGAAAATTTGGTTCTTCTGTTCCCCATTTCTCTTTTCCATTTCTTCCTCTGAATCCACAGAGTGCTGGCTATTTCTGAAAGTTTGGGATATGCCATCCTGTTTTGTATTACAAACCCAGAAACCCTTCCAGTTGAGTGCAGTTATTGCATCTTCACTAATCATGGAAACTGTATGTTTACATAAGAGTGTACATTTAATAATCTGATTCTAGGTGAACAGAAACACAAAATTGAATTCGCACTTTAAAAATCACTGTATACTCATGAAAACCTAGTGCAGGATGATCCACAGATTTCTCAAACCAACAAAGAACAATAGCTTCTGTATTCTCTCCATGAGGCTGTCCTCAAAGGAACAAGGAGCAACTGAAACTTGCCATCCTTGTCTGGCTTTCCCTATAGAAAACATTAGACAAGCCACTATTCCACAAAACAGTGTAGCCACAAATGATACATTTTCTGTGTGGTAGAAGGTTAACTGAGTTATATGAGTTCCTGTTTTGTTTGATGTATTTATAATGATCTGAAAAAGAGGTTGAACACAGAAACAGCAGAATTTGCAAATAGCATATTTGTTTTGATTAGCCAATTATTAGGATGTTACAGGACTGTCGCCAAAACAGATGAAAATGGACAAGATGGCATGTGAGATTCGCTTTTCACAGATGTCATAATACATGGTTATAAGTATCTTTCCATCCTTCTTTCTGGTTAGGTCTATTAATCCCCACCAAAGAAAAATTAGAAATGGTCAAATGGCAGAGCAACAGGTCAAAAATTATTTACATCCCAGTTATGAAGACTGTTCCATAGTCATTCAAAAAGCCAATAGTGAAAAACAGTTGTTCTTTCTACAGTCCAGTGAATGCCCAAGTAAGACCCAACTGAGGTGAACAAAGATTTTTCTTAGTTTTTCTTCTAGACTTTCTCTTCTCTCCATCATCATGCCTTTTTCATGTTTCCTGAAGGGAAAAAGTTCTGTAGCATTTGGCTTTTCACTATCAAGTGTGCATATAGCCTTTTCCTATTCTTGTGTTTGGTGTATGCTGTGTATAAATTGACATGGCTCTTGTGACTTCAAACAAATGGAACTGTGCCAATGTACACCTGTTCTTTCAGTAAGCTTGAATCTGTTGATCAAGATGCAGCTTGGATTATACTGTCTGCTATATTTGTAATAGATCAAAAAAGAAGTAAAACAGGACCTGACAGTTTTGTCACCAGAAATGAATTCTGCAGTTTGGCACCTACATTTTACAATCCACTTAGCAATTCAATTTCTGTTTTGTCTTACAGTATTACTATTCTATAAAAGATATCTCTGTTGGAGGCATGTGTATATGTTCAGGCCATGCAAAGGCTTGTCCACTGGATCCAGCGACCAATGTATGTATTTTTCTTTTTTTCTTTTTTTTAATGAGCCTTATTCATAGGATGGAACATGAGAAAAAAATCTTGATATTCCTCAGAGTTCTGTGAATTTATGTCTGTTCTTAACCTAGAAGAACAGTCAGAAGCAGTGCCAGGATGAAACAGTGCTGGCAACCAGAATAATAAACATTCTTACAATGTCAGCCGAGGCTTTCTCTGAAATAAAAGAATAGGTTTCAGATAATTGAGTCCATACTGAAAGTTTCCTAGGAACAACAGAAATTTGGGTTATGTTACATAGCTGTAGAGATAAGCACTAACAGTCAGTCTTTCTTTTCCTTGTTGATATTAATCAAGGTGTTTCCTAAACGTCTGTCAAGTATTTCATGGATACTCGTAAACAAATGACGGCTCTAGAATGGTGCATTTACTATGCAGGAAATATTAATTGAGTGATCGGTCAAGCTAGTCTAGAAAATCATGCGCTGTTTATAATGTCTTCCAACTTGTAGCTTTCTTTTGACGCCATTAATAAATGCATAAGCAATATAATTGAAATATAAAAAATATAAGATCCATCATCATTGCAATGATGATCCAACATTATTGATCCAACATCAATGATCCAACATCATTGTTACTGATGGTCCAGATCTATGCACACATTATCACTAATACAGAACTTCCTATCGACTAGTATTACTAATGTGCCACAATGTGGGATCTCTTCATATACTATTCACTTAAGTAGGAGCTTTGTAGGATTTAACAGAAGATCTTGTTTGTGTATGACATCAAGCCATTGTGTAGGAACTGATTAAAAAAAAAAAAAAACAAACCGGAAGAAATCTTACAGAGAATGCATTTACAGATCTAAGCAGTTTCCATGGTTCCTTGTAAAAATTTTACAAACTCCTTGGTTTAATCCTTCTAAACCTTTTCTGTAATGATGTGTATAGCAAGTGTTGAACTATTGTTTCAGGTGGCCTTAGTTATCAAACTGCAGCATTGTTGCAGTGCCATCTGTTAGAATTGGGCCTACCTCAGAAAGTAATGATTAATACAAACTTCAGTTCAGATAGTTTGGCTACTAGATAAAATAAAGGCATTTTGACAAGTGTGGTGTCTTGTTTTGCAGGATGACAAATATGTATTTGTTGTCTGGCCAGTATAAAAAATAGCATAAGGGAACCACTCAAGCCAGAAGAGATTTGGAGTATTTGGTTTACTGTCCAGGGATACTCTTTAGACTGGGTCATACCAAAATAGGTGGGCTTTGGCTTATAAACATCATGACTGTAGTTGTTAGCACAACGAATCTTTGCCCTAGCATTACAAAGAATAAACTTGCTTGAATTTACTGCCTTGCTTTTCTGAAGCATTCCTTAACTTAACCTTGTTTTGCAAGATTTATGCTTTGTCCTGTGAGCCACAGAATTTCTCCAGGTTAGCTTGCTGCTTTGACCTTGAGTGGCTTCACAAGGACCACAGAGAATCCTCTCCACTGAATAACTATTGGGGAGGCAGTTTTTGCTCCTTATTTCTCCAAACTACAGTTTCTTTTATCTTTGCCAAGCTGCTTCTGTGGCTCAGAGAGTTTGGGTGTTCCCTACAGCAATATTTTCATGCTAGGTCTAAGCTGGCACTAAGGTGGTCTGCTAAGGAACCGAAAAGTGACCCAAAGGCTGGTCCTGCTCTCATCTATTATTAGTTTAAAAACTCCTGCTATCTCTCACATAGAATTAGGCAGTTAGAAGTTTACATGATGAGCTGACTCATCCAGTAGAAAAATAATGCTAAAGTTAAATTAAAGGCAGTTTTTATTGGATCAGCCAACAGAATTGATTTCGCTCTGTAGCTGCAGGATTGCTGCATCTAAGTGTAGGGTGGGGAACGGCTCACTCCTTCTACTGTAAGCTAGCTATATCAGATCAGTTTTCCTATAATGTGTTTCATTCTCCCATCCTCCTTTCTTCAGCCAGTTGGAATTATATTCTCCTATGTTCTTAGATTCTCCTTAGACTCTCTGACCAACTATCTTCCTTTGCATTGTGGCTATTTTCTTAAAATAGAGCTATAGAAGTTAAACACACTCTTTTGTCTCTCACTTGATGAATGCAGGGCACATAAATGAATAAAAATTAATAAACACAGGAATTACAGAGTATAGCCATTCTTAATGTTTTCATAATTTGAACTGGAATGCAGATTATGTATATGGACAGAGTCTTCAAATCATCACATTGTGTAAATATTTGTTTTTCTTTTAAATTAGAAATCTGTCTGTCAGTGTGAGCACAACACATGTGGAGAGACATGTGATCGGTGTTGTCCTGGTTTCAATCAAAAGCCTTGGCATGCTGGCACTTTCCTGGTTAAGCATGAATGTGAACGTAAGTTGAAAGCAGTACAGAAGAGGTTTATTGCAATTGCTGGTGAAAACTGAAATGAGATCCTACATGATTTTGCAATTAAATTTATTTCTAACCACATTTATTTATGAATCAGTTGTTGTTCACTTACTTAGGCTGCCTCAAAAAAGTTAGCAGAACAATTACATGTAGGTCAGTGGTTTTATTGAACTCAGAATATTTTAGTGTAACATGCTGATATTGGTGGAATACTGTATAAAAAAAATCATTTTGACTTGTTTAATTTTTATAATTGTGGTGGGTTTGTATTGATAAAATAACAAGACTGTATCCTGATAAGTAAAAAATCTTTTTTACAGATTTTACATTATATTAAACTTTAACAGCGTGATTTTTGTATAAATGACACTTTTGTATATTATAATGTTCAGCCTTGCTGAAACAAAATATTTTTACATGATCAAAATGCAGTTTGAGTTTCTGATTTTTTTAGTGGAAAAATCAATGTATCTAGTTTTCCAACATGGAATGAAAACATACCTTG
Source organism: Harpia harpyja (assembly GCF_026419915.1). Lineage (NCBI taxonomy): Eukaryota > Metazoa > Chordata > Aves > Accipitriformes > Accipitridae > Harpia > Harpia harpyja. The sequence continues at coordinate 61,078,917 of NC_068943.1, forward strand.
AAATATCATCTTCCCACAGGGTGGGAATTCCATTTTCAGATTTACTATAGTAAGAATAGTTATAATTGAACTTTAACATCTTCCAAAGGTCACATACCACTTATATTTCTGAACATAATAAAATCTAGTGCTCCATTACATGTAAGTTTTTATTCAATTGTAGGATTGCAGCCATAGTTTTAACATGAGTGGTTAAAAATAAATAAAAAGAAACAGATATCCCCATATTAAAAGTAGTAATTGCTTATTTGTGTCCTGTAAACTTTGATCACAGAGGTGTTTGTTTCAGTAGGGACTGTATCTGCACTGGGAATGCATTCTGGAATGAAATCAGGGTACATTTAATTTTTAAGAGACACTTCTTATGCCCTGTTCAACCCTCAGTGAATTGTTGTACTTTCATAGTGGAAACAGTTCCCTGGGATCTGGTTCAGATGTGAGGAGAATGACTCCCTACAATGTTGACGAGCTTTGAATTTCTCTTAATGTGAAAATGAATGTTTTAATACCATAGGGGAAGGGAGAGAGAGAGCTACCTCATTTTCACAGCAACAGATTATTAGATTAGCTCTCCTGCATGTGGACCTGAAGCCTAAGAGTTCAAATTTGAACTTCTAAAGAAGTTTTAAGGTTGGGAATCTCTTTCTTCTGACCCAGTTCTTATATACATATGTGCAAATCAAGTGGTTTTAGGATGTCTTTCAGCTTTCATGGAAATTATTTTAATTTACTTGTACTGTTCTGCTGCTTTCCTTATAACTCCTCTTGTATTTTAAATTAGCTGACTCTTTCATGAACCATATGTGTGTGCAACCACCAAAAGGTTTCTGAACTATCAATTTAAACAGAAAAAAGACCCTAAAATGGAAAAGGAAGAACATAATTAGGCTATATCTGTCAAATTCCATACTCCCCCAGACAAAACATCGAGAAAAAAATACAATATGCAGAATTCCAGGCTGCATTTGTGATGGGACCGTATTACTTTTCACAGCTGAAGTAGTAAATTAATACTTGGATGTGCTGTTGGTTACAATGTACACAGCACCAATGACAAAATGTTAACGACTCTTTTTAATACCCTAGTAACAGCGTGGCATCTCCAGCCAGAAAGTGTTTGCTAAAACATTTCCTTCTCTTTTAGCATGCAACTGTCATGGGAAGACTGAGGAGTGTTACTATGATGAGGATGTTGCAGACAGAAATCAGAGTTTGAATGTCCATGGAGAATACATTGGGGGTGGAGTGTGTGTGAATTGTACAAGACACACCAGTGGCATAAACTGTGAGACCTGTGTTGACGGTTACTTCAGACCTAAAGGGGTAAATGTGTGTTCTCTTGTCACTTCATGGTAAAGCTCGGTGTTCAAACCATCACTTCAGCATGGGGAGTTAAGTTATTAAAAAGAGATGACACAGTTTGGACTGCCATTTTATGAAGGTTAACTTCTAATTCTGACAGTGTAGCAGTTGCTTTTCACAGCTGGAAATCTGTAAAGTTAACGTTCACAGAAATATGAAAGTGAATTGTGTTGATATGAAGGAATGCACTTGAGGTCAGGGCCTCCAGCTAGTATTTCAATTTAATTTAAAGGAGGATGTGGTCCTGTAAACAGAACTTTTGCCTCAGTAATGAATTCCAAGATTTGTTATCAAAGATCAAAGAAATATTGCTATATTTGATATTGGAGAAAGAGAGTCTGTAATTTTTATTTTTTAAACGTTATGTAGAATTAATAACCACTGAAATTCTATAGTATCTCATGAATGCCTTTCATTTTCCATGCAGCAGGAATTGGGTTTTTTGTTTAATCGTATAATGCTGTGTTTTCATCTAAGTTGAAGCTGGCAGAAGATGAATCTTATATTAGGTTGTATTGCCAGTATGGGCTGTGGCTGTGCTTTAGACAGCTGCACTATTAATGTGTGCTTAAATTCCTGATATTTTGTCTGTATAGTTTCAGTTGAGTAAATCATGGCCTTTAGTCTGATTGGTTTTCAATCCTCAAGCACAGAAAACATCACCAAATAACAATAATTACATTCTCCCTGATACACTGGCTTTAGCCTTAGAGCTTGAGAAAAGGAATACTGATCTCTTCAACAGCAGGGTGCTTGATTTTTTCCTCTGAATCAGGTTATCATCCAGGTAATAGGGATTTTATATATGTGTGTGTATAGTGTATCTGTAGTATGTGCATATACCTAGTTCATGGAGAAGTTCTACTTTATATTACTAGTGTGATATTAGACTAAGGTTTAAGTTTGGTTGAGGTAACCTTTTCAAGAACAAAAGGAAATTGTTCCCTTGTCTAATGTTCACTTTTCTTCACTTAACTTTTTTGTTCAGTTACTGACTAACTAACTTCAGTTAGTTTTTTGAGTCATGTTGCCCAGAACAACTGGACTATTTGTCAATATTACTTTAGGTAGTGAATGCTTAAAATCTACTTAATTACATTAATTGATTTTAATTATACAAGGTTCTGTTATTGTCTCTACTCCTGTTTTTTTAGTTGAAAACACGTTTGAATCTAAATCACTTACATGTTTCTAAATAAAAATCCAAAAGGTAACTTTAATGCCTAGACTGGGCTAAGTTTGGCAACCATCTCATTTTTGGTAAAGTGCAAGCTACCTACACAGAAGTCGTTCTCTCCTACTTTTTGTTTAAGAAGCAAATAAAAGTTTCCAATTATTAAAGGTAAGATTTTGTTTTGTAATTTCTTTGTTTTTATAGGTATTGGCAGATAGCCCAGATCCATGCCAGCCATGTTCCTGTGATCCAAATGGGTCTTTACATGATACCTGTGTCAAAGATGAGAAACATGCAGAAGGAGGTAAGATCCCTAAAAGATAGTGATGTTAAAGCTTAAGTTCAGCAATGGTCAAAGAAAAGCTGAAACACATTTGTGATATCTCTTAAAAACAAAAAATCACCTTTTTTTTTAAGTTTATGCATGCAAAAAATAATCCACCTTCATTCTTATGATACTTTTCTTTGGAAACTGTGATTTTATATTCCCAAATTTGCTGCGGCTTCTTTCAGATTCATGGCTTGCAAACTTGGGTATGTTTGGAAGAGTATTCCCCATGGAATATATTGGAGAATTTTGGCTTTAAAGAGCTTTTTTCTTTTACAGGAGAGATTTAAACTAGTACAACTGTAATGTTTTAATCTCTTTTCCTCTTGAAGCATATTTCCATTTGAAATCTAGAAAAAAATCTGTTTGAAAGGTGTCATATTTATGTGCCATCTATATTATTAATGTAGGGCTGCAAGCTGTTTACCATAGCCCTGTAAAAGCTGTCTTCAAATAGAGAATAAAGTGCTGCTTTGTGCTTTGGAAACAATGGATTGCCATAGTTTTCTGTTTCTTTTGTTGACAAAATTCTGAAAATTCTGCGGGAAGATAACAACAAAACTCAAGGTCAGTTCTTAAGAGATGTTTTAATTGGGCTGATTACAATCTATTGACAAGAGATGTTGTAGCAATCTTTTTTGAAATAGAGATCAATGGAACATAAAGGCAGCATAGCAAAGCTGCAAATATAGGGCCCAGTGGTGTAAAATGTACTGTAACAACCATGTACTGATTACATAGGTTCAATAAAATGATACCGATTACTGTCACAGTGATATATATGGTGGGTTGACCTTGGCCAGCTACAACCGCCTACCCAGCTGCTCTTTCACTGCCTTTCTCAGCAGGACAGGGGGAGAAAGTAAGACGAAGCAGCTCAGGGTCAAGTTAAAGACCAGGAGATTGCTTACCAGTTACCATCATGGGCAAAACAGACTTGACTTGGGGGAAATTAATTTAACTTATTGCCAATTTAAATAGATTCAGGTAGTGATAAACAAAGACAAAAATTAAAAAAACACCTTCCCCCCCCTTCCTTTTTTTTTCCCAGGCGCCTTCATTCCCAACTCCTCTACCTCCTGCCCCCCTACCACAAGTGGTACAGGGGGATGAGGAATGGGAGTTGTGGTCATAATGGTTCCTCTCTGACACTCCTTTCTCCTCATACTTTCCCCTGCTCCAGCGTGGGTCCTTCCCACTGGCTGCCATCCTTTAGGAAAAAAATCTGCTCCACCATGGGTGCTCTTTCAGGAAATACCCACCTGTTCCTTCATGGGCTCCTCCATGGTGCGCAGCATAGATATCTGCTCCACCACGGTCTCCTCCAAGCACTGGAGGGGAATCTCTGCTCTGGCACCTGGAGCACCTCCTCCCCCTCCTTCTCCTCTGACCTTCTCTGACCTGTCTGGCTGTGGGGCTCAGCTGTGCCCTGCCGTGGGTCCACTGGAGCCGGCTGGAACTGGCCCGGGGCAGCCCCGTCCTCTTCTCACAGAGGCCACCCTGCAGCCCCCCTGACTGCCAGCACCTGAGCATGGACAGCCGGTACAGTATATCACATGGATTGATAGGAGAGACAGTAGAAGAATTGAGGATGAATCCAAAAGCTGGAAAAAGCACAGCAAGACTGTGCAATGCCTGCACCAAACCTGTGGGTGAGAGTGTACAGGTCGCCGATGACAGACTTAATACAACGAAGAAACCTCTCATACTGTTAAACAGGACAACTTTTATTCAAACATTTGCCACTACTGACATTCAGTGCTTTTATAAAATACTGAGACTATGATTTTGAGGTGGAAGAATGATTAATTCAAAGAAATGCAATGTCCCACTTGCGTGTTAAGCAGCTGCTTGGTCTCTCGGTGCCTGTCTGCTACTGCTGCAGTCTTTCTTTTCACACCTTCTGTGCTGGCCACTGGTGTGGGTCATTCTCCAGCGGCCTGGCAGCTGAAAGGCAGTATTAATAGGCTGTCAGCTCTTCTGTCATGGGAAGAGGGAAGCAAAAAGATAAAGACATTTTTCCATCTTGTTTGGTTGTCAGTAGTAGTGTCATTTGGAGCTCTCATAATGTCTTATTCTTGCCTGTGAGCATTCAACAGATCTAAACTATCTCATAGTTGCTTTCTAAATCTGCTTACACTTTCTGAATCTGACTGGGTAGTACAGTGCTTTAACACCTCGCTTCCTGTATCTCCTTCTGCCTTTTTAATCCTCTGATCTTCCTTCTGGTAAATTCTTCTCTTGGCTCTTTTCTGGACCTCTCTAGGAAGAGAATAAAGCTCCTGTTTGGACCCCTCCTTTCCTTTCTTGCTTTTTCTCTGTTGTCACCATCCATCTAGTCTGAAGGTTAACAACTTTGTCTTTCTAATCAAGAAATGTGTCATGCCTCCATCTTGAAGATAACATATCCAAAATTGCATTATCTCTCTCAGTTTTGCCTCCTTTAATTTTATTGGCAAGCGGCCAGTCCTGCTCATCTAGCCCCAGGCATTCAAACAAGTTTCGTGTCTCAGCAGTTCCTCCACTCCCGAGAACCAGAGAGTTCTTTTGTTCCCTTCACAGAATTACAACTCTCATCATTTTCTGACTTGACTGTAACCAGCTTCTCCTGATCTTCCTGAAACTTAACTCATTTGGCTGCAATTGCTTAGAGGCATGTTGCTTTTGAGCACATTAGAATATTCTTAATCTCTGTTGAATCTGCTGTTTGTAACACATGAAGTAACTTTTTTCCTTTACTGCTTTTTAAACTCATTGATGTCTCCTATTTCCAAATTACTTACTGTAGAGGTTATTCTGTGTGTTTAAACTACTTCTTCTCATATACGACAAGCGCAACAATTGTTGTTTAGGTAACAGCCATCATCTACGGAATTCCCTCCCCAAAGCAGTCAGTGCATTTGTTCCTGAAACCAGTTGTCTGTTTCCTGCCCAGCCTTGGGAGTCCAGTGAGAAGTGGACAGTTTGCACTGTCTAGACAGTGGCCAGAGGACAATTCTGATATCTAGCTTATTTTATTTACCTATTTTAAGACCACAAGAACAAAAATAAGTCAGCTCTACACATAACCAGGCTTTGTAGCCATTCTGCCTACAATGGTCCTGCTCTCCTGTTCTTTGCCTCTTGTTCTTTCTGTTTATTTGCTTTTCTTTACTTCTTGTTGTACAAAATAAGGTTCCAACACATTAGGAAAACTGTTTACTTCTTGCACCCTATGTTTGATTATAGTGTTTGGACCAGTGGGCCAGATCTGTGACTGTAACATCTTACTCAACAGAAAAGACACAATAATGCTAGTTGAAAGAAAAAGCCTTTTTAATATTTCTTTTAAGGAAAGATTTTTGTGGTAATGAAGGACTTTGTGTTAGAATCAAGAGCAGGTCTGGATAGAAGTTTTAGCGTAAAACTATACTGAAAGAAGATCACTTTTAACCTTTTTTTCCCCTCAAATTTATATTCAATACCCTGATAAAATTCTTTTTACTGTACACTGCTCACCCTGGGCAATAGCTGGGTGTGAAGCACTGGGGAGCCTTCATAAAGGAAAGGCTGGAAAGCATGATCTGTCTGAAGAAATCTATCTATTCACCTGTGAACCAGAATTAATACACACTGGGTAGGTTGAAATACATCTCCGAGTTTGCTGGCTGGTTGTTTTAGGATAAATTGTTTCCTTGGTGTATGATGGGAATATGCTTCTTAAATGTGTGGTAAGCAAATGAGTCAGGAGGATTAAAAACATTAAACTAAAATGGAAATATGTTAATAAGGAAAATCACTGGGGATATAAAGTCACTGTGAACAGTTCTCAAGGAAAATAAACCTGGAGGCTGTACATTCTCTGTGTGCTTGAATACTGTAGGTAAGCAACAATTAAAATGGAAAATTGTGGCAAATACCATAATAACTGGTACATTGATGAAGTGGAACAAGAGGATTTAAAAGACTGCATCCTGTAGTCATCATAAGGTTTCGGTAGATAAGAGAAAGGCATGAAGGAGTTGCTTTATAATTGTCCAGGAATTGTTTCGGGAGAAAAAGTAGTATTTTTGTATATTAAGTATGTATAGTTTCCATTTTGATCAGCCTAGTATAACTTTGTCCTCACATGCTTCACTCAGCATTCCGAAATGAAATATTATTATTATAACTTGTATAGTATATTTTTAGTTTTGAATCTTCAAGAATGCTTTTCAAATATTCTTTCATAGCAACCTTATGTAATATGTTCATGAGCAATATAGAAAAGATAGAGCCAGAAACTTACAATAAATCATAGTATATTTGCAAACTGTGGCATTGATAAAATAAACTGATGAAAATGTCTCTAGGTTTTGTAATTGAAAGGCAATAATTTTAAAACTGAACTTGTCCACCTATGTCCAATCCATCCTAATAATAGGTAAACTTGACCATCACTGATGTTGTGATCACTTGCAATTGTCCATACAGAAGCAAAGGTGGAACCTATACATTAGAACTACTCTGTACTCCAGTAATTAGGCTTTCTCAGTGAGTCAGTACTCTTGTTTCAAGCTGTAGTGGCTAGATTTTAACAAATAGCTATTTTACTTGGCTTTTAAGCACCTGCAAGAGCTGTGAGGTTTGGGAAACTGGCTGAGTTTTGTGACTCAGTCTTCACTGCATGCTATCATGCCATGAAGTTTTTTCTCTATTGCCTTTTTATGTGCAATATAATCCCAATGACAGATGTTTATTTTTGTTGAAAAACTTTCTCAGAAATTATAGGATAAATAAGGTCCAGACATCTTGATCTTTATTCAGGCTTCATAATACTTTGCTCAGCAAGCAGTCCACTGGCTTCCATGAAATAATTTTGGGAATTTATATACTGTTGAACAGGAGTGAAAATGGCAGAAGCCAGTCCTGGGATTGCAGGTTTTTTCAAGGGCCTGGTGCATGCTTTTGCATGCATTTATTTTTATGCAATTTTGAAAGACTGGTAGGTTGGGAGAAAACTGACGGATAAAACTCATCTCTCGAGATGACTCATCCTCTAGGATGAACTTGCAAAGCCTCTGTACACTCAAAGATAGGACAGAAACTGATAATATTCAGGTAGAAAACAGGGAATAACAGCTTCCACAAATCATCAAACAAGGCCTCAATTCAAACAAGGCCTATGAAGTAACAGACCAAAAGCAAAAGATGTGCTTCTGCTGAAATGTTAGTTCATTACAACAACAACAAAAGACAGACCTGAAACATCTGCCCTAAATTGAAATGTAATTAATTAGGCTGTTGACTTAATATGCACTACATATGCACTACAGAAGCCTGGTCAAAGATAACCAGTGGGACACTGACAGGAATTTACATACTTTGTAATACAATGAGAGCCTAGATCTTGCAAGTGCTGTAAATGAAAGAAGGCATTGAGCCAAATAAAATATACAGACTAACCATATCAACAAGTGTAGGAGCTGGAACAATATATGACAGTTAGTAGTCCCTACACCTTCCTCTCTCTGTTGTGGAGTGTGAGGACTCTTGATAGATGGTGGGCTGAAGGTTATCCACTACTGTGTATACTGCATAAGAAAGGGGATTGCCAGGCTGGTCACAGTGGAGTTTCCAATCCTGGTCTCTCCTCCTTAACTGCAGAGAAAGGAAAGAGCAGGAGAAAGGAACCGAAAAAATGGACTGACTGGGCAGTGGAGGAGAGACTATAGATTTAAATGAGTATTTGGGAGTTGTTCCATACTGAGACGTTTAATTGAATTTGAGTTTGCTGAGACTTGTGAACCTAAGAATGAGTTCTTGAAACTTTCAAGTAAGATTGGCTCACTTCTAAAGAGTTAGACTTGCCTGTGTCTTTTACTGCTGAGCCCTGGTGTACAGCAGGGTATTTTCATCTGGAAGGAACAGAAGTTTCTCTCGTAAAACAAGATTGTCAGGCTAGGATACATTGACCCAGATTACAAAAGAGCCTGAGGCCTGCTGTGCTGTGGGGCCCTGCTGGTGGCTAGTTGAGAGGAGGGTAACTCAGAAATTTGAGAATCAGCTGTGCCACAGGCATCAAAACCCATGGAGCACATGGTTGCATGATAGTAAGTAACAGAAATTTCATGCACTGAAGCTCTGTATGTAATTAGGACAGATCAAGAAAGTGACAGTCAATATGATGTGCTACAGGAGATCAAAGAGGCTGCAAGGTTAGAGAAGGCAGATTGAATTTCATCTCTGTATAGATTAACAGATAATATCATTTAAAACTCCTGTAGGTGACTGCTTCTTCAAACAGCTAGTTAGAGAAACCCTAAAAAGAGAAGCACCTCTGGATTTATGCATGTGGAACTGGTTTAAAACTCTTCTCTTAAAGGGCCGTCAAATTCAACATTCTTGTAGGAATGAGAAGGCTTCCCTAAAAAACAACTTAATCAAAACAAGGAAACCTTTTAAAAAGAAAATCAAAATGAACAATCCAAGATTGCTAATGGTAAGCATAGGGTTTATAGACTGCATATTAGACATTCAGAGAAGATGCATTCCTCTAGTTCAAAATGATTCAAGCAACACAATTAAGCTAGAAAAAAAATATCTATTTGAACAATAAAAAATAACCTCCCTCAAAAAGCAGAAGTTATATCCAATTGAGGATAATAGAAAAGGACATAAATTGTGACAGATTCTGGAAAGTTATACTCCTAATAACACGTACACATATTTTAAGGAATAATTTGCTAAATGCTTAAATGTTGCTAAGAAGTACTTCTTCAGATAAGTCAGAATCAAAAGGACCGCTAGAGATTCAAATTCAGTAGGAGTTAAATATGATTAAGGTGTAATGAAGTTATAACTGGAGATATCAAGGAAGAAAAGGACACAGCAGAAAAGCTAGATTTATTCTTTGTATCAGTGAATAGAAGAGCTCAGGGAATTTCCCACTTCGGAGTCTTTGTTCATGGGGACAAGTCAGAAGAACTGTCTCAAACAGAAGTGTCAGGTTTAGAACAAACTAATAAATGAAGAATAAAAATTCATCAGGCATGTATTGTATTTATCCATGGCTTCTGGATGTAGTTAAAAATGGAGTTGCTTGAAGCATTAAATATAGTTTATAATGCTTTAAAAAACTTACATTAAGTTGACAGAAATAGAAACCATTTATCCAATTTGTGAATGAAAGGCAGAGGGTTCCAGGAAACTAAAATCAGAAGGTCTGGTTTCTGTACCAAGCAAATCAGTAGAACTACAATAAATGATTTATACCATTTCTGAACTGTGGCAAAAATGGGAAAAACTCAAGATCAGTTTTTTTGTAGAGGACAGCGTGTCTTATGAATCTGTTTGAAGGATTCAATGAGCATGTGAACAAAGGCTCATTTGATTAATATTGTATTTTGATTTTCAAAAAGTTTTGACAAGATCCTTCACCAAAGACCATGAAAGAAAGTGTAATAGAATAAGGAGGAAAGGTTCTTTCATGGATTAGTGCTTGCTTAAAAGAATAAATGGACCGTTTTCACAGTGATGATCAATACAAACTGTTGAAAATATTCATATTTAATCTGGAAAAGGGATGAGTAGGAAGGTGACAAAGTTAGCAAGTACAAAATCTTTCAGCATAGAAAAATGAAAGAACTGCAGAATGTTCAGAAAGATCTCTAGACAGTCAGTAGCTGGGTAGTAAAATAACTGATGAATTTCTGTAGCAATTAAAGGAAAAGTAGAACACAGAGAAAAGTGTTACAGCGATTTCTGAATTAGGCACTACCAGTTGTTAAACAGCTCCTAGAATTACCTTGCACTGTGCCCTGGATGTATCAGCTCAGTGCTGGCTCAGCAGTAGTCAAAAAGGTCAACAGAGCCTTAGGAAATACTACTGATGTTTAAAAAACAAAACTGAAATATCATCAAACCATTTATAGGTCCACACTATGCACTCCCTTCTCCTTAAATAATTTATTAGAACTGGAAACAATGCAGGGAAGGTCAATAGAGATTTTCAGCCATACAAAGCAGTTTCTGTGTAAAGAGATATTAAATAGGCCTATGAGGTTTTGGTGGATGAAATAAAAATGTTATGTGGGTTATGGTAGAGGTATACTGAAATCACAGATGACATGGAGAAAGTGAGTAGGGAATAGTTACTTGCTGTTTTCTATGACATGAGAATTAAAGGGCAGTAAATACAGATTTAACACACACATCTGTTTTCTTTCACACTACACATGGCTAAATGTGGAACTTACTGCTAGGGAGCTTTATGTATTCTGAAAGTAAAAGCATGTTCAAAGGTGATTAGGTGAATTAATGGAAGAGAAGTTTTTTGGGGACTGTTAGATGCAAGGAATAGGGATAAGTTTCAGTTTAGAAGATCTCTAATAAGTGGACTTCTGGAAGCTCAGAATTGAAATCACTACATGCTTGTTCTATTCTTACATGCTTTATTCTAGCCTTTCTCAAGACAGGATACTGAGTTAAATAGACGTATGGTCTGACCCACAGTAAATGCCCTTATGTTACACCTACCAAAGGTGTTGCTTTGAGCACTCTCACACACGTATCTGATAATAATAATAATGATAAATCAAATATGTATCATGTTTTCTCCCTCTTCCCATAGATATGTTGCCTGGTTTCTGTCACTGCAAGACTGGCTATGCAGGAGAGAGCTGCAATAGATGTGCCTTGGGTTATATAGGATATCCCGAGTGCCTGCCCTGCAACTGCTTACTGAAAGGCAGTGTGAATGTTGACCCTTGCGTAGGTCCCTGCATCTGCAAGGTATGGATGTCAAATTCTTCTGAGCCATAGGAAGATACTAATGATATTGAAAGATTGCAATTAATGAGTTTCTATCATACAATAGCATTCCACTGTCCTACCTATTTGTGGTAGTATCTATGTTAGTCACTTCTCATAGAACACTTGTTCTTGGTCCTATAAAGTCTTAGATTGTCTTGTGTCATCTCAGTACTCACTGTAATTAACATAGGTACCTAAGAGCCTGCTCAGTCATACAAGTTGTCCTGGTTTCAGCTGGAATAAAGTTAATTTTCTTAGTAGCTCGTATAGTGCTGTGTTTTGGATTTAGGATGAGAATAATGTTGATAACGCACTAATGTTTTAGTTGTTGCTAAGCAGTGTTTACACTAAGTCAAGGACTTTTCAGCTTCTCCTACTGCCCTGTCAGCAGAGGCTGGGAGTGCACAAGAAACCAGGAGGGGACACAAGGACAGCTGACCCAAACGAACCAAAGGGGTATTCCATACCATATTGTGTCATGCCCAGTATATAAACTGGAGGAAGTTGGCCAGGGGCCACCGTGGCTCAGGGATGGGCTGGGCATCGGTCAGCGGGTGGTGAGCAATTGTATTGTGCATCACTTGTTTTGTATATTCTAGTAGTAGTAGTAGTAGTAGTAGTAGTATTTTCCCTTCCTTTTCTGTCCTATTAAACTGTCTTTATCTCAACCCACGAGTTTTACTTTTTTCTTTCCCGATTCTCTCCCCCATCCCACTGCGGGGGGGAGGGGGTGAGTGAGCAGCTGCGTGGTGCTTAGTTGCCAGCTGGGGTTAAACCACGACACAAGTCCTTAGAAATCTGTAATGAAGGGATACTTAAGAAGCATGTGAATAATTTGTTTCAAACTCACATCCTCATCTACTCAGAAACGATATGTTTAAAGTATTGTGGGCTCTAAAACTAACCTGTAATATGACTTCAAGAGAGAAAATGAGGTGAACTTATGATGTATTAAAACAAAAAAGTTGCCTTTTAGAAGTTGTCATTAGGGATATAATCCTCTTTTCTTGCTAAGTTCCAAACTGAGAGCATTCTTTCCTGCCTTGGGATGGTTGTATAGAAATCTCTAACGTATTTTAAAAAATAATAATCCATCCTTATCTTAATTGCTAGGAGGAAAGTTTAAGAATCATTTTCTCTACATGTACCTCTAGCAAATTATACATTGATATTATATTGAAAAAAACCACTTCTAAAAACACATGCATTCACTTCTTATAAATTACCTAGTTACCAGAAATGCTTTAGAAATGGTGGTGCTCTGTAAGTCACAGTTTAGTAAGTGACCATGAATAGGCCCAGAGGACAATATACTGTACTGCGGGTCAATTTTTCTGTGTTGTGCTTGTGGGAGTTTCCTTCCAGCATTTAATTAACAGAATTAGTCACAAATGTGGATTTAAAACTACTTACAGTATGTCCTTAAATACAAGAATGTACAAAAAATACTTCAATCTATCAGCTCATGCTGCATACACACACAAAGCTCTGGTGTGACAGCTGAATAGCACTGAAATCTACTCAGAGAATTAACCTTATCCTTGCTGTATGTAACAGTCACATGCTCTCTGTCAGAAATAAAATCTATCCATATAACAGTTCTAATTCCTTAGCTATCAAGTCTAGAAGATCAGAAAAGGGGTGCTTTTGCTATATTCTTTCTTGAAAGGGAGCTTTAATGAAGGTGTCATATGCCAAATATAAGATAACCACTGCTGAATGATTCTTATTATTATGACAGTATTTGTGTAATGCCAAACTGCCCTGTTAGTACAATCAAACACAAATATGGAATAGAGTTAACTATTCCAGAGAGTCCACTCTATATACACTTTTTCCTCGCTGTTAATCCTTTGTTTCCTTTCTGCTCCTCTAATCCCTTTTTAAGTGCTTGTGGGAGAAAAATGATACCCTTTGCAGATAGCTGGGATACAGATACATACACATTTATTTTCACTAGCAATCTTCAAATTCAAATCAAAGCAGATTATGGTCAAAGGGACACTGAAATCATCAGATTAGTTATGCTCCATATGAAGAATAAAGTGGTATGTCTGGACAAGTTAATAGCAAGTCTTAGGAAAAATGCTTCCCTTCTTTTAATCACATCTTTCAATTACATATGATGAGCTCTAAATTTACTAAAGATAGTTTTCTTGTAAAGGAAATTGACTGCTGAAAACCAGTTCTAACTGTCAGCAGCAAAATGCAACAAAGTAGGCATTAGATTGTTATCTTTTACCACATTAGCCAGAGTAAACTAAAGTACAGAAAGCTGAGGGACAAGTGTAAATGCTGTTTTATCACTAATTATCTCAGTTAGAGTTTTCTGAAGGTATATGGTCAAAGTCTCATTTTTGCATAATTTAAAACTGAACTGAACACAGTATTGACAAATAAATGAGGCTGTAGAAACATTGCTTCATTGGCTTAAGGATAGGTTAGATCTCCTTTCCAACTTTGAGTTTTATATGTCTATTATCCACTGAATTTGCTGCCTACTCAATAGAATTATACAGGTTTTACTCACTGATGACATGCTTGTGACTGCAGAGTAGGACAACTTTTCATTTAAACACATACTTCTGCTTTTCAGCTCTCTTTTTTTATTTTACCCTTCCCACTCTGCACACGCTAAGCATCTTAGCAATGTCTGAAACTTTTGGGACCAGCGTTCATAATTCTAGTTAGTAGAATTGTGTGTGAGAGCATTTGGGTGCCTGTGAGTTCCCAGTTGTTACCCACATCATTTTTCATATGAAGCATGAGTAGCTGGGTGATTTCAGCAAACCTATGGCAATACTATGCATTGATTAATCCTGAGATTGCTGCTGAAAATGTAAAAATACCATTCTTTAAATTAATGAGATGTTAAAGTTAAAAGTAATTGACTGATAGCCTTGAGTTCTATTAAGGAGATTTTTGGTTTGTTGAACAGAATCTGTATGATGTTGTTGAAGGGGAGCATAGATACAGCACAGCAATAGAGATAGAGCAAAGATATTTTGCTACACCTGTTTTTACTGTATAATTAGTTGTGAAAACCTATTTACATTTTCATTTTAACTCCTTCTTTACCTGTTCTTACCCCTTCCCCCTCATTGTTCCTATTTCCTCTTAATCATGTGCGCTATCCTTTCCCCCCATACCTCCACATGCTTTGCCCTGCTTTTTCCATCTTTGCTAGATCCTAACCGGGAGGCTATCAAATGGCTTTTGGTGAACTTAACTTACTTCAGAACTGTGTATTTCAAGCAATCATAGACTACACAGCATGGGCAGGCTTTTTATAATGTGTTCATTCTCTGCTGATGTGCAGCTAACAATTTGGTCCTGTGTGCATACTATAGAGCACTGTCTCCAGGATTAAAGAGACTGTATATAACACTTTTGAAAGGGAAAGAATTTTCTGGGCTATCTTGGGAAAAATACTGAATTACTAAGCCAGCACCATAGCGTAAGCCTTTTGCAACATATTCCTTGCAGAAAAGCTAGCTTTATCTTTACCTGTAGGAGAAATTGATTTATTGTGTAAGGTAGCAGGACTTAATGCACAACATAAGCTTTCCCTGAAAAATTTAATTACCAAATGCTAAGTTTAGAACTCTTCGGGTATGTTTAGTGCCTGGCTTTCTGCAGGGGAAGAGTTTGCAGAGCTGGCTGCATGGCTGGCAAACACACGTAGTTATGGAAAGAAGAAATGCAGCCCTTTTAATACTTGGATTTAGCCTGAATTCAGCCATTAATGATAGACCACTGAAAAACTGATACGCTGAATGATTGGTACAACTAATACTATGTACCTGTAGTTTGCATCAGTTGGGCATGCACAGATTTTATCAGCCATACCTACAAACCACAGTTGTTGAGGCTGCAACATTGTGTCCTGTACTTCATCCCCCTCTGACACACTTAAGTGTAAAGGAGATAAATTAGGTAAGTCCCTGAAATCAGGTATGTCCACTCATGTAGAAGAAAAATTAAAAATCTTGTAATGTCCAAATTCTGTGCCCTGTTATTTACTTGCAGCCATAGTAACTTTTATTGTGTAGAGGATTTACTAATAATATTCACAAATTACAATAGTCTTTCCTACAAATGTCTCTATAGTCCCGCATTTATACTTTCCTGCAGAGCATAAAGCTGGTGATCTCGAGTTCTAATCTATAACTACCAAAGTAATATTCTAATGTGCATTTCCAGGAACACGTTGAAGGAGAAAACTGTGATCGTTGCAAACCAGGTTTCTTCAATCTGCAGCAAAATAATCCCAAAGGCTGTGAGGAATGTTTCTGCTCTGGGAAAACAAATGTCTGCACACACTCTCACCTTACCTACAGAAGTGTAAGAAAAATCATACCATATCAGTGCATGTCATTGGTTTTCTGTTTCTCTGTGTTGTCACTGTCTATGGTCACCAAAGTGCATCTTCTTATAAAATCATGCATGTTCTTTTATGCCCCGTATATTTTTCATTTATCCAAAAGAAAATGCTTATAAGCTTTGTTTCTCTTCATTGTGAGAAAGTTCTGAAAAAGTGCAGTTAAATTGTGAGAAGTGCAAAAGAAGTTACAACAGTCAAATATGAAGCCATGTGCATAAACACAGTCCTGGAATGTGCATACATAATCAGTCCTGAGTTAAATGCAACATATCCATAGGACAACCTCTCTTCCACGTCATTATTAAATTTCTAGACCTGAAATAATTAAGAATTTTGAAACATTAAATGTACAACACACAGCTTGTGTAAGAAAAAGTGATGCCCTACAGGGGGCATTTTGAGTGAATTTCTTTTGCATACTGTATTCCTAGGAAAGGACATGAAAGGGAGATGAACCTACTGTTCTTATTTGTGCTGTAGAAAAATGCCTTTAGCCTGCAAATATACTCTAAACTTTAAATTAGTTCTCAAAGCTCAGACACTGATTCCACTGTAATGGATGTATGCTACATATTCATGTCTGCAGATCGAGTTTGGGAAATGTATTCCAGGTCTACTAGCTCCTGGTTTTGACTGTATTGGTATGCTGGAAGTTTGCGAGTAAAATCATATATGCCTAGTATGCTCATTTACATGCCAGCATCTGGAAAATTTTCCATCCCAAGGCTGAGTTAATTTATTGTTCTGCTTGTATCCAGGCTCCAGAAGCCATCCTTGTATGAACAGTGTGCTCTTCTCTGATGATTCATTTCTAGTTATGGGATTTCAGAAATTCAAGTTCTGGTGCTTTCCAGCTTTGCTTTGGCTTTCTAAAAAAAGTATATTTGAACTTGTAAGGCTTTAGAATTATAAATTATTATAAATTATGCTGTCTACAACAATCAGAAAATGTATGTCCATTTGTCAGCTCATCTTCTGTACCCTCTGTGACTGATATTATTTATTGAAAACTTGTATAATATTTGGAAATATTCTTACACATATGTTTGTACGATAGAATTTCCTCCTCGATCTGGACCATATGAAGCAGAGAAAGCAAATACTTGCAGTTACTTCAAACTACTCAGAAGTTATAACTCCCAGTCACATACAATAAGAGAAATTTTTGCTGCTATTACTTTGTTTCCTTTGTTCCTAAACTGCTATTAATCATATAAACCTAATCAGTTTTTTAAAAATGGAAGAATGAGAGGCTGTGACTATTGAAATGACTGATGTCCTGATTCTCATTGTAATGTGTTTTGTTCTGGTTTTTTTCTTCTGTCGTTATAGATAGAAGACATGAATGGCTGGTATCTGACTGGCTTACCGGGTCTCATCAGAGTTGCACCCAAGCAAAAGAGATTTGATGGGCATCAGCAGTTTAGCATCAGCAACATGGCTGTGCGAAAAGTACTGCCACAGACTTATTATTGGAGTGCACCCAGTTCTTATTTGGGCAACAAAGTAAGTGCAGATGGTACTTGCCTAAACGCTAATTTGATTTATTGAGAAAAGACTTAAGGCTTTGAAGGGGGGTGGAACTGCGGGAAGATTAAGCTGGATAGCTATTTGACCAGCAAAATTGCAAGCAGAAGAAATCAGGCATATGGAGTATTCTTGTGAAGGCAAAAGGTTAATTAGAGAAAATTAACTAAGTATCTTTGAACTTGAGCCCTTTTCGGGCTTCTGCTGTCAGGTATTAGAGAAGTCTGTATAGTTTGCAGCATTGTTTTTTGAACAAATTAGCTGGTGTGTGGTTCAGCTTGTCCTGTTCTCTTCCCACCTTGTCCTCAGCTTTAAAAAACAGTTCCCTTGTCTGCTTTTCAGAGATGCAAGTTGTGTATCAGATGTTGTGGGGGTGTGTTACAAAACTTTAATGTTTGGCAAGAAACTTGTGTGGGGGGAGCTCTCTGCCCTAGAACTCAGAAAATGCTGTTGTGAGCTCTGTGCCAGTTCTAATGCATGTATTTATCCAAGTCTGCATGTGTCCATGTGTGCACATACACACATATTCATGCCCTGCAGGTTAATACCAAATATTTGCTTTCTAAAGTCTTGGATGCTTTAGTGGTCTATCAGGCTTCTCACCACTAAACTTTCTGCTATCATACATGATACCTTCATGAAAATCTCTTTTTTTTCCAGAGAGTAGAATTGAGGACTGAATGAGTCCTAAATGTGAGGAAAGATAAACAGCTTTCCCTTTACCCTAACTCCGATCATGCTAAAACTTACCAGAAATGCTACCACTAATACACTTGAGCACATTTTCCTCTGTAGTCTCTTCAGGCTAGTCAACCTCTTATTTATTTATTTTCTTCCTGCTGGCTGAAAATCAACATGACAGAAGGTAAGTGAGCATGTTGAAACTAAATAGCATCATTCCAAAGAACTGGGCATCCTGTTCATGGCTATAAATTGTTAAAGATAGTCAGGCTTATTTCGCTGGGCAAGGGAGAGTTTCTTCTATAATCTTCCATGTCTGGTGAACTTACCCTGAGATATGACCTGATACTTTTCCAGACAGAATTTCATTCTGCTTCTATTCAGTGAGCAAAATAATGGTAAGAATGTGCACAAATTATTTGAACATGGAAGATATTTTTTTCAGTGTAATTTGGAGGTCCTTTGTGGTTACTGTCAGATATCTCTGTATGAATGAAGCAATTTGCCTTAATAACCTAACCATATAAATTTTTGATACTACAATAATACTGAAAGCACTCACAAATTACCACAGTACATCTTAACTGTCATGTTGCATCATGTAAATTATAGTCATAATGACATGCTTAGGCCATATGATTTATGCTATGGAAAAGGAAATGGAAATAGAACATTGAGAGTCCTTATTTGTAAACTCAATAAAACATTTCTCCAAATAGCTGAAACTGGATAAAACCAAATAGCTGAAACTAGATAAAAACATCCTTTCTTGAGAGTGATTGCTAGCTGTGTTACAGTAGAATAATTGGTGTCTCAGAGCAGGCAAGCTTCTTTAAGAATTTTTGTCTTAGGAAATGATTTAGAGAATGATTTAGGAAATCTTATATCAAGATGTACACTTCTATTGTAATATATAAACCTTGTGTCACAGAAAACTGCCTTTCCTTTTTATTGTTAAAATTATGCTCTTAAATACTATTCCCCAAAATAAAATTGAGTAACAAAAGGTTGTAACCATCCTGCATTTCCTAGTTTTCAAATATAGCTTGAAAACCTTATTTAAAATAATTCTTTTAATATAAAGTAGGCATGTTGTGCATATGCCTCCACAATGTTGATTGCCATATGTTTGCTATCTGCTTGTTTTACATCCATCTCCAAATGCTGCTTTTGGATGAAAAAAGCATTATAAATAGGATGCTCCTGAGTGTGCAGTCTTCAGCTTTTTCTTTTTCATCTAAATCTGGGTGACACTAGGCTATATGATACTGGTCTTTGACTGTGTCTCTAAGGAGACATTATAAATAACAAGAGGCTATAGATGGTACAGGATTCTTCTTTATGTCAGAGTGGGACAAGAACATGAGCAAATTACTTTAACAACATCACCATATCCTTTTAGTCTTCTAAATGTATATGCTGCTCTCAAAACCTAAATTTTGTTGTACAAATACAGATAATTTTTTAAAAAGCCAGATATTTTACCTGTCTGACTATATAATACGTGTTTGAACTGAAAAATTGAACATTGTTTTTGATGCAGAATAAGTTTGGGAGTAATCTGGAGAAATTTAATTTCTAGAAATAAAATATCTAGTGGATAATTTGGGAGAACAGATTTAAAATGGCTAGTATTAAGGTTTTAGTAGGTATCATAAAATAGTTTATTTCCTTGCCTGCCTAGCTTGTCATAGCCTTTTGAACTAAGGATTGCAGCAATCATGAGGACTTGCGGTCTGTTAGAGCTTCTAGTTACTGAAAAATTGTCTTATTCTATCAACTCTAATTGCATTTTAATTTGAAATGTATTTGAAAACCCCATTTGGTTTTTGTTAGCAGTTTCTTAAATTGTTTTGACAATGGATCTATAAGGTTGTTTTAAACTTGTGTCCATGCTAAAATATTTTATAAATTTGCCTGAAAGTGTTATGGGTTACATTCTAATAATGTTTGATCAGAGCACTGAAAGGAAAGTGTAAAATTAATTAAAAATTAGATACCAAACTCAGGATGACATGAAACACTGGTTTCTTTAAAGTCAGTGTGGAAGGGTTAGGTGTCTGCAGTGTTTCAGAAATCTGACAGGATGTATATATTCTGCCTCTTTTCCTTTGACACCTCAGCAAAAAGCAATTTGATCATTTGTATGCTGAGTAGAAGCCATTTACGATTAGCCGAAAGAAAACATGATATGGAGCATATCTAAATAAACACATGACCCCCCCATGACACACACACACACACGAGGGGCAGCTGAGGCCACTTGAGATTCCATGAGGAAACATCCATCTTTGGTTAGAGAAAGTCTCTCTGCTTTATTTTGTCTCTGCTGCTGCAAATTTTGTGTTTCCTTTCTGTGCTAAGGGCCAGCTTTAACCATGAAGGTGGCGATTTACTCCGTCTCTTTCAGATGGTTAGGGCACTGCCCTTGGTCAGCAGACACAGGTTAGTTCAGCCTTTAGGTGGAGGCTGTCCTAGAATCCAAGTCTCTGAACATTCTTAGGTCTCAACACCCAGCAGTCCCACAGAAAACAGATAATATATCCCCTCTAACTCCTCTGTCTGGGTTTTGAGCAGATACTAATGCTGCCATTACTCAGACTGCAAGCAATGTGACAGAAGCCCTAAACCACCTCTGCTCAAAACCACTGTTTGCTTACTGGCAGATTTTACTCAGATTGAGAAGTTTCCTGCATCAAATGTTGTTTTACAGGAGTCATTTGAACTAGTTGTACAGCATGATCCCATTCAGTGTAAGTAAAGTTAATGTAATTTGGTCCTTCATGAAGTCTGAGTATAGTGAAAATTAAAGCAAAAGATGCTTGAATAAAAGGCTTTGTTACCTCTTGGAAAAATTCTAGTACATCATGTTTGTCAACTCCATAGACGTAAGTAGCCATATGGTGGATACATTGTTCTTTCCCTGACCTCTAGTTAAAACCAAGACAACAGCTGAAAGTTTTGTGTAGAGTCTGTGCATACAGAACAGAAAGGGGTCTTGTTTGACTTAACGCTGTCACTTCATTTATTTTACCTGTTCTTTTACAATTAGCTGTGTAACCTATTTGCTGACTGACAGAAGCCAATGTTTCTTTGAGTCCAGAAATGAAGACACTATAATAAGCCTGTAGTCAATACGTACAAACTTTAAAAATCTATCAGCCCTTTAAAAGTACTCTACCATGGAAAGCTAAAGATTGGGATGGAGCGAGCAGTTTGTTTTGTGACATATTATCTATTGCACACTGCCCAGAATACCTCATAGGATTAAATATTGAATTATAAAATAATCATAAGCTAGGTCCTTGTGGCTTTTATGTTTATTTCCTTCCATTTGTTTTCATTTCTTAGGCAATTCTGATGCAAAAGGCAGAATAATGCAAAGCAAATTGCAGTCTACAGCTCCCAGAGGGGAGGGAGGGAGTTGAAACCCAAAACATAAAGAAGCATAAATAATACAATAATCAGCTGGAACAGAACTCCCAGGATCAATTGTCCTAAATTATTAATGCGTCTAAACCCAGAAAGCTTCATCTAGTATTGTCATGGTTTCCGATCTTGAGACTTTCTTGTTCATAGGACATGATAGAGTTAGGTAGATCTACAACTCTTGCTTTTACTGCCTGCCTCAAAAAGGAGAACAATCTAACCTAACATCTTTTAGTATAAATGGATGAGATGCAAATTAAATTGTTGTTGGAAGCTACTTTTTTCTACCATCAGTTTGTTTTGAAATTCATTGGCCTCATGAAAAGCAGTGAGTGACCTAGCTTACCTAATTCCAACACTCAGCTGTGTCTTCAATTTAGCCAGCAGACTGATTTTTTTTGAGCATGTGTCTGTATTGCTTTTATTGTTAGGGAAGCGAAGTAGTGAAACTTAGGTGGGCTGATGCAATCTCCCTTTGTGCGCCTTTATAAGATACTTCTTTCTTTCAGCTGGTTATATGGACAGTTTAGACCCTCATGTAGAATATTTGGTTCCCTTGTGCAGATGGGTTGTCCAAGTCTAAGCAGGCCACCCCACCATTTAGTAACATAATGGCAGTGCTTGAAGTATCTGCTAACTGTTTGAAGGATTTTTCTGCAGTGATGGTAAGTCCAGTACTTCGTGATGAATTTGCCTTTTTTTTATACCCTCTGCACAGAAGTGAGTTTCAGCCCGAGATTTGAATGAAGATTTGATGAACAAAGAACATCTGCAAGCTTGCAAAAGTAAATTGGGGATGGAGTAGGGAATGTGATCCTCAAGTATAAGGCATAACATATCAAAAACAATTTTGTATGGACATTTATTGATTCTTAATGTCTTGTAAATTCAAGTGGGATGAAATAGATAAGTTATATGCCCATTATCCATATTTGTAAAAGAAACAGTAACAGGCATCAGCAGCACATAGTATGCAAGAAATCTCCATTCAGTGTAACACCCCTGAAGTTATTCACAGTTGCTGCAGATCCTCAGATTTTTTTAAGTAGTGTCAACAGCCAACACATAGAAGAAAATTAAAATGATTCATTTGAACCTAAAGAAAAATATCTTTTGTAAAGACAGCTACTTCAGTATCTTTTGCCTTTCATATTTGAATGCATTCTTCTGATAAAAAGCTGGTTTAGTTTATTGATGTTTTCATTTTTAACAAGTAAACCTTAAACTAATATAAATAATGTAATTTTATTTTAAATCACAATCTAAATTGCCTTGACTGAAATTAAGTCACCATGGTAATCAGACTCAGTCAACATGTATGAAGATGTTTTCAACTTATGCCAAATGTGCTGTTTATTTTATTAGCACTTACTTCACTATAGCTTCTAGAAATTGAGATAATAGGCAAATTCAGATACTGAAAGGATGAGACAAACACAGCAGGAATACAAGTGAAGAGCAAAACATTTTAAAGATCTGAACCACAGCTGACTGATGCTTCCGTTAAGTTTACTTGATTTGTATTACATGATTGGCTTTAGATTCTTTATGTTTGCTGATATATTCTCTCAGCATGACACCGTGAAATGAGGCAGGGGTAGGTCTCTGATTATTCTTTCACAGCTCTGGCTAGCAAAATTTTGCTTGATCCCCACTACAAATTGAAACAATATCAGGACTCCTATTTGGGGTTCAGCTGTCCATGACTGTAAAGAACTACCGAGACATAAGTAAATTTTGAACAGTTTGTTCCTCATTAATGCTTTTAATGATGTTTGGATAGCCTGTTGGGACAGTTCAAGTACAGCCATTATTGTGATTGCAAGGAAAGCTAACGATGCCCAGTAGATTGTTACGGCCTCTTTGCGCCTTGGAAATGAGTTGAAACAGGGCTCAGAATCTGGCTAGCTGAGTCCACTGACTGCAGTATTTCATGCATCCCATGATACATTTAATTTCTTTATGCTAAAATCATCTTATATTACTGTAGAGAAAAGAGGAAATTTATTGTTGGTGAAATTATTTCATAAATCTCAAGTGTTCTTTGTGTTACCTGCTTACCCAAGTCTGCCTTGAAGGCAAGGGTTTTAATCAATAGTGGCAGTTGACAAATGGAGAAACAAGCAGGAAATAAAGTAGTTTCACAAAAGAAGGGATGTGAATTCTAGAGAGAGAATACTGAGAGGTGTTAGGAAATAATGAAGAAGAAAGTAAATTGGGGAATATGCTTGCCAGTTTGAAAAGTCTTACTCTTCTTATCTCTGATCCCAAATACTAAAATACTGAAGGATCCAGTAAAGCAGAAGAAAAAGAAAAAAAGTCTTTGACTTGGAAAGAATTAATATATCTGGTGATTTGTACTGAGGGCTAATCAACATGCAAAGAAGCATGGTGATGGTGATTCCTAAGCTAGAGATAGCTAAATTGAACAGTGGTTACTTAAGACTGCAAAGGAAAACTGAAGTTTATGAAAGGGAGGTTACATGGGGGGGTTGTTCCTCTTGTATGCCTTTGCATACCAAGTACTTCTTCAGCAAATAAGCGTTTGCTTTGAAAATTATATTTGGAGTTCCTTGCTGATCACAGGTTACCTGGAAGTAAAGGGTTTAATGGAGTTTTACTCAACTTATCCACTTACATTAATCAGGCAGCATTTATAGTCCAGACATCTAGTTGATACTGGGTTACACAGGAGTGTGATGAAGGAATCTATGCCCATCACCAAAAGGGTATACATAAGAGGTACTGAAAGGTCATTCTCAAAATATGAGATCCACAAAGAGGTAGTGTTCAGTTCAGTTTCCAGATGTCCCTTTAAGAATAACTGAGTTCCTATTTCAGATTTACCTGCCTCCCCCCCAATTTACTTTAAATTTAAATAGATTTAAATAGATTACAAAAACTTGAAGTAGAATGTAATTGAATTTGTTGAGTTTAGAACTCATTAGTAGAACCGCATGATGCCACTGAGCTTTAGGTTTGTAATTTTGTGGTATTCAACTTTTGCTTTCCACATCAAAAAGGCAGTATGCAGAAGGGCAAAAGTACTGAGAACTTCTGATGGTGCACAAGGGAAACAGCCTTTTCTGCAAACCATTTGCAGAACTTTCAATCTGTGCTATATTGTTTTTGAAGTCTGGCATGCTCAGTAGCACCTGACAGTCTCAAAATGTTCTTGACAAGCAGCTTCTCTACAAGATGGATATATTCCATTATTTCCATTTTACATATAGGAATTAGCATTGCTTTTCTTCTCGTCTGTCTTCAGAAACTAAGTTTTGGTGCCTAAACTTGATTGACTAACTTTACCTTGTGTCATTAAGAAGTTTTAAGACCAAACCAGTGTAGCACAGGTGCCCAAATCCAAGCGCTAGTCACCTGTGTACAAATGCAATTAAGAGGTATATGCACGTGAATTTGTGTGACGCATATTTCACTGTATGGGTGTCATGTGAATTTTTAATTAGTTCATAGGTCTGAGAGACCTAATCCAATGAACTTTGTTAGTGGCTTTTTACATCCATTATCAATAACAGAAAGGTTGAATATTTGTACAACAAAATATTGGCAGGAGTCACTCATTTTTAACACACAAAGCACCATTACTAAGTGGAGTATAGAAGAAGGGAGAGTGGTTTATCAATGGTTGAAAATTGTACAAATTCAATTAAGATATCATTAGTGAAAGAAGGCTCAAACTGACACTCGAAGTGCATAGAAAGAGCTGCTTTTTATTTCATTTTATGCTTGTTTATGGGGAGAAGCAACCAGTTTCACGAGTAATGATAATAAAAATTAAATGAGTAATTTTGTGAATTCTATATATTCTTGACTTTTTCATAAATGTTTGGTGAGTGGTAGGGCCATTATGCTGTGAGCGCCTTACAAACTCTGATTTTCAGAGGGTGATATTCCATACTTACTAAATTTCCAGTCAGTCATCCAAAAAGTATCAAAATTATCACTTTTGTATGTTTCAGTTTAGTAAGAAAAAGACAGAGAAAGGCAGACCATCAGATAGTCTGATACGAACATAATATTTTAACATCTATACTGGGTCTGTTTGGGCTGTAGTTAACTTTCTTCATAGTGGTATGTGTGGTGCTGTGCTTTGCATTTGTGGCTAAAACAGTGTTGGTAACACACCAGTCTTTTAGCTCTTGCTGAACAGAGCTTGCACAGCATCAAGGCTTTCTCTCCAACCCTTGCCACTGATCTTTTAAGTCTTTTCACCTTCCTTCTATTTTCTCCCCATCCCATGGGAGACAGGAGTAAGTGAGAGGCAGGTGGGGGTTTGGCTGCTGGCCAGGGTCAACCCACCACACCACCATTGAAAGTGATAGAAGAAATATAAACGTAAAGCCTTTGACAATGCAGCAGTTGCAAAGGAAGTTTTCAGTATGGCTGCAATATACTGACAAAGAATTGAACAATGAAATGGTAAGCGGAACTGACAAGAAAGTAGCACAACAGTGATCAGAAGCTTGAATTATTGGTTTAGTTTTAACTTGTCTTTTCATAGAGTCATTATTCTAAACACTGTAATATTGTGAGTGACTCACGCTTTGATCTAATATCTGAACAGGGTATGAAGCATCCTTTAAATCCTGTAGGTCATGTGTCTCATGTACACTATTCCCTCTGTTTCATCTACCCTATCATTCATTACCTGATGGCTAAAGATTTCTGAATGGACCCATACTGTTTCGTTATATCTCTAGAAGGCAAAAGGATCTCCATTACTTTACGTTCCTATTAAATTTACATACTGTAAGCTGATCTTTAGCAGGAGAGAATGATGGGGCAAAGATTTTATTTTCCAGAGAGAGGCTTTAGCTAATTACAACAAATTTCTTTAGAAAGCAAGCCTCAGTGGAAATTTTAAATATTCAGTAAGTTTCTAGAAGTAAGAGTTACCCTAACTATAGAACGAATTTGCCCTTGCCTTCCTGGACCCAAGAGACAAAAGGGTTAAGACCAGATATTTGGCATATTGAAGGGATAATCATGTGCTACAACCCCAATCTGAACTGTGATGAATTATTAAACAAGTGGTTTGTTGGGTGATTGAATATTACCTGCAAAGCACTGCTCGTCTCCTTGAGGCACATCCAGAGCTAACTGAATTGAGCCAATTAGACTGACTGTCTCTTCAATGAGTTGTGACCTATCAATGGTAATAGCTTATTATGATGATAAATGAACCCATCTCTCAAACTGAAGCCTAAGTACACACTTCAGCAGTTTCCCTGAATCATAGGGCCATTACCTATCAACTTCAGATTGACAGGAGCGACAGCAATGAGAGCAGATACCATGCATGGGTAGACACAGATGATTGTTTTACCCTAATGAATATATTTGCACTTATTTCTTGTGAGGTTGTTTTGTGGTTTTGTGGGTTTTTTTAATGGGCCTGCCTGAACATTCCATATTTTGCTAGAAGTACCTAACATTTCTCACAATATGTGCAGTACCACCCCTGTCACCTGAGATGGCTGGATGAATTTCTGATTGGTATCTACATGCCTTTTCAGTCTCAGAGGCACTCTGTATTATGATACAGGTGAATCCTTTTTTCTAATTGAAGAGTTTCTTTTATTTGTTTGGCCCTCTTAGCCCTATCGATTTATTTTCCAGAGGTAATTTCCTCAGAAAAATGAGTAAGATAGAGGAATGGTAACATTACCAATATTTTTCATTATTTTATTACAAGCCTTTGAAACCTTTAAGTATCAAATATCATGAAATACTTAGACACTTCTGTACCAGTTCCTTGGCTAGTTTAACACTTTTTGGTGACAGGAAAATTCTTCACAGTGAAGGCAGTTGTTTTAACAACTTTCTGTGTCAGTTTTCTTCTGGGCTTTTTGGGTCATTCCCCCTCTGCCCCCCAGTTAAGGATTTCAAGTGTATTTTATTATTTAAAAATAACAGTGCCAGAGATACATACCTTTAATTTACTGTCCTGAAAGAAGATTTTGGTTATGACTCAATTTTTAAAATAAAATTGCATAAGCTAAATGGCTTTATATATTCCTAAACCATATCTCAATTATCCATAAGATAGCTAGAGTCTGCTCTAAAAGTGTGGCCTGGAGTGAGTACTCCCTTGAATGGAAGGCTTTAACCTATGCGACTAGCCAGTCAGCGCAGCAATCCTACCTGTATCCATGCTTCTTTTACATAGTATGCTTTGTTCCAGGTTTCCTGCAGTGTGTCCTGGTGAGCTGTGCCTCACTGCAGTGCATACTTTACTGTGCAGTTAATAAGGCAAAACTTACAAAATTTTAAGTTTGCTTTACCGTGAACTGGGTAGCAGGTTTGCAGCAATATTAATGGATATAAATACAGTGAATAGTAATCCATAGTTTTCCATCGATATTGTATCTTCCATGCTCCAGAAAACCATAGTGCAATATTTCATTTACTTTGAAGTTTTTTTGAAGCTTAGATGATCAAAGTATGTCATATTATAAAGGAACTTTTTCTTCTTACATATTTTGAATTAAATGCAACAGTACAGAGCTATACATACATCTAGTTATTTAAAATGTTTGCCAAGTTTAAAAAAAGAGATGGAAAAGTAAAAAAAGTAAAATGAAAAAGGAAACTAATAGATCGTATTCTGTTGTCATTAGCTATGGAAACAAAATTTCCTAACTTAATAAACCTAGGCAGTCTAAGCTAGTAAAACTGGTGGACTGAAACTTCATTTTTTAATTTATGAAGTAGATTTGTAACAACAGATGCCTTTAAAGCTAATCAAATAAATTTGACATTGTTTGGTCAGCTGTGTCTTATTACTTAAATGTGTGAGCTAATTCTGTTTAGTCTGCTGTGATGACAAGTCCTTTTGAGAAAGAACTTTCTAAATTTTGTTGCTGAGATTCATCTTATGTGATGTGCAGTCCGGTAAATTACTTCTCTCTTTCATAGATGATGTATTAGTTCAGTTTAGGTCAATGCACAAAACCCCAGTTTTGTCACTGTCCTATGTCTTCTGTTTTATGTCAAATATATGATACATATACATATATGTTTAAATACAAATAGCTTTATACATTTTTCTTATCTGTTGAACAAAAATATGAATGTATGACACAAAGGATGCAAGAGAATAAAACTAGTCAGATGAGATTAAAAAAACTTAGAAACTTCAATATGGGAACGATCAAGGCAACCTTTCTTAAACAAACCTCTAGCTTTTATATTAGAGCTAGCTAACAATTCTTCACTAAAATACTGGTTTGGCTTTTTCCACCAAACATTTTCAAATTTTATATTAGAAAATTTCTTTCAGATACTTTGTTTCAGATTTTGAACAGTGTCTGAGCCTGTCTGGCATTAATGGAGATTTTCTGAGCTACTGCAGCCTGCCTTTGCGGATCTGTCACTCCTATTTTCTTCCTTTGTTACTGAAAAGGGGCTAGCAGTAGTAGAAGAGTTTTAACAATTGGTAACAAATACAGCAACTCAAAATCTCTTATTCCCACCATGAATGTGATGAAGTAGATGACCTTATCAGTAAATCATCAGACTCATTACCAAGCCTTCCCAGAGCTCCATGAAACAAAACATCCCTCTGCCTGCAATATTCAAGGAGATAAATGATAGCTGAAAGATTTGGGAGAGTCAAAAGAGCTCTCCAAATCTTGGAGTATCTCCTGACTGTCTCTGCACTGAATCTCAGTTTCAAATTAAGTAGAAGTGCATTCACTGTTCAGCGGTGGTCTCATCAAATTGTGAAACCTGTATGAAAATCTGTGACAAAACATGGTTAATACAATTTACAGAGTTGCAAATCTAATGTTTTTCTGAAAGGTACAGACAAAAGTAAAATGAAATAAGAAAAAAGCTTCCAAACATTCAATGCAAGTTTTTGTGAGGGAAAAAAAAAAAAATTAAAAAAATTGATGAAGCTCATATGCTTTATTTGAAATAATGAAAGCAGCAGCTTTTCCCTTAAGTTATATTTGTTTATAAATATTTTTACTGATTCTCGTGTACTTTCAGTCCACTGTCTATATACTTGGCTCATAGCCATTGAGAGTATTACTCTAGGCAAATATGAAAAACTAAGCCTTAACTACTTTTCCTGTAAATCATTATTTAGCTTCTCTGTCTACTTTCTTTCCGGTATTGTGAAGTGTTTTCTGTATTTGCTTTTGAGACGTAAGATAATTCTGGGCTATCATCTGTAGATGCATTGTACAGAGTATTAACTTTGTTTTGATCATGTATTGTATGTTCCAAAAGGTAAGTGCTTTTGCTTCCCTCTCAAGGTTTTTACATGAAAGTTCTTTCAAGCTGTCTTTCAGTATTTTGGATGGCTAAATGCTGCAGGTTCTGTTTAGAAAATGGTTGTTCTATAGATCTATGAAATGTTTTACGACATTTACAAGTCTCATTTTTTCATGGATGCAGCTAACATCCACGTAAAAATTTACAGTAAATCTATAAAAAAGTATTTTTGTGTTTTCTTCCAAAGATTCTTAGTGTTTTTAACACAGGAAAGCTTATTTAAATTGTTATGTAGGTTTTCTGTATGTATTTTGCATGTTTTATTTTTTATTTCCATTTAAAATTCAACATTTTATGTCCATTCCTGCATAAAAGATATGCAGAATGTGTAGTTATGTTCTGCTCTGTAATAAAGCAAAAATCTGTATTTTTCAAATACAGAAATTTTGGCTAGTTTGAATATATCCAGGGCTTTTTGAGTTGAAGATGACAAATTATTTACTTAGTAACATTATGAAATTTTTCTTATGTTTAGAGAGAAGGCACTAGTCTGAACAGATTTTGATCTGACCTACTAAAGTCCTTCTGACATTTTTACAACACAAATTTAGTTTCATATTCAAATACCAAAATCATCAGAGAGCTGAAAAGCCATCTATCAGTTTCTCTATTTAGGTACCTGAGATTGTTCTGTGATGCTCAGATGTGTAGAGGAGAACCGCAGCAGAAATAAGTGTAAAGTGACTATAGTAAACCATGTCTTTGACAATGATGTTTCAGAGTTTCTTGCCTGTTAGAAGTGTGCTGTTTT
The DNA here is from genome assembly GCF_026419915.1 of Harpia harpyja. NCBI lineage: Eukaryota > Metazoa > Chordata > Aves > Accipitriformes > Accipitridae > Harpia > Harpia harpyja. The sequence goes on from NC_068943.1 coordinate 61,109,629, forward strand.
CTAGTTTGGGAAGGCCCAATTTTCATAGATACTACAGCATGTATACTACTGCTGCAGCATTTCATAAAGCACTGAAAACACTGGTTAGTTATTGAAATATGTTCACTTTGCCTGAAGAATATGGTGAATTTAAACTTCTATTACAAAGCAGGATTTATTTTGCTCTAGGCAGGTAGTGACTACCACTTTAAAATAAGTGGATGTTAATTAATGCTTGAATACAGCAGATATTATATTGGATAATGTGGCTACAAATCCACATTATTAATGAAAAGATCCATCATAATGAGTATATTACCGTCTATGCTGAATTATGATGGAATTCTTATGGTAGGATAAATGACATCCATTGTAAAACCTAATGGATATCATTATGGTCAGTGTTAAAACAATGAATACCAAATGAATGAGTAATAGGAGGGACACTAAAACTAGATTTTATTCATTAGCTGTGTTGCTCAAAATGTATAATCAGTATCACAGATTTATGTACACATCTTAGTTAACTGTGTGTGTGCTTTGGACAATCTGGGACCATCAGGAAAATTTGACCATTGCAGCAAAAAGTTCTTAACCATTGCACTCGAAGTACCCATATATGTTTTATGTAAAATATTGAAAGTACAAAGAAAATAGTCTGAATACTGCCCCAAAGGCCATAAATCTTTTCTTCTTTTCTTTTGTATACAAAGGAACTTAAACAGAAATCCCAGCAGTATGACAATGGCAATTAAGCAAACATTTTGTAATTGGTGTGCTTTATTATCCTGACTCCGCGAACAAAATCATGAATACTTAGTGACTTGAGCTGCCATAATAAGTACATCTGCTTGGGATACCATTCAGCATCCCATTAAGAGCAAAGATAAAAGCACCCCGTAAGGTAGCTCCAACTATGAGTACATGGTATGTTTATTGAGCTCGTCAAACTTCCCAAAGTTCTTACAGTTGTCCATAGGGCTTCTTTGTCATTGTAAGCTCTGTGAGGGCTTCTAAGAGGTTGTCTTTATTAATTAATTAGTTAACTTATTTATTTATTCCTAGTTAGTTTTTGTGCCAGCTCTCCACAGGGAAATGCAAATTGCTACAGCTTTAGAGACGGTTATGTTTTTAACAACTGGTCTAAAAATATCACATGATCCCACTGAGTTCTTGTTTTTAGGGAGGGGAAAGGGGCAAAGTGGAGTTCATAAGGGAATTGTGTCTAGAAAGAGAGTGGATGCATGCTTGCATGTGGCCTAATTCTCATCTGGACAATTAGGAAGAAAATGAAGTATAATTTTACCAGAGAAGTATGGGTCATTTTTATGGGGGATTTTTTGTATCTTAAAATAAGGAAGGCAAAAAATCTCCAATTTGTTATCAATCTGTATTGGGTATACAAACGTGTATTAGCTATTCTATTACAGAGCTTTGATCTGGATCTATATTAGGTGTTCTGTTCTGTGGATCTGTATCAGTTATTCTACAGTGGCTCTGAGGAAGAACTTTCACCTGCAATACTGAGAGAAGTGGAACCACAGTGTGTAATAAAGCAGTAAACCGCAAACAAGATTCACACTGCAGATCTGAGAAGAGGAATTTGTCCTGAGAGGGAGATCATAGATTCAGGTTTAGAACTACTCTTGCCAAGTAGTTTTATTTGGCTCTTCAGGGAGAACAGAGAGGTGTGGTAATACATTATCTTCTGAGTATGTTGCTATTATTATGATCATAAGGCACCGAAAGAAAGGTTTATACTTCCAGTTCTTGACACAGAATCATAAACCATTAGTATCTGTCAGAGGAAAAGACAAAGTTTGAGAATATAAAAATATCTAAACTGTACGAGAGGAAAGTCCATCCAGCCCAGTAGCCTGTTTAATCACAGTGGTCAACAGCAAATGCTAAGGGAAGAGCGTAAGAAGTAGGCAAGGGCATAGTGATACTTCATCACATACATACTTCCCTAACCTCAACCAACCTGTAGCCTGAGTACCTCTAAACTGATGGGGGTGTCTTTGTATTTAATGGTCTTCATTCATCCTAACTGCACATTAAACCTTTATCACACGAAGATCTAACAATAAATGAGAGTCTTGTTTGGGACAGCAAGTCTGGTTCTGTGGCAGGCCACTCCATGTCCTGCATTCTGCCATTGTTATTTGTTTTGAATTGTCCCTGAAAAATGATTTGTATGGGAAAATCCAGGAGATCAAAATGTTTTCTGTCTAGCCTCAGTTGCAAGATTAAATGTTCTTTATTTTTTTTAAGCAAAACCATAGTGGTTTTGGAATAGGTCTTAGTGCTGCTTTACTCTGTCCATTTACACTGGCAAGTCAGATAAGTGGTCCGGAGGCAAAATTACCTGTACTTTGTAAAGAAATGCAGGTATTTGCCATGATGTCAAAGCACAAACTACTATATTTTCTTCTTATCCACCTGTTTATGCTGTAAATTGCTATCTATTACATTTGACACTGATCAGAAAGAAGGAAAATATTTTGAGATTATATTGTAGGAAAATACTTTTAAATGTCTCTTTTTCAGGGATGAGTTATTTCTGTCTTCACATTATAATCTTCTGCTAATTAGTTAAGAGTTAGGTTAGCAATGATTAGAATCTGTATGTCCTTGGTGTTAATGCATTAAGAATTTTTAAACCTCTGATCCAGGTTAGTATCAAAATAAATGAAGGAACCACATATTGTTATTACTCTTCTAATCTATGTGATTGTATCACACACTACATTTTTGTACTGGAGTATATAAAAAGCAGTGAGCCCTGCAAAGTGATCTGAGCCAGTACTAAAATAGCTAAATAAGGTTGAAGAAGGGAAAGCAATAAATCAGATCAAGTAGAATCCTAGGAGGATACAGAAAAGAATAATTAGTGTAACTGATTTTCAAGGCATATTCTGGCTTTTCTTGGGTGGGCCCATGCAAGAGAAGTAGTGGTCAAAAAAATATCTTTCTCAGCTTATGTTGTCTCACTTCTATTGCAGAAACGAGGTCAATACTGCATTCTCCAAAACCTGCTTTTTCCTGACCAAGAACTTGAGTTTTGTGGGACAGTTAGTTGTATAAAAGTATATGTGATCATGCCATCATCCTTTTTACTTGTCAGCTCCTCAGCTGTGGTAGTGCTCTCTGTACTCCTTTAAAGATGCACCAATTCATGATATTTTGCACACTATTGACGTTGGTTATGAGGCAGAGAAGATGTACTTCATTTCCTAATGTCTTGTCTTAAACCTTAAACCTCTTTCTGGGGGCCATAAGAGTGACAGTGTGTGTCCTCAAAATGGAGTTGAGATTTTTGTTCTTAACTGCATACTAGTTCAGTAGCTACTCTGCATTGGTACTGTCTTCTCTATTCCTGTAGGCACCACAAATTGCAGATGGCCGGTTTTCAGTCAATGAACATAGTTCCACTGAGGCTACTGTTGCTGTTTGTTGTATAGCGGTATCCAGGCTAAAGCACATAAATGTCTAACCATTAATGTAATGTTGAAATGTTGTTAGTCATATCTTGTTTCACATGTGTGTTAAGTCATTAATTAAGCCTTTTAGATATTAAAACACCATGAACTTGAAAACAAAACTCCATAGCAGAAATTACTGCTAGAGCCCTATGACTAGAAACAAAGTTCTTATAAAAATGTTCAAAGGGAATTGTGGAGTTAAAGCACTTTGTGTTATGACTTTGGGAAGCAAGTAAGCAAATAATGGTGCAAAAATACATGGCACAGGCACCATTGCAAGTTAATCTCTTCGGAGTTCCTCCTCCTTCCCAAAAGTGAGCTGCATTAGGCAATCAGAGCTATAAAAACAATCTGACCTGAGAGATTCTCGTGCTGTAGGGACTGAGGATTAGGTACTGCTCCAACAGTCAATTCACTTAATAACTTCTCATGACTGAAGTTACATTATCCACTTTTCTATCTTTTATAGAATCCAGCTAAGCTAGATCAATATCCTGAGGAAATGTGGCTTTCTATTTTAGGATGACATTTTCCTACTTGGCAAGATATTATCTTCATACAACATGTGTACAATATGGTACTAATTTATGTCTGTATGTTAGTCTGGGAAAAGTTGTCTTGTGCAGTGTATTAGGACTTACAACTATTACTTTAGAGATTTCTAAATGCTCTTGAAGTATCATACACTTCCTCATTTGACTGTAAAATGATACTGTATTGAGCAGAGTCCAGAGTTGTAACTGTATTGAAATGGAGGCCTAATAATTTAATAATAATTTTCATCATTAACTTCTCATTCCAGTAGGCTGAAACTGGGGTAATAAAGTGCTGCTTGGGCCAAAACTCAATGCATAAACTTCTGTATTCAACCATAAGATGGCAGTTGGATGGAATGAGTTTTAAATAAATAGTTAAATAATTACCAAAAATGAAAACAAAAGTTTGCAAAGTAGTTTTTGAGCTACACTGTCAGAAGTATTGTTCACATGGGTACTTTAAGAACACATCTATATTAATTAACTAAGAATTGCTGGGACCTATTCTGTAGTTTTGAGGCCACTGGTATGGGCATACTGTTGAAACACTATACTATTGAATTAGTAGCAACTATTTTAAAAACTAACAGTATAGTATAACTAATAAAATTATTACATTACTTTACACTGCTTAAATTTCTCATCCTCCAAAAGAGAATCGTCCCATCCAAACTATAATTTGAGAATGGCTCCTAGCCCATACTGCCTCCCAGACTATTCCCAGGAGAATTTGGGAAAGACTCCTAGAGACTCCTTTTGTTGTTATTTTCTCTTCCCTCTGTGCTAATATTTTGAACTTCTCCAGAGTTAAGCAGAACTACAGTGTAGTTGAGCGTAGAAAAACTTCAAACCACATTAATTGCCTGGCAAGATGAAAATCACTAGAGAAAACAGTTTTAAGCAGTTTAAACAGTTGCGATTTGCTGACTCACCATGCAGTTTATCAAATGAAATTCCTAAATGGGAAATGCAGAAACCTTGCCAAATAATTACTTCTATTCTGGTGTGTTAAGTTCACAAGCCAGTCTTGATGACTGTAACTGGAGGAGAGAGACAAGTTCCCCCAAAAGGCAATTCATAGCATTAACTTATACTCTACATGAATTTAGGGATACCCTCTCCTTCTCTACTGATGGTGGAGAGAGACTAGGAATATAATCTCCAAAACTAAATGAGGTATTGAACAGTACTGGGGTTAGGGTCCCTGCAGTTCCCACTTAAACTTGAAAGTATTCTGTTTTGAAAAATATTAAAAAATGCTGACAAAAAGTAGGTAAAAGGGACCGAACCCCTGCCCATTCATGAGAAGTACCTTAGTTTGTAATTTCTGTTGAAAATTTCTTTGACAGTCTGCACTGGACACTACCTATAAAGTAAGCTTAAATATAGAAAGTCTCATTGTGCCATTAGTATTAGATTTGTGATAGAAACCTGTACAGACAAGTCAGATATCCTGTGTAATAACAACCAGATCTCCCAATCAGGTGAGACATTTCACAAAAATAATTGCTTGTCATTTTTCTCAATTTACACATGAAACTAAGATACAGCGTCCTGTGTGCAGCACGGCTATAAGGAAACCACAGTCAATATAATTTGTAAATAATGAGTTACATTACTGAAATGTTTATGTGTGGCAGATGATAAGACATTAGCTTTCTAAACTATAATCTTTAATGCAAAACACAAAATGTGTATACATTGCTAGAATCATCTCATGATTGCAAAGGTCATTTCTCCATCCAATCATGGCTGCATATTGTCCCAGTGGCAAATATAATTAATGCTTGTATGGAAAAAGTACTATTAATAAATATTTATGTATTTTCGCTTTCTGCATAAGATGAAGCTACTGGAAACCAGACAACAGCACATGACCAGTCAGTTGTTTGTAGATTCTCAGTGGTCAAAAGTGGTATTTATTAAATAATTGCCCTGGCTCTACTGCTATCAGCAGGGTGGTATAAATGTTCTGAGCTAACTTTAAATGATCTAGGTTAGGTATTAATAACTGAATTCCCAGTCTCTGTAGTCTAGACTGCTTCCAGTCCTCAAGTTAACTCAAGCACCTCTGCATACAATAATCCATTAATTTTTGTACAATTTTGCACCAACTTGATGTCATGCATCAATAAAAAAAATTCTGACTGAAGTAATTTATATACTAGACAAAAGCAATATAGTCAGTGTATATCAATAGAGAGATAACTCAAAAGAGAAAGTGAGCTGAGAAGTAGTTTTAATTGCATGGAGACACATGAGAAGAACCCCGAGTAAAAACAAGGTCATCCTGTGCCTAGATAGATTTCCAGGAAAACACAGTTACTTAACTTCTGTGGGAATGAATTTAAATTACATGTGCTGTAAGCTGCATAAATATTTGTGCCACCCAAGAGAGTGTAAATGTAACAGCATTTCATGCCCTGATGGATAGTCGGTGCTTTCATACCCTGCTTTGAACTTTAGCAGAAACTCTACGATGACCTGGGGGCCTGCCATTCTGGAGCAGAAAGTCCTGTTTTCTTAGAAAACAGCAAATAATACTGCACCATGGAGACACCTGTGGTTTATGGTAAGTAGCCAAACTAACAGTCAGTTGTAGACCCACTTAAATTATCTAGCTCAAATATTTGTTCCACATGTTGATGTTTTCACAGTCTCTTCTTCCCTGCAGCAGCTAGATTTTTAACCTGAAAAAGGATAGTCATAATTTGCACTGCAAATAATTCATGTGCACTCGAATCAGGCAGCATTAATTTTAAGGGTGCAAAGATATAACCATGAAAGAAGACCAGGGATTCTAGCAGTATGGGAGTCATTCTTAAGTGTGTCTGAGTAAATAATCCATCTTTCATTGGGCCATGAAATAAAAAAGTTGGGGCAAAGGGTAGTGGGAATTTGCTTGGATCAACTCATGATAAAAACATTTTTTTTTGCCCAGCTAAGATGAAAAACTGAAGGATTTCTTTCTTCTCCCAGCTAAAATGAGAAACTGAAGGATTTCATCACAGGTCAAAGGTTTCATTTGACCTGGAGCAGATTTTTTTGGTTTGCGGGTGTTTATTAAAATGAAGAGAATTAACAGCACAACTGTGGAAGACTGGTAAATTCTGTTTTGTCAGTTTAGCTTCTGAAATATTTTTCAGATGAAATTGTCAGGCAAAATTCCTCAGATTTTCTGAATAGTTGCAGGACAAACAAAATAGCTTTTTAAAAGTGAAATTACTTCATTATTAAAATGTAATAAAACCCCTCAGATCAACTTAACTCTTATTCCAAGTAATTTCATGGTATCAATATTACATTCTTTATGCACTCCTCCTCTTTCCTTCTTTTGAGGAGTAATGGGGACAACAGGGATTTTTTTAAAACCTCCTTTAATCACCTAATGATATTGGCATCTTTTTCTCTTTTCTTTTGCATTCCCACAAAGAAAAGTTAGAAGTTCTTTGCTATTGCAAAGGTTGCTAAACTCATCAAGAGTGGAGTGGTCAGAATGGTATAATAGAACACTGTTTCTAGGCCTTACATACTAGCAGTCTGACTCCTCCTTTCCAGACAAGGCTAAGCCCAATTAAATACATACCTCAATTTAAAAAAATGTTCATCTAAAGTTTTGTTTGGATTTAGGGGTTGGACTATATGATCTCCAGATGTCCCTTCCAACCTCAACCATTTTATGATTCTGTTGTTCTATGATTAGGTACAGACCCACAAGCAGTTAAGTACTAGCAATTACTTTAAGATTAAAATTATTAAAATTAAAATTATAGAAATTAAATGTTTTTACAACTTACTGTGTATCACAGAGATACAGTTGACTATTTGGAAATCACTTTATTGTAAATTATTGCGTTCTGCTGTTGTTTTTGTCAGACACTCCTGTTACTCTCTGGTGAAGTACAGTACCATGACTTGTTCCAGAGATTAAGAATCATACTAGAAATGCTAAATGCCAGTAAGTCTCATCAGTCCCTGAGTTCACAGTAGTTAAATGGCAGTAGAGAGATCCACAGGGACTAAAATACAATGAGAAACAGTATGTGTCACATCTTGCATATGGACTTTGGCTAAGTCTAGTTTTTCTTTGAAGAGTTGAGTGGCCGACATGCTAGAAGTTAAGAGTTCTTTTAGTCACAGCACGTTAAACTTACTGTTCATTTTAATTGATTCAGTCAGTAGGTAAATAAACCAAGATTGATCTAACTGGTTAGATGTAAAGCAATGTGTTAATATGGGTAAACTGATCATGAGTCTGATCATGCCATACTGAGTTTTACACTAAAAGCAAAATCTTATACTGAAAACAGTTGAACAAATACTGTCAAATAGAATTTACAATTTGCTGTTCACCACATTGAGAGATCAATCCTCCAGAATACTTCCCTATTTGTTCGAGTCTCCATTTCTAATGAATATTTTGTGATGTAATATATTTTGGCCTTTTCTAATTATATTTTTCGTGGTACATCCGTGAAGTGCTAGGCAACCTTAGACACCATAGCTTCAATTCAGATTATTGAAATTCAGCTCCCTGCATTGACTTCAGTGGCACCTTAGATTTCTTGGATTTTAAAAGGTTTGTATTCCTTGCCTTCAGGTATTTCTGAGACACTTATTATAAAAAGACCGAGTGTTTTCCACAGGCTGTAACTAAAAATATCATTGAGACATTTTCTTCTGCTTCTAGTAAGCATATTTTGATGTTTGCAAACTTTAACGATAATCTCAAATCAACTGTTCCAGAATGAAAACTAGATGGAATGGTGGGTTAACCTTGGCTAAGGGCCATATTCCCACCCAGCCTCTTTCTCACTCCCCCTTCTCAGCAGGACAGGGCGAGAAAATAGAATGAGAAAGCTTGTGGGCTGAGATTAAGACGGGGAGATTGCTTACCAGTTACTGTCATGGGCAAAACAGACTCAACTTGGGGAAAATTAATTTAATTTCTTGCCAACTGAAATATATTCAGGTAGTGAGAAACAAAGACAAAAATTTTAAAAATACTTTTCCTTCGTCCTTGCCTAGGCTTAACTTCACTCCTTCACTCCTGATTCCTCTACCCCTACCTGAGTGAGTGCTGCAGGGGAAGTTGGAGGGTGTGATCAGTACATAACAGTTAGTCTCTGCCACTCCTTCCCTCTCACACTTTTTCCCCTGCTCTGGCATGTCCTTCAGGAAAAATCCGCTCCAGTGTGGGCTCTCCATGGGCTGCAGTTCTTGTCAGGAAAATCTGCTCCAGCATGGGCTCTTTCACAGGCTGCAAGGATATCTGCTGTGCCATGGAGCACCTCCTTCTCCTCCCTTTCTGACCTAGATCTTCTCTCTGATGTTTCTCACTATTTTTTGTTCCCTCCTCCTCTCTCCATCCCATATGTTTTTTTCCCTTTCTTAAATATGTTTCCACAGAGGCACTATCAACTTGGCTGATGGGCTGGTGGGCTTGTGGTGGGTCCACTGCAGAGCCAGCTGGACCATGCTGTGCCTGGCACAGGGCAGCCCCGACCACTTCCCAGAGAGATCACTCCTGCAGTCCCCCTGCTACCAAAATCTCACCACTTACACCCAATATGCTAAAATACACTGTATTACGGAAAACATTGAGGAATAAATCATTAAGTCAATAGTCAGGCAGAAACCCCTATGATAATGTTTTGAGTGCATGAGGATTGAATTAGGCCTTGAGGACCTGACTTTCTCAAAAGATGCAGCTGATGTATTATATGCCTTCCATGCATACCAGTAAAATGCTTTCTTTATGACCCTATTTTGTTAAATTCTTAGTTGCAGAAATGTAATAGATTTTGCATCTCAAGTGTTAATGGTTTTGTGTGTTGCTCTTTGTTCCATGACTTCCCACCAGATACCTGGCAGGAATGATTTGGGTGTGAAAGGTATTATGGGATATCACTATTAGTCATCCAATGACCTAGTATTTTGATGGTTTTCAGCACAATAATCCTGAAGTAACTGATATTATACTTAATGCCATTTATCCTGAAGCATCTTTAAAGGGAAGTATAAACATAGTTTGACCTTCAGGTTGAAACACATTTCAAATTCTCTACAGAAAGATCTGAAGTGTGCATAACTGAGGCTTATGATGATTCAGGTTGCAGTCCAAGTAAACTAAAAGTTTTATGAAGATCACTTCTTGGTGATTGATTATGAAGATCACTTCTTGGTGGCTAGAATGCTGAAGGAATTAGTGGATCTGAAATTTTTTACAAACTAAATGCAGGATTTAAAAAAACTTTTTACCGTTTTACCATTTACAATTTTGCCAGTTTACTGAAGACAGAATTAGACCAACGCTGCTCACATTTGAATGTTTCAAAATAGAACTCCTACATATAGCAAATGACAGGCCCTGATACTTCTTTCTGAGAACCATAATTTGTACAGATAGCTATGCACCTGATGTTACACTTCACTATGGAAAAGCATTTTGAAAAAAAAAAATTCTTCATCTAAGCTAAAATCTTTTAGAGTCATGTTGAGAATGCACTGGAATTCTACACACATTGTCCAGGACTGTGAAATTTTACAATCTTCCCAAATATGCATAAATATATATATTTTCCTATTAATAACTTTATTAATGGTATACAAGGAGGTGCACAGAGTTTTATTTACAAAGTTTATTACCAGACCATGACAGTGACAAAGACAATGAAGTAGGCAGGTGTGTGAGTACACAGGTTGTTATGCATGTCACACAGGGGCTGCATGCTTTTCTAAGTTTGTTGCCCAAGCACAGCACACTTAACGTTTTAAAAACAAAACCTGATGGCCTGCTTGTGTGGATTTGTGCAGGTTTAGTATATAGGAATTTACTCCCTGTTGTTTCACATTCTGCTCTTTCTTTTACCTAATATAAGATGTTTAAATGTTTTGGTTTGAACTTTAGCTACCTGCTTTCTGTTCTACGTTCAGAAATTAATTAATGAAACATAATGACTACAAAATTCTTAACAGACTTAAGTGGATACAACACAGTACACATCTGTGAAATATAGTGGAAAGAGCCATTTTTTCAAGTGTTAAGCAATAGTAATTCTTTCTAGCTGGCCTTGGACACTCGTTCACTCCCCAGAGTTTGTTAGCATTATCTTTCGCTCTTCAGAAGTGAGATATCAACACCCTAGTTGGCACTTGGTGCTACGGGAAAATACAGATCCCCTGCCTGCAGAAATTTTCAGAAATCAATTAAGTTCATGGAGCTGCAGCAGTTTCTATCAGCAGGAGACCAGTTCTGACACATCTATGAGAAAGTAAGAGCAGCTGTAGTTAGTCAGAGGAAAGGTCTGTCTAGCCTAGGAAGTGGTCTCCAGCAGTGACCAACAGTGTATGCATATGGAATAGTATAAGCAAGCAAGCACACATCAATGCTGTCTTGCACACCAACCCAGTATACAGCAATTTGCACACATTTCCTGAGCTAGAGAATAGCTCTGTTTTACAGTCTGAGGTAAGAGAATGAAATGCTGAATGGATTAGAAAATACACAGCATTAGATAAAAAGTGATTTACTTTTAAATTCTTAAACCATAATTAGTAGTTTATGCAAGAGATTATGAAATAATAGTAAATGGGCTAGTACAAGTAGGGGAAGGGTGGGAAGAGACAGAGGAAGAAACAGAATTCATACATTAATAATGGAGGTCATGGCAGCGGAGGACTGAAAGACAGTGTTGGATCTAATCTCTGTCCATTCTAAATTTCAAACAACTGTAGATCTAAGAAATTTTACTGTCAACAGCGGGGAGGGGAATTTGTCCTACGACCAAGTGCAGAGGGTCTGGAACACACCGCTGAGTCAAAACAATGACTTCCAACCTGTAGATAGATGCTATAGCAAAAAAACCACAAAACACTCCCTGATATCTGTGATTAACTTAATACATGAGTATCATTTAAATATAGATTAACATTTGTAAAAGAGTTTATGCTGTGTTCTTACTGTGTCTGGAAACTTGTATAACTTTGTGTAGGTCACAGTCCTCATTTAACACATATTTTAAACAGCACTAAGTTAAGCTCAACATTTTTAATCATTTTTTCTCCTAATGCTATTGTGAAGTAATAGCTCTTTTATCCACATTTTATCTTCCAGCTATAAAAAGTTAATCGTTGCTTCAGACTACACCATTTGCATTAAATCTAAGGCGGCATGAAACCCTGCTAAATATTAAAGAGTTTGAGATTGAAGCAGAAAATTTACATTGTTAGTCAAAAATTGTTTTATTAGGACTTAGCAGCCTGGCTTACATTAGAACTGAGCAGAAAATATACATTGCTAACAGAAACAAGGAAGGAAGGAACACATTCAATTAAAGGATATTTATGTAGGTATATAAATCACATTAATCACTCTCAGAAGACCTTGTATTTATATATTATATATGAACTACATACAAGGATGTTGATTCTTTGTGAGTTTTATAGCTATTTGTTACACCAAGAATTCAAAAGATATTGAAGGGAAGTTAAAAGTTGGTATCCTGGCTAAAATATAAAATGAAGCTGAGGTTTTCCAACCTATCTGTTGAAATTCAGGATAACTTTTTGAAAAGCTATTGAAACAGAGTGAGTATAATGAATAATAAAAATTCCCAGATTTTATTAGATTCAAGATTCATATGCTGTTATTTAGCTTCAAAGATCCTGGAGCATGTGATGAAATTCTATACTAAGGATTTACTATTTCATGTTGCAAAATTAGTTATTCTTCAAACAGTTGCTTATAACATCAAAACTCAGATTGATTTCATCATTCTTTTTCTGGTCTCTGATGCACATAGGTACTGTCGTTCTCCATTCTCCAAGGATAGAAATGAGGAAACATGAATCAATCGGTTGCTAGAAACTGAACTTATGTTGAGAGAAATAGATAGCTAACTTAAACTCTTTATTCTCCTCCCCTGTCCTGCTGAGGAGGGGCAGTGAGATAGTGGCTTGGTGGGCACCTGACAGCCAGCCAATTTCAACCCACCACAAAATCTCACAAATTTAGAGAGTACCTTCAGTCTCAATATTCCAACTGGCAGCTTTAACAGCACCAAGCTTTTGAGATCAAGCATCATATCCAGACTAATTTTGGTGGGATTACTTCGTCCTTCCTTATTAACACCTCATTTGATTGCCTTTAGCTACGCTCTTCTAGCTGAACGTCATTAAATAAGCTATGGAAAAAGTGTTCTTGCTTTTAGCTAGAGTCAAGAAAAGAACTGCAGTCCATCACTTATGTCGTGGTTTAACCCCAGCCAGCAACTAAGCACCACGCAGCCGCTCACTCACTCCCCCCCCACCCAGTGGGATGGGGGAGAAAATCGGGAAAAAGAAGCAAAACCCGTGGGTTGAGATAAGAACGGTTTAATAGAACAGAAAAGAAGAAACTAATAATGATAATGATAACACTAATAAAATGACAACAGCAATAATAAAAGGATTGGAATGTACAAATGATGCGCAGTGCAATTGTTCACCACCCGCCGACCGACACCCAGCCAGTCCCCCAGCAGCGATTCCCCGCCCCCACTTCCCAGTTCCTATACTAGATGGGACGTCCCATGGTATGGAATACCCTGTTGGCCAGTTTGGGTCAGGTGCCCTGGCTGTGTCCTGTGCCAACTTCTTGTGCCCCTCCAGCTTTCTCGCTGGCTGGGCATGAGGAGCTGAAAAATCCTTGACATTAGTCTAAACGCTACTTAGCAACAACTGAAAACATCAGTGTTATCAACATTCTTCGCTCTGAACTCAAAACATAGCACCGTACCAGCTACTAGGAAGACAGTTAACTCTATCCCAGCTGAAACCAGGACAACTTAAGTTCTGGTTTTTGATTAGTGGTCTGTTGAAACATCAGTATCTCCCTCCTTTAACCTGGATGGTCTTTGAGGATCTCTGTGTAGATCTTTTTTCTTTTAATTATGCCAATGGCCTTTTCTGCATCCTAATAATTTCTCAGTCCAAGTAGATCTGAATTTGAGTCAGGGAGTTGTCTGAAAGATGATGGATCTATCCTTCCTTCTTTCATACTCAGAAAGAGTGAAGTTTGAAATATATCTTTTGAAGAAGGCACTGTCCCAGAAGGAAGCTGCCAATCATTGAAGGTGAGAAGTATCCACACCTATATACACAGCAACCAAATATAATATACCCAGTGCCCATGTACTGTAAGGCAAGGAATTTCTTTATAAAAAGTCTCTGTAAAATTGAAAAGTGTCGGCATTCATAGAGAAAGCAAATTGAAGGGATCTCTTTTAGCTAGTAAGGTCAAGTATATCTTCTGGAAAGGTACAAAAGATACAGTGTTGAGTTGGATGACTAATGTGGATGTGCAGAAGATAATTTTTCAGTAGAAATAATTTTTTCACATTATTTTTTTTCATTGCTGTGTGTGGATACTTACTCCATATTCATCCTGTACATTCATTATGATTATATTGGATATAATTTTAGATAACTAGACTTTGTGTATTTATTCTCCTCTAACCTTGTGAGGGTTGTATTACTTTTTAGGTGCCTCTGATATTTTCAGAAGATTAAAATAAGGTGTATATAGGACAATACTATCACATAGTTTTCATGCTCACTTTATTGTGCAGTATATTCTGTAGCCAAAGGTAAAGGAATTTCTGACATTTTGTAAGGTGAATTTGTGAAGAGAATAGGAGGCTTTCTTTGAAATATGTGACTCTTACTTAAATCCACATAGCACTTTCTGTAAAAAAATTTGCAAAATATCCACATGATTAAGTGTATGAAGTCGACAGGCTTGAGAACATTTAATCTCAGTAGAACTTTTCCCTACCTGTGTGAATTCAAATTCATGTTATATTAATCACACTCTCTATGTTAACATACCTCATGGAACTACAATGTTTTTTGATGATGAATCCTTCAAATGGGACTCAGTATATGACTTTCATAGAGCTTATGCCAGTGTAAGATTGATGTTGATTCTTTCAGCACATTTAACCCTTGGGCAGTATACTTGCCCTTTTTCTGGACAATTATTAATTAATCCAAAGCAAATTCTCTCCATCATTCTGCCTTTAAAGCAGAGGTAACTCATGAATATAAGGGTCCTTTTTTTTTCCAATAAAAGATACAGTACGTAAATTAAAATTGATAGAAAACATTGCTTCAAGTCTGTAAATGGAAGGCACTGCACCTGTAGGAACAAATGGTAGGAAGAAGTGGCAACCTCTATTGTCTTGCTGTAAAATAACGTAATTTTTCTAATCAGGATAGTTTATGGAGAACAGATACTTGTTATGTTATTCCTTTAAGGAAAGAAAAAAAATAAATTAATGTTAAAAATAACACACACAAATGCAGAAACCACAAAGTTCATAGAGTTAGATTATCCTCACAATAACTCAAGGATTTTTTTTTTTTGTCAGCTCCTATTAAGGCAAATTGAAGTTGAAAGAATAAATTATCTTATGGAGGTCTTATAAAGCTATGCTATTTCTCCTTTTTTACACTTGGGCATCAGTTCACTTGTCTTCTCTTTCTTTTTGCTCTCCAGTCTCATTAGCTTGATTGCTCACCCTTCCTCCAGCCTTCTAAGAAGAAATGTAGTTTTTTCATAGAATATCATATCTAAGAAAGATAAAGACTTTGAACTTTAAGAAAAAAATAAATTTTACCGGCAAAGATTTTCAGAAAGGACCTTTTCTTTAAGATTATTTTGAAACAAACTTGTTTATTCTTACCTTTTTAAACAGCAGCAGTTTTGTAAGTTTTGTAGTTTTCAAAGATGAGTGCATATCAAGTTTTGTTTTCACTGTGTGTGCATATGCATATATATAGTGTGTGTGTGTATCTATCTGTGCACGTGCAGTGTTTGTATATATGAGTGCATTGCCTCAGGTAAGAATCATCTGTGGATTACCATGATGGTGATAACAAGTGCAGAATTGCTTTCTTGGGTACAATAAAGAATGGAATGACAGATTCTATCTACACTGATATATTTTTTAAATTCTATCTTAAAGCATATTTATCAGATTTTGCATAATATATACATATATTTAGTTACTATTAACTAGCATGCATTTCAACTAACATCAAATACAAGTTTCTTTCTCTAAAAGAAAACGTGTATTTTTCAAAACTATGTTAGCTTGTCATGAATAAGGTTAGTGGAAGAAAGGCTACAAAAATAACAAACCAGGAAAGTGGCCATGAATTTTATCATGAGAAAGCATTGGCTCCAGAGGCAAAGCAATTCAAAACATGGTTTATGCTGACTGAAAATAGAGGAAAAATCACAGGAGTTCTGATTCACTGCTTTGTTTTCCCCTGCCCTGAAAAATAAAATCAAAATGCAAGGAGTTTTGGGGGTGTTTTTTTATGATTAGTGTCAGTGAATTATAGTACACAGAGCCATGTTTATACAGATCTATATCTTTGTTTAATACTCAAATGTTTATTTTTACTATTTTTATTTTGATATGTGATCCTTAGAGGTCTCTATGATACGCAGTAAAATACTAAATAAGAATGTATTATTGTTGCGTTTATTATGTCAAATGATGAGCCACCTCTGAAAAGCAGAGATTTGGGCTTTGCATATCCTTGCATTTTTGTTAGAAAAGAAGGAATTTTCTTCAAAATATTGATGTGTTTACATGCTATTTCATTCAAAATCTCCCACTTTAAAAGTTAAAAATGCTGACAGATATTAAAAACAGTATATCCTTTGTCAGAATAATGTTGCACAACAGATACTGCAGTTACACAACTCTTTCATGCTTGAAACATTATGATATGTTTCAATTTCCTAAAGGATCCCAAAGTGCTAGTTATGTCATACTTTGCTTTGAATTACTTGTGCAGCCATCATTGTGGTACAATATTGTCCGTAGTAATATTGTAAAACAGTTAAGTAGAAGGAGGTAGGAAAATCACTTTTGGCTGGATAGAAGTTAAGGGGTTTTTTTCATTTTCAGTTGTGGCAAAGTTTAGAAATAACATTCCTGAGCTATTGTGCTTGGTGCTTTACAAACACAGAAACAAAAGAAAGACTAAGATCGAGAATACTTACAGTCTAACTTGGTGAACTGTACTAACAAAGAAATAGAATTTTAACTATTTCTTGTTGCTACTTACACTGTTTAAGCTTTTTCAGTAGCAAGTCAACACTTTAGAAGTATTCATGGATTTTGATTTTAAGATCACTACACAGTGGGATGTCCTCAACATCGGATGCAAATATTGATTACCCCTAAATGCAATAGCAAGGCTGAGGGAAATATTTTTACTAAGAACAGCTTTTAATTTGGACTTGAACAGTTGCTCTTGTTTTATAGTTCTGCTTTTTTGTTTTTAATAGTCCTTGCATGCTGGGGTTTTGTTGCCATAGAAATATGAGCTTTTTTAGTTTTGCAAAATTATGCAAATTCTTTTTCTTCTTAAAATATTCATGAAGGAGTACAGCCAGAGATGGGAGGGTAAGGGTCGGTTCTTGTGTCTTAATGGAATTGAACAGTGACATAAATGTTCTAGTTAGTATTTCATTCTAATATTACAGGAAGGCATTTATTGATATGTCTACAGTAATTATGGTTTGTCCCTTTGGAACCAAAGACCATGGAACTGGGAGATGAACATTTAATCAGGAAAATTAAGAATTACTTTCAAGTGTGAGGTGTTGACAGCTCCAAGACCAGCAGTAAACAGTTTTTATTTAGAAACGTTTGATGAGGATATGTTATTTAGAAACATGTCTCAGAGCTGATGCACAAATAGTGAGTTTGATGTCAGTATCACTAATAGTCTGAAACATGTTCACGGTTAAAGAAAAAGTTGTATTTTTATCCAGACCTACACCCTTCAGCTACTCTGGTCCTGCTAAATTGATGCTTATAAAGATCAGAGCAGCTGTTGCAAAAAACTAGTCAGCAGCTGGTGAGTTTGTATTGGCATTTTTTTTTTCTCCTCTGCAGTTTAACTGTATTCAGTCAGGGGAAAATGTCTGCAATTTTGATGACATACGAGCTTAATTTTTTTAAATAACCCTCTATGATGAGTGCCTGATATATTATGCTACAGTGTCACAGTTTCTGGCATATTTTTGCCAGACTGTGAGACTTCCAAAGACCGAGATTTACTTGCTGCCACAGTAATAGGCATGGGCAGTAACTGGTTACCACATCACTACTGGAAGAATATACACCTACTTTATATTTTTGAATCCTTGATCTAGTTACAGCATCTGGGGGAACAGTGGTTGGGAAGGCACAGACACAGAAGGACTTTGATCATATGGAAAGCAAAGGAGGAGGAAGAAAGTGAGTAACCATACTAAGGTTATGCGCTATGGTTACTATGGTTTAGTAATGGTAACAAAGTAATCATATATTCTAAATTTTGTGAAGGCTTATCCTTAGCAAAGTGGATTTTAGACTTCAGGAATGGTTGGCCAGACAGATCTGTTTCTCTTATCCAGTGAGAGGAAATGACAGCTGAGAAAGATGGTAGAGATTTGAGAATTTGTAGAGTAAATGTCTACATTCATAAGTACATTTCAAGAAACAGCATATAATCTTATTGTGCAAATTTTTTAATTAGTCACTGATTCCATTAATTTTTTCAGTGCTAAGTTCAGAAAGAGCAACTACTCAACATAAGTAGGAGTGGCAGCACAGGGCTCACAGGAGAGCTGATGTCCTTCAGTTCCCATCTTCCTTAGGAGCTGAGATTTATTCCATATTTCCTTTTAGAGTTCCATGATATAATTGAATGTTTCGATATTATGTATTAAACACAATGAGTTGTTGCATTTTATTTAGACACCTAATTCTTCTTTGCTTCTAAAAAATGCAGTCTAGTTTATCCAAGGAGGAAGAGAACCAGTGTTATGAAATGGTAATGTTAATACAGTATCTCAGTAACAGTGAGACTGGGCTGAGTTTATGGGTATAATTTAGAAGATCCATAAATAAGAAGTTTATTGAATTCTTTAATATTTTCCATTTAAATGTTTCTTATTATAGCTGATACATTGAATTAAAAGAATTGTGTAAGATTTTATTTGGTCTGCATTTCATGTGACAAACTATCTTAAATATGAAGGGCCTGGAAATAAGCGTCAGATTGTCATGCTTAAGATGGCAAGAGTTATCAATCACTTTACAAACATTATGCCTTGCATCTTCTGGAGCAAGAAGGAAAAGGCAGTAGGACCAAAAATCAAAAAGCTTTAGACTGTCTGGTTACGCTTGATTTACTGGTATTGTAGCAAAAACAAGGGATGCTTGCAAGGGATGATTAAGGAGATACTTACTAGAATATAATGCCTTCCCCTTTTGATGTTCTTTCTTCACTCATGTTTCTGTTGTGTTTGAATCTGAATGCATGGTATTTCCAGGGTATTCTTTCTACTGCCTAGTGATCAGATGCACTGTACAGAAAGACTGTGCTGTCGCTGAGACTAATAGGTGTTCTGGAAGGGATCCCGTTGCTCAAATATTGTTATAAAATATATGAAAGGGACATGGTCAAGGTACATGTGAAGTACAATTTGGCAGAGTTTTGGTTGCTACTTATCAGTTGTGCTTGCTCTGTGGACAGGTGTTATTTGTCTCTTAATCAGAAAACCTTCACTTGGGGGAAAAAAATTAAAACCACGTATTTGATGGTTCTTTTCATTGCTGGGAAACTTTAAAATATTCAGAGTTATTGTGAGTATGTTGTTCCATTATCCAATATATGAAGGAAGAAGGTCTTACACAATGAGTTTTTAAGGATTTTTTTTTCAGTTTTCCATAAAGGTTGTTTGAGGTAGAGCAAATAAATGTTTTCTCACTGGTATGCTTTATGTCTTGCTCTTTGATTTCTTAGCATATAGCTTAGACATTGGAGAACATTCTGTGATCAAAGGACTACCTACATTGAATAAAACTCCTTTATCTTTGACTCAACTCCACTTTTACATAGTATCAGCAGAGGAAATACTAAAAATTAAGGAGGCTGTATCCTAACATTCTCAATAAAATTCTAGAAAAGAATGACTTGGAAATTTTCTTGGTTATCAGAGTGGTCTGTTTCAAGAAACTGGAGGTGACAGTGAATGGTTTGAAATGCTGTTTGCCCTTTGAGTGGTTCAGTACTGTAGAAGAACACTCATGGAAAGCAACTGAACTGAACAATATAGTAGTCAAGCTACTTTAAGCTTATTCCCTTCTTGTTCTGTTAACTTCACTGGAAGTGGTATTCTGAGTAATTTAAGTACAATGTAGCATCAATTTGTATAATTTATATAGAAGAATTTTGACTGTAATTAAGCAGGGAAACTGTAGGATTCTGAACTAGCTGGGATAAAGTTGGTGGAACTCTAGGTGGTAGAGAGTTGGGGGAAAGAGCCCATTCTTTCAGGAAAAAAAATTAACTTCCCTGTGAAGAAAACCAGCATTTTTTTAAAGCTAGCCAGAACTATACTGTCATTCAAATGGAACATGATTATTCTGCTCCCTGCTTTATCTGAAATATTACTATAATGCCTCAGAAGACTTTTTATACCCTATCTAAATTCAAGTCTGTCTAGGAGAGGAGAGTCTTTAATCTCTAATTGGATCTTGAGTAGAACTAAAACATGCAATCTTTACTGAGAGCTATTACTAAATGAATAAAAGTTTGATGTTTTCTTGGTGATGCTTCTATCAAATTCTTTTCTAGTCCCTGCCTTCCCTCACACTACAACCAGCCTGAAGACTGGATCAGCAAAATCCAAATAACTATCATAAATTTACAGCCAGTACTTTTTCGTAAAGAAGATAATAATCCAGATGAGAGCTGGATTAACAATAGAATATTTCCTTAAACATAAGTAAATTAAGTTAGGAAAAGCAGCCCTTTGTCCATTCCCTTCTGCATTGGGTGGGCTGGCTAGAAGAACACATACACATTTAGCTATCAGTTAAGATGGTACATTGTCTGTTCAGTGCCTTGTCAAATCATATCACAACTGCATAGGTGCCAATCAATTACAGACTAAATTGGTCACCACTAATAAACGGGGAGAAATCTTACTTTTTTAAAAGGATTTCCTTCACATAGTTAGTGCTGATGTTCTGGTGGCAGATATCTCTATATTTGCTGAAATCTGTGTCATAAAATAAATGTGTACCTAGAGAGTTTCTGAAGGTGAAAGAGTCCAAATAAACTTCAACATTTTATTGCACCTCTCTTTCATGGAAATTCAAGAATGCTAGCAGGCAATGTTAAGCTGTATATAATATGATTTCATTACATTCAAACACTGTGTCTAGTGGTAGATATTGCCACCAGGAATATGATAGAGCCACTGGAAGACTGAGGGAGCATCTGTGTCATTTCTCATAATCATGACAGCAAGCGGAAGAACGTTCACAGGCGTATCAGGAAACAAATGGGGGTTTTGTTTGCTTCGGGGATGTCTTCTCAAATAAGAGAACATTATTATCTCTTAGAACGTTGAGTTACTATGAGCAGCTTGCTGTGAGACTCCTCCTTGGTTTTGTATTCAGTGGTATGTGTATTAGCTTTCTCCACTGAAATGTTCTGCCTGTTCATGTTTGTAAGCCTTTTTTTTTTTTTTTTTTTCTTTTTCTGGTAGCATTTGTTCACTTGGTATAGTTCTAATTGTATGTCTATGTATACAATAATGTAATAGCAGACAGAGTTCATGCTTCCAAAAGCATGTCACCTTTCTATAGCTGTATTGCAGCTATAGTGGTCTAATAAAAATATGAACTCTCTCCATAATGCTTGTCTCTCTAATACAATGTGTCAGTGACTATATTTCTGCTAGAACCACTAACAGTGAAGAGGGAAAACATTGTCCAACTTCTTGATATTTGTTGATGCCTTTTATTTTGCTCATTTCTAAAGTCTGGTGTTGTATGAGTATTGGTCTAAATCTAGTTTAATGCAATAATATTTTTTTGCTTTTGAAGGTGTCATGTTCTCTTGTGTTAGGCCTGAGATCAAAGCCTTTCTGAGCTAAATCCATTCTGATATAGATTTTACTACTAAACGTATGAGCAAGGTGCATGTGTTTTATTTCAATAATACACTTGCTGTGTAACACTTTATTCATTTGTGAAATGTATTTTACATCTTCTAAGTTGTTTTCTAAATATAAATACAAAGTGAAGTGATTTGAAAGTCATCCATCGGTGGGGAAACCATAGACCAGCCACTTTCTAGATTCCTTTGACTATACAAAGGACTTCTTTCAGTTGTCTACACATAGCCACATAGTGACACATCAGATGCCCCGGTATCTTCCATCTAGCTTCCACTCAAGAGGGACATGGTCATGTAATTCACAAATTGGCAACTATATTAAGATGCTTTAATCACGAACTGAGTCTCTTCCTAGCTGGGAGAAGAGCATTTTACTGTTTAATGAGATAAGGGATTGTAAACAGCACCCTGTTTAGTGGAGGTAGCTCCTGATCTTCTGAACTTACATTTGGCAGATGTTGTTCAGAAGAAATGAGACAGCCTCTAGTATAGTGCAGTAAGTGCTAAAACTTTACAGGCAGAGTTACAAGAGGCATTGGAGAGGGAAAGTGTGAATCACCAAATGATTCAAGAATAAGATGGGTTATAAAAGCTGTATAAGAAAGAGGTACTCTCCAATGACATTTGCTGGAGAGATCCTGACAGCTTGCCTCAGGAAAGCATTGACAGCAGACTGACTAAGTGGAGGAAGAGAGAGACTTCTAGAATTTGATTTCCATATGAAGAGATGCAAGCTTTCCTCATCTATAGCTTTGCAAGTATTTGTAGCAATGCTGTTTGTTTTCAATGCTGTAAATATTTGTGGTTTACTATCACTTGTCTTGATTTAAAAGTGATTTTAGTGTGGCAGGCATAACATCAAAGCATGCTTTACACAAGGTAGTACTAAGTGCTTCCTCCTACCCTCCAGCTTTCTTCCTCTTGAGCTTGGGCATTTGTTCACAAGAAAGGACCCATATCTCCTGCTTCAAATAGTTTTGGCTGACCCAGAATGCAACTGTCAGGATGTCATAACCAGTCTTTTCTGCTCTCTGGTTATATCCTTTAACAACATGTAACATAATAGTAGAAGTACAGTTAACCATGAACAACCAAAAAAAATTAACTATCATCTGCCAGAAACTCGGTGGATTAGAATTAAGATAGCTGTGATTTCTCTCTCCTATATTTGTATTTCTTGGGGAGTCTGTGACTTTTCTTGAACATGTAGATTCTGCCTCTTGAGCTGGGAAGAAATATTTGATGTATTAATCTAAAAACAGGTGGGAGAGACAAAGAAAATTCTGTGGAACTTCCTTGACATTTTTAGTCAGCTATTTTTGTCCCAACAATACATGCCTTTGTCACCAGCAAGGCAAACTTTTATGCTCTGTTCTCTTTGGTGTTGATATGGCCTTGGATGACAGTCCTTGAGGCAGAACTCTGAATCTTCGGGTGATACAGAGAACAACGTCAAAATGAAGGGATCTCACAGGTACCCAACTTCTATATTGCCCTTGTATTCAAAATTCAGTGAAAAGTATTTTTTGCACTAGGTGAGACATAATTGTTCATGCAGCACGTGGATTGACCTCTGAATTCTTTTGCCTGTGAGTGAACTTCTACTTTAAATGTACAAAGGAAGGAAATTACCTTTATAAACAATGGCAGAAGGAAGTAGTACTTTCTGTTTTATATAAGTTTGGGGTTTTTTTCTAATCTACATTGGTATTATACAGCACACAAGGTAAATATATATTCCGAACTACCAGGGACTCTCTCCAATAAGTGCCATTTTGGGACCTTGAATTCAGTGTGAGATCCTGTTTGTGATATGCAAATCTTGCCAGTTGCAGCTGTGAAACTCAGACTGCTGTGGCTAGCAGAGACCTCAAAAAACTTCTTAGTCATATTCCAACTCTTAGGCATCATACCTAGACTATTTCTGACATGTTTGAACTGCTGTTAAACATTTAATGAAGGAATTCAGTAGCATTTTCAAGTAGCTTGACACTGTTTTGACCATCCTTACAGTCAGAAAGCTTTCTGTATATTCAAGCTGAATCTTCTCCATGCTTCCCTGCAGTTGCCACAGGAAAATAAAAATGGCCATTTCATTTTTCCAGTCTTTTATGTTTTGGTAAACTGTTTTCCTATTCCTTCTTAGCTTTCTCTTTTTTGGACTAGTCAAACCCACCCCTTTCCTCTAGTGTTTCCTGTTGGTTATGTTTTAGAAGTCCCTAATCCATTCTGGTTGCTTTCTCTAAACTATTATCTGTTTGTCTACTCCTTTCTAACAGATTTTTTGGTCAAAGTTTGCATTGTTAAGTGCTTTTCTATTTGCATTTATTTTAAATCAGAACCTTTTCTTCTTTTTTTTTTTTTTTCCTGTATGACCTATCAATTCCCCATGTTGGATTTTCATTTACTAAGGTTAAAAGTTATGTAGTTGGGAAAAACTAAAACCTGTCTTGGTACATATTTTTTATAGGTTGCCTGAAACCACACAATCTTTGTTTTCCCATTATTTTCACTTTCTTGAATACTGGTAGTTTGAACTTGAAACAAAAATGATAAAATTCTGCAAAAGTTACTCTTTTAAAATGTTTGTCTAAAGCTGAAAGCAATTCTGGGTACTTCTTGCAGCATTTCGGGTATCTAAATTTGCTATATTCCTCTTACAGTTATAAACCAGTGTTTAGCCTTGACCACAGGCAAAACAAAAATGCTGTACAAGGTGTGTCTAAGGAAAAAAAGTGTTTTCATGTTGTCACAGTCAAGGCTGAATGTAATTGCATTGGTCCTAACAGGTTTGCATACTATGCAGATAAACATTGGACGCTGATATTTGCCAATGATACTACACTAGGAGGAGCTATGGACTCTCTTGAGGGTAGAGAGGTCTTACAGAGAGATCTGGATAGACTAGAGAGCTGGGCAATCACCAACCCTTTGAAATTTAACAAGAGCATGTGTGGATTCTGCACCTGGGATGGGGTAATCCTGCTTATACATGCAAATTGGGGGACAAGAGGCTGGAGAGCAGCCCTGCAGAAAGACATCTGGGGGTTTGGGTTGATGGCAAGTTGAATATGAGTCAGTAGTGTGCCCTGTCAGCCAAAAGGGCCAACCATGTCCTGGGGTGCATCTATCACAGCATAGCTAGTCGGTCGAGGGAGGTGATTGTCCCACTCTACACTGCACTGGTGCAGCCCCACCTCGAGTACTGCATGAAGTTTTGGGTGCCTCAATATAAGGACATCAGGCTATTAAGAGTGTGTCCAGAGGAGACCGACCAAGATAGTGAAAGGTCTCGAGGGCAGGACTTCCAAGGATCATCTGAGGTCACTTGGTTTGTTTAGCTTGGAGAAGAGAAGGCTGAGGGGTGACCTTATCGCAGTCTACAACTTCCTCAAGGGAAGCAGCAGAGGGGGAGGTGCTGATGCCCTCTGTCTGGTGACGAGCCATAGGACACGAGGAAATGGAGCGAAGCTGCATCAGGGGAAGTTCAGACTGGACATTAGGAAAAGGTTCTTCACTGAGAGGGTGGTCGGTCACTGGAACAGGCTCCCCAGGGAATTGGTCATGGCACCAAGCCTGTCAGAGTTCAAGGAGCATCTGGATGACGCTCTTAGTCATATGGTTTAGTTTTAGGTAGTCCTGCAAGGAATGGGGGGTTGGACTCAATGATCCTTATGGGTCCTTTCCAACTTGAGATATTCTATGATCCTATGATTCTGTGATCCAAGCTTTGGGTTACCAATTGGAGTAAATTTTCTGTCTTTAACTTAGCAATTAGCTGTACAGGCTCAGATGCAGTTTATGGATTTTTATACCTTTATGGATAATTCAAAATTGGTTGATTTCCATGCCTTAAATACTGGGACTTTTTTTCTCCCCTTAAATTAGATGCATCATAAAATAATGAAGTTGATGATTTTCACTCCTTTCTGTTACTGTGTGAAAAAACATCTAGTATGATGGCCAGAGACAGCACATTATGTCCTTGAAAATAACCAGATTATTCTCTTTGTAGAAGACTCATGAGCTTGCTCCGTGGTCAGCAGTATGCACTGGAAGGGCAAAAGGATCCCTACGACTTCAGTAGTCTCTGAGAGGAGGCTCATGTTGCACTGAAGTATGAGGCAGATGCATTTAAAAACCAAAATGCAGCTCTTGCAACCTCTGATTTACCTATGCTGCTTCCAAACAATTAACAAAAAGCACTGTTTTTATACTGAACTCTGTCATTCAAGTCTGCAGCTTTTGATTTGCATCCTAAAACTGATCTACTTTTTCCATTTTTTCATGGAAAAGCTAGTGTCAGTGCCATGGTTTTGGTTGCTGAAAGAGCATAGAAAAAATATATTGGCATGACATGAGAGCCTGGTTATTGACTTCTTACATTGAAGGCTGAGTCAAACTGAGAGAAAGGGCTGGAGCATTCTTTTAAAGTAAATTTGTTTGACTCCATGAGGGAAAATTCTTACTTTATTTTAGGTTAGAGTTCATTCTAAGAAAAACATCACTGGGCTTTTTTCTTTTTTGGTCGTTTGCCCCATCAACAAAACTGAAGTTATTGAATCTTCTAAAGGTTGCTAAGGCTGCTGATGTAGAGGCCCAGCCTAAATGAGGACCACATAACTGAAATACACTGAAAACCTAATGTCAGTATCAAGTGGAAATTTGCATAGATTTCAAATCTGTTTCTGATTACTTTGTTAGTCCTTGTGTTTAAGGAATTTGCAGCCTTCGACAGGCATAGGAGAAAAATGACTGGGCATGATTTCTAGATCATTGAGCAAGAAGGGAACGGTGCATAGAACTGTAATCCTCAGGTGTCTGCATATGGTTTTGCAACACTAGAAGTCTATTTCTGGGAAATACTGACTCTGGAGAAAACTGTCCCCAAATGGTTAAAGCCTGTTTTCTTTCATTTAATTGCATTTTTTCTGTCTTTTTCTCCACAGGTAGCAGCTGCTGGAGGACATCTGAAATTTACAGTCTCCTATGACTTCACAGAGGAAGAAGAGACAGTTCAAATGATGGTTCAATCTGATGTCATCATAGAGGTAAAGTGATAGTATTTTCAGCCACCAAAAAAAAAAAAAAAGAAAGAAAATTTCCTACTGCTTCAGATGTGCAGTGTGAAGCCTGGTGGTTGAGGACACAAAACAGCAGGGTGCATGTAATTTCAGCTAATTTATAGTATCAGAAAATGGACAGACGTTAGAGAACTAAAATCTTCATCATCTCAAGGAACCTCTGGCAATATTGCAGTAGCTTACAAAACTATATTCTTCCTGTTCATCAGGAAGAATGAAGAAATAATTGGTTGTTTCAGGTAACACTTTCACATTCTTTCAGCAGACCTGTTCTTGTGCATCTTGGCATAGTATAAATTTGCTTTTGCTGATGCAAAACCATGACACTAGGTTTTAGCTGAATAAGCTAAACTTTCTTTTGCACTGACTTTCAACTTTATCAGGCAAGCCCATTTCAGGGTTATGAAAGGTAAACGTTATTCCTGATATTTATTATTCTTGTAAAATATATTATTCAGTAAATCCTGTACCCCAACTGGCTACAGATAGAGCTTTTTTTCCTGACATTTTTCATATTTAAATGTCTCTCTCTCATGGCTCTATCTAGGGAGGTGACTTGAGAATCAGCACTCCAAAAGGGGGGATTCACCTGCAGCCTTCTGAAGAGCACACTGAAGAAATTGTGCTGAAACCAGAATCTTTCTCTGTGCATGGCACTGACGTTCCAGTCAGCAGGAGGGAGTTCATGACTATCCTTGCCAATGTGAAGAGGATCCTTATAAGAGCCACATACAGCTATGGGATGAATGCCATCTACAGGTGAATGTGGGAAACGTGTCCGTTTGCTACAGGCAGCTTCTCAAAATACTTGTTTTCTCTCTTCAGAGAGCTAATGTGGAGAGCTAAGCTGATGTAATTTAAAACACACTAATTTATTATCATTAAATCCATGGCATTCCTTTATACTTTCAAACAGTTGTTAGTATTTTTTTCATTTTGGGTAGGCAGGAGGAGGAGAGGCAACAGAAAGAAGCAGCCTTGTAAGAAAATGAAATCACATGGACTATTAAGGCATGAATGACAGTTCTATAAATAAGTTTATTTTTGTGAACACTGTAATTCGCATGTATATGGTAAATCATGGAGTACAGTAATGACATGTTGAAGTAAGAGATGATATATTGCTTATATATTGTTTTCACCATTTAATGAGCATACAGGGCCACATTAACAGTGGACCAGAGAATAATATCCTAAGTCTTTAAGCTGGAAAAGTGGCTCGAGGGGAGTTTTCTATGTTTTTAATCAGTACCACACAGAGAACTGTCTAATCCCAAAGCCTTTCCCTTGATTTATGTCATGCTGCCTGGACTGCTTAAAACCACTGATTTCATGTGAACTCTTCTGAGTCTTCTGATAAAATGAAAGACATGTTATATGGGACGACACAGTTGTTCTGTCTCAGTGGCTGCAGTGTGGTTGAACCTGTAAAGCTCATCTTGCATTTAAAATTTTCCTAAGTGCATGAACAAATACTCCAGGTGGGCTAGAAGACAGCCTCTTTCCTGATATTGTATGATTGCACACTGTCTATACATTAATAGTTAGCTGGCATAAATAATATTATTTAAATTTGCAATGGAATTAATTGCATAGTAGTTTTCTACTCACAAGCCATGAAACCTGAAACATTCTCTAACCTACACATCACTTGATTCAGCAGCATAAGCCAATTTGGAATGGAGGGAGCTGATAGCACATTAGTGATTATTTGCTGAGAGCGTAGATACAGTTTTTGTTACTGTGAAATTTCTTAAGCAATCCAAACATCATTTGAATGCTTAGGTGATTAAAATACATCCTAAATTGAAAGGCAGGTTGTGTCAATAGCATGCAGCTTTCTGATTTGAGCTTTGGCAGTGTACATTTTTTCCCTGCAAAAAGAATTCATGTTTCTTCAGTCTCTTTCTGTGGTTAATTAGTATGTATTACCTCTCTGTAAATCAGTTGGTGAATCATAACTAGCTTGAGTTTGAGCCAAACTGTTTCCGAATTTGCTCATTTGGCCATCAATCTCGCATCTCCTTGCATCCAGTTTGAAAACCTTTCATGGCCCATCACCTTCCCACCTTGGTGTTAGAGGAGAGTCAAACCACCAGGCCAGAGCTCATCACTTATGCACTATGAGCAGACCATGAGGAGCCGTTAATCCACAGCTTACAGCTGAGACCAGTGTGAGCTCAGTGAGCGCTGTTCCTTCACTCTGTTCTCATTCAAATAAAATAAAATAAAATAAAATGTCTGAATTTTCCAAACTAAGGGGGTGCAGGAGCAGTTTTGGGGTGAACAATAGGGGCTTTTATGCTATGCTGTTTTAAAGGAGATATGTATGATTGTTTGGGCCAAAGATCTTACTAAGTATTATGGGAAATGTAAACTTCAGCCATCAGTGGTTTACATATATTTGTGTACTGGCATTTGCACTAGAATGAGAAGGGGAGCTTTCCTACAAAACCGACTTTGGCTAGGCAGTTAAAATCTGTGAAGAAAGTGCATTGCTGGACGTGCACTGGCTCCATCTTGCCTCTACTGTGGGACAGTGCGGGTGGGACAGATCAGATCCCCTCTGGGCAACAACATAGAGCTCAGGTCAGCACACACATGTAGAACTGGCACAGTCTATAGTTCATGCCTTGTAAGTTAAAAGTGGCAGACCTCCCAGTGGCACATTTGGAAGACTAGGCATCACCACCTGCATCCCGGATTACTGCTTTAGCCATTTGGCCCTGTGTGGTGCCTCACTGTGTTGTAGTCTTGTTCATATTCAGCCTTTGGAACATTTTAGTGGTATGTTATAGATAACTTTCCGAAAACATGTCTTGGAAATATTCTTCAAGAAGAGCTCTGGGGCAAACATATAATTTATGCTTTGCAGGTTAGTAGCCACCATCCTCTACATGTAGTGACATTACAGTTAGGAAGGTTAGTCCCTTAAAGACAATGATTTAAAAGGGGGTTAGGGGAAGGGACTGAAGTAATTTTGAAGAGTACCTTTTCTGCTAGAAATGGTACCTCTGTAGCTGTCCCTATGGTGTCTCTTACCAGAGGAGAATGCAGTGGTTACTGTGTTACTGTGATTACCATCAGCATGTCCAGAAGTCTCTGCAAATAGTTTGCTCTCAAGTAAACTATTTTATTTTATTGAGTGCTGTCAGGGTGCTCATTGCAGTTTAGCGTGACAGAAGAGAGGGTATGAAATTCCAGTCACAATTAAATGAATTTAATTTTTTATCTTTGATTTAACTGGAGGAATTGTAGTTTCACCCATCAGAGTGGGATTTACTGGGTGGAGTTAGGTCTTCTCAGAACAGTGCATGCTCCCTGTCCCAATCACACTAGTACCTCCACATACACATGAGGTAGCAGTAACAGCATCTACTGTCATCCAGCCCAGCTTATGATCTGTTGTAGGCATATTGCTGATTTTCAGGGTATGCCTCAGTACTGACTTTTTAATATTCTCTTTGACTTTCACTCATGCTAAAACATACTAGGTGCAAAGTTGCACTCTAAGATCATGCAAAACAACTCTTTTCTCCATATTCTGCCCTTTTAGAACTGCAGGGAAAATGTCCAGAGCCAATGAAGAGGATATTCTTTGTGAAATCTTGGGCTGATTAAGGACTACTGTTGATGGGCTCCAAAGGAAGACATTTTTGCCAAAGAAATAGTGTAGAGCTAAGCCTTAGTAGATAAGTAGATCTGAACTAAGAGGTTTTTTATTGTCTTTTAAACAGGTATGTGTGGTGGACAGATGGATATTCCTCTGAGAGAGTAAAGAGAGTCTGGCAGAGAGACAGAAATATTACAGGGTTGTTAGATCCTGCATGAATGACAATTTCTGCCTCAAAGCATCAGCAGAATTATGCAACATACTAATTAGAGATTGCTGTATTAAGCAACCTGTTCATTTAAATACTGAAAGTTTTCAAAATGGCTAATGAATCCACATGTGTAAGGATCTTCAAGGGTGCTATTATAATCTGTGCTTGAGAAGAGGCCAGAATGGAGACATTGTAAGATTAAGCTACTTTCTTGCAGTCATGTAGAGAGAGGCTTAAAAATTCAATGGAGGTGTCTCCAGGTAGCAAGAGCTTTAACTTAAAGATTCTATTTTTCACCCTTGCTTAGTTTAACCTCCTAGAAACATTAGTTAATCAGTAACACTTACAAGTAGTTACTAAACAATATTAATGCAGTAATGGTGAATTTTACTTGAGCATGTTTTTGAGAACATTTTGGGGGTCATTTTAAGCTTAGAATGTTGTTATTGCACTATGGCATAATTAGGAAGCTTCCTCAAATGAGTGGGCTTTCATTTAGATGATCAAGTAGGATAAAAAATGAGAACACAGAAATGCAGCAATCAATTTGAAAGTGATTACAGCTTCCGGGTTTAAACTGGGATCCTGCTCTAACTTGTCAGATCTTCCAAACTGCTGCAGTGAAGTCCATCTGTGTTGGAAGCAACAGGCCAGGAAAAGAGAGCTCTCGCTTATCATTTTGTTTAATCTAGTATTGTTAGCTTGTGCTTCAAAGAAAGTTTAGTAGCACTGTTTCTTCAGTTTTAATATTCTGAGTGGCCACTGATGGTAAATGTTGTAGACACTCAGACGGGCATCGGAAATTGTGTTACTAAAGATAATGGATTGTTTGCAACCACATATAGAATCAGTGCTAGATGCAAGGAGAGAGGGAAGGAAAGGCTGAGGGTTTTCTTCCATATGCAGAATTGGTTTCAAGACAAATGAGCAACGATTGGGTCAGTACTTCATGTGCCTTATGTAGCTGATGTGATTCAGATGCCTGGCACAGCAGACAGTAAACTATGCTGATACTGCCTGAAACGTCCCCTTCCCTTTTAATCTTGTTTGTTTTTAGAAGTCAACAGTTGCCTGCTGACAGTAACAGTCAGCTTAAATATTTGGTCTCGATGTCGAATTTCAAATTGTTCATGCGTCTCTAGGATCCAGTACCCCATTACTGCCAGCATTATGTATTTTAATGAATGCAGAATGGCATCGAGGAATCAAAATTGCAACATCAAAATGGGAGAAAAAAAAAATCACTGCAGCTTTCTTCACTGAGTAACTGTTAATGCTAAAAACTGTTAAACACATTAAAATCCCATTTAGCAAATAGCAGAACGTAATGAAAATTGGAACAATTCAGTGAATACAAATGTGGGATAATACTGGGTGGATTGTTTCTGTGTGTGTAAGTGCTTCTCTTTGTTCCAAGATCTGTGCTGAGAGGGAACTAGCTGTAGTTCAAAGGATAAATAAAACTTGGCCTTTTACTAGTAATTTGTTCCTTCATTTACAGATTTTTCTTCTTCAATTGTTAGATTTTTTACTGTTAAAGTCATGAGCATTTGATATCTAATATCCTAGAAATTGGTTATCTTATTGTAAGGAAAACTCAAAAGGATGATTGCAAAATAAGCATGCAGCAATGGAGCGAAGGGGAAATATTGAAAAGTGAGAGAGATCTTACTGAAGATCTAGATTGGAACATGCATCCTTCTCTTAAAATAGTTTCAAGAACCTTTTACAGAGGTTCTAGGACCACCAAATTAGGTTCAAGTTTGTAACTGCATAATCCACAATGGTAATCCCTCCAAAGTCCAGTCATATCCCTAGTGATGGTAAAATTTCTGCTTTTCTGAAGCTCCCATCCCAATTTCAGAAATCTTCCCTTTTTTCCCCTTACCTTTCATGTCTGTCTTATTGAGAGTAGCCACAAAATTGAGTGGGAAAATATCCTGTCTTAATCTTTCCTCCAACTGCTGCAGTAACAACAAACTATTTTTCTTGGATGTTTTCTTATCCAAGGTCATTGAAATAATTTTCAGGATTTTTTGGCAGCCAAAAGATAAATGCCTTAGTATGGAGGAAAAAAAAGTTTGTTTTACATTTTCCAAAGAAAACTGATTATTAACAAAATGCATGTCATGATAGAAAGTTATTTTCTGCTGAAAAAGACTTCAGAAGAAGCTTTTCAGGTAGCTCTAGTAATCACTCTGTTAAGATTGCTGGGTGAAAATAGAAGTCATTGAGCCTCTATAATGCCTTAATGTTTCTTCTGACATCTCATAAGAATTGAATCCCCAAATCCCAATTTCTTTCCCCAAATGGATACTGTTGAGGTAAACTACATCTGTTTCGCATATTACCTGTGAGATTATCAAAAGACTTTTTTTGTCTCTCTTATCGTACTTCCATGTTTTTTTAAATAAAAATCATGTTCAGTGTTTGGCTAAACAATGGCTGTTTAGCCAATGTCTAGCATTTATTTTTTAAGGGCAGTTGTGCATGGAACAGAAAATTCTCTAACTCTGTCTTCTCTGTCATTGGGGAAACCAAGGTATGTGGTAGAAGATTTCCATCTTCTTTCATACACGTAATACTTAGGTCCTCCTGGACAGAGCTGAAATCTTTTTCAGAGGTCAAATCTCCAGAATAAAAATACCCTATTACCAAAACTTAGTAATGTAATATTTTAGAAAGCTGGAGTAGTGGTTTATAAATTTTGAGGGCACTGCTTAGTGTCAAATTTACTATATATACAGCTTCAATGCAAGTTGGCACATGTGGCTTGCAGGCCAGGAATAGCCTTCCGTCTACTGGTACAGTGCTGTGAGACTTTTTAAATCTATTTTTATCAATGTGTGTCTGACCATAGTCTCCCTCACATGATGGACAAAAATAGTAACAAGCCTACAGACGTGTTGTTTAGGAAGAAATAGATGACTATGAAAACCTCCTTATTTTTAAACAGGAAAACATAAACAGGCCACTGAATGTCTCTATATACTATTTGTTGCATCCAGCTGCACATATGCTTCCATCTAATTTGCTATTGTAACTGTTTCATTTCTGTTACATCCAGACTAAGAAGCGTTAGCATTGAAGCTGCTGACCACACTTCAACTGGGAGAAAGGTGGCATCTGCAGTGGAGTTATGTGACTGTCCCCCGGGGTATGATGGTACCTCGTGTGAGGTAAGTATCACGATGCAGTCTAAATCAATTGTGCTAACACTGTCGTAGTTGTAAGCAACCAGTGGCCCTGTGTTGGTAGAAAATGGTAAGAGACCTGCCCATTCCTGTTAGGAATTTGGTATACCTTGTCTAGTTACCTTTATTTCTAGGTGGTGGTTCATTATATTTGATAATATTTGAAATCTGAAGTTTTACACCTCTGTAGTGATTTCTAAGTTATGAAAAGACATTTCTCTTAACAAAAAGAAGTTGAAAGCAGTATTTGTACTCTTCAGCCAATTGATATTACAAATGCATGAAACTATCACAATTAGAAGGAAAATGGCAGTTATTTGACCTATGCACAACAAAGCCAGATCAAATTATCTGAGTTAATGTGGTTCAGTTTCCTCTTTTGTTTTCCCAGGGCTTTGCCATTTGCCTTGGAGTCTTTGTGGATTGCATGTGTGTTCTTGTGAGAATTGTTTCACTTTAGTTTGGTCCTGTTACAGATAATAATATGGACACATGCTCAGAAAATGCCCACTCTCCTAACAAATTAATTAGTTCACACAGAATGTATTCATACAAGTATACATATGATTAACTAGCTCACGTGGGCATAGCTTGGGGTAAATAGAAGCCAAAAAAAAATTCTTCAAAAGCTTTGCCTTTAAGGAAATTGTTTCAAACACCAAGATGCTCTGCTTCACAAAACTACAAACCATATGCCATTTACACAGGCACTCTAGGCATTTGCTTGTCAACTCCCTTTTTCTTTAAAATCTTCCATGCTTATATGTGATATTTAGGGCTTAGAGTCCAGTTTCATGCCAAATGTGGTTGCTTGTTGCTGGGGCTAGATAAACTAATGTAGAAAGAAGGCCTGAAGAAATTAATGGGTATTCCTATCACTTCCAAAATGGTACAGACAGAAAAAAAAAACAACTGGAGAAGAGTATTGCCTACCTTGGCTGAGAATTAATTTTGAAGTATGACCATTGTCTGTCTGTTCAATTACTTGAAGAAAAAAGCTGGGTGAAGTGTCATTATGCTTCACACGTTTTTTTTTAATTGTCCATTTTTCCTCTCAGTTCAGATTTAGGTGTGATTTCCCAGAAAGCAGCTGGAAAGGCCCTGTTTGCAGATGTTACAATATCTACTTTTGTAGTAGAAGCTGAAGGACTTGGGTAGAATTCCTGCCTTGATGTTGCTGAAATTCTCAGTCCAACGTTGTGTCCTTCAATGCTAAACCTTCTCTCCAATTCAAAACAGTCCCTGAAATTTGATATATACTTAAGATCATATTCCACAATAGAGAGTACATATATAGAGAGCTGCAAATTTAAAGTCTTTATGCACACTAGTGGGCATGGACATGCTTTGATTCCTGCCCTGGCTGAGTGCTAACCACAGACCTATTGAACTAAACCGTATTGCAGCCCCTACCTGTATGTTGGTTTTCCTCCCAAGACTGAAGGCCAAGAAGATATGATAGACTTCTGCATGAGCACACTTTGCCTGTGTCCCCTCACTGAATTTCAGAGCATTTTGGACAGCTCAGAAATGCCATTTGACAAAGCTGGCCTATCTTGCGATAACAATGATACAGTTAAAAGTTTTAGTTTCCATGCCTTTATTCACTGAATTCATTTCTCATGAGTCTTTTGTAGCAGAGGTTCGACACATGATATGCATTGAACAGTTGTGCTTGACAGAAAAAAATGGGGAAATATTTTCGTGTTTTGAGTAGATGGTTGTGCTTTTTATAACAAGGACAAGCAAGAAAAAAAGAACAGTGAAGTTCTAGATTTCCAGGCAAACTAGCAGTTGAGAAAGTATGGAAAGATAAATTGAAAATGTGGATTTTTTTAGAATACCATATCTGGTTTCTTCTGAATACTTTTGGCGTTGTCCAACACTTTGCTGCTTCCAGTTTCAGCCTGGCAGAGTTTCATTTTTATTGATTTTGTGCAGGTTTTCAGTTTCATTTTCTCTTCTTCTTTTATTTTAATGTATGTGTTTGTTTCCTGCATAATGATGTTATGGTTCCTGGCATAGATGCTGCAGCAATAAAACCAACCCTTATTTACTTCTTTTCTTTCTGTAAATGTTTCGGCATGATCAGTCTTCAGAAGACAACCAATCCCATTTAAAATGTGCTGTCTCTTGTGAGATTGTTCCATTACACAAATTTTAAATTAATTTTCTCCAAGATTCTAGTCAAAGAAAATAGTTATGTTTTTGCTAGTATGTCTGAGAAATGAACACAGAATTGCATGAGCATAGGTAAAGCAGATAAAATTTTAAATTTCAAATACCAATTGGGCTCATTTGTGATAGTTACTTTGCTCTACTCATGTGAATCTTCTGGCCTTTATTTGTCAACATCTTCACATCTAATTGCTCTTCACCACCAGATTTGTTCCCTTTCTATCCTCTCTTTTACTTCTACTGTGGAAGAAGTTGTGTTTAACTTGCATCACTGTGATGGTCAAGAACTTTCCTGACTTTTTAATGTTACATCATTTCTTTTGTTAAGATCCCAATCTATAATCTTTTATTATAGATTTGTTCTAAGCCTTGCTGTTGATATTCCATGTCTAAGCCCTTAGAATTAGTGACTTTTGGAGCCTTATCTTGTGCAATATCATGTATATCTGTGCATGAGATCATTCTTTTCAGAATCACCAAAAGAGGAAAAAGATCTATAGTGTTATACAGAAACAGCTTAGGCATTTGCATCTCATGCCACAGAAAAAAAATACAGCAATTTCTTTTAACCTGTTTTTCTTTTTTTGATTTTTGTAACTCTGAATTTTAATTTTTAGTATTTATGGATTTTGTTAGGAATGAGTAACCAACAATGAAAAGAAGGAAAAATAAGGATAAAGTCTCAGGTTTTGGGATGTTATTTTAAAAGCATCATTTCAATTCATCTTCAAATTACTTTCACGTTTTGCAGGAGTAAGACAAAAAGGAGAATTTTCTTGTTACCTTTTTGGAGAGTGTATGTGAAGGGGAAAGGATTTTCTTTATTAAATGATACTTTTAGTAGTCTATCACTACAAAACTTTCTCTTTGTGTTAGCCAGGTGCTTTTGAAGGTCAACACTCTGTCATGCACTTTTTTATATTATGCAAAATCCTTGGATCACATGAGCAGTCTTATTGAAGAAAGATAGTTTGCAAAAACTATAAAGCCATTTGTGAGATATATAGTAAGGAAGACTGCTGCTTGACATCCTATTATGAAGAAATGGAATAGCTGAATTTTCGCTGATGAATCACAGTTGTATGATGTCACCTTTCCTAAGAAAAAACTGGCCATGCATTTAATACTGATCTGAACTTAACATTTAAAAAAATAAAAAATCAGAGCATTTCCTTAAAGGGAAATGACAATACTTTATATTTAATAAGCACAATTTGTAAATAAAAGGATGGCTTTGTTTTCAAGCCTGTATTTATTTCAGTGTAGCCTTCTGTTAGACTCCAAACAAGAAAGACTAAATGGTATTTTAATTGCTCTTTGCAGCTGAACTTCTCAGAAAAGATTTTTGTTGTTTTGGGCTTTTCTTCCCTCCTTCTCTCTCCTTCAGTACTTTGCCTTCTGGCTATTTTCCAATCTGTACCTCTCTTTTCGATGCTGTCATATTTCAGTTCTTCATTTTTCTGCTTTATTTTACCATTTCAGAAGAATGATCAAGTTACGGCTTCCTCTAATCTCACCCCTGCCAATAAGGCTAAGGTCAGTGCAAATCCATAGCACCAGGAAGAACAACTTTCTAGAGAAATGTTGGTATTTTTATTAATTTGACAAGTATGTTTTTGTGTGTGCAACTATGAAATT
The DNA here is from genome assembly GCF_026419915.1 of Harpia harpyja. Classification (NCBI taxonomy): domain Eukaryota; kingdom Metazoa; phylum Chordata; class Aves; order Accipitriformes; family Accipitridae; genus Harpia; species Harpia harpyja. The sequence goes on from NC_068943.1 coordinate 61,147,571, forward strand.
CAACAATATTTTAAAAATCCCATTCCTTTCTCTGTTCAAGCGGGAGTTTAACTTTTTATCTAATTCAACTTGCAGTCTTGCTGGCCTCGACACAGGCGTGTGAATGGCACAATTTTTGATGGAGTCTGTGCACCATGTACATGCTTTGGTCATGCAGAACTGTGTGATGATATCACAGGAGAATGTCTGGTAAGTGTCACTGCAGGAAACTTGATGGACATGGCCAACATGAATTCAATATACCTGTGCAATTGAACTAATGACCTGTGAGACCTGAAATACTCAAGGAAAAAAAAGCTAGCAATTAACAGAACAGGTCTTTATGTTGAACTGTTGCTGAAGTTAAGGATCCTTTCATACCAAGATATGGTAACTTGTGCAGTTAAACAAAAGGAATTTTTTATTCACATAGGATTTATGTTTTGAAATAGAATCTATAGTATAGGGTATGGCATGCAGAAAGCAGCAAATATATCAATATTCTTCCATGCAAGATTTATCTCCCCCTCCCATCTGTCTTCTGCAGCGTATTCAATTTATAGTATGTAGCAGGTAACTTTGTAAATTCTGTGCTAGTATGACAAGAAAATACTGTTAATGGCTTACTTAATCTAAATTCCTACTAAACCTTGAAGAAACACTTAGTAAATTGTACTTCAGAAAAATAATAAAAGCATATGATTTGGGCTAGATAAACTTTTTTTTCTTGTAGGCTATGGAGATTTTATGCAGTTACCTACTAATTCAGCAGTTAAATCTGTGATATTATCCATAGCAAGTCTACCAGCACACCACTATTTCCAGCCTGTTCAGTAGCCTTTTGGAATGGGTGAATTATGCTGAATAGAGTGTTCTGATTAACTCAAGGGCATTTTTAGTTTTATATTGTCTGACATGGCATGAAGCTTGAAACAACATGTCTCGTTTCATTAGTCTTGCAGAAACACAATTTGAGCCAGTGCCAGTTTAGTGGGATATCATACTCTCATTTCCCTGCAGAATTTCAAGCAGACTCTCTATTGTGCATGTTTCTAAATGTTCCCTTTTATTTCCTTAAGAAAAAGCTGCTGGGAAAAATCCAAAAAGAAAATTCAAGCTTTTTTCAATATAATTTGGCACTTAGAATTATCACTGTTCTTCCTGTTTTGCCCATACAAGATGTTTAATTCCATTGCAGTGCAAAACAAGATATCCTTAATGTGTGGATCAGTGAATTTTTCAAATTGCTTTTTCTTGAATAGAAGCTTAAAATGATTCTCAATTTAATTATACTGTAAGCCTTAAAGAAGTACCTAGGATGAAAAATATGTATGACATGACAGCCATGTTTTGAATCCTTCACTTATATGCAATAAAAATGTTTATCACTAGGGTAATATGGATTTGTGTTTCTCGACAAAGATAAAATTTATTGCATTAATGACCGTAGCCTCCAGCTATGATGTCTATAACATTAGTGTGGGATAAAATCAATTAACAGAAAAGAAAGGGAAGGAAGAATCCTGTTTAAGGTATATCATAGCTATTGACTATTTTGCTTAGGGGTGCATAGCCAGATGCGAGTTCTGAAGTTGCTTCCTTCTGTGTCCAAGTTTTAGCCCTTGCACAAGTTCCCTCTTTATTTTTGTCTGTAGCACCAGCCTGCATATGAGAGAAGGCCGTATAGTTGCATTCTGTAGTGCTTTTGGGCTTTTCAGCTGGTGTGAACTATTGACTGAGACAGTAGAGCTCCCCCTTCTGATGTTTCAGGGGTGCTGGTGTAAAGATAACAGCGCTGGCAAGGAAGTGGAAAATAACCAGTTGAAAATGTACTTTAATCTATATATGTTATCAAGCATTCTGTATTCCGTGTTCTGTATTCTGTGTTCTGTCTGAGCGTATACTAGATCATGCTATAAAGAAGAGGTGCACAGGGAGCTTAAAATCAGTTCTGGATTTTCTTGCAGCTTACTTTGAAAACACTGTAAGTAAAGTTAGATTGGTTAGTATCCATGCAGTCTGTTAAATGCTGCTATTCAATTTGGATCATAAGCCTTTTGAAGTGAAAGAGAGAGAAGTCTGAATGCTGAAAAGGGAAATGTTTCACATCAAAGGCATTCCTTCTACTGAGGTTTACACAGGCTTTTGGCCTCATTATTATTCATGGTGTTTTTTCAGTAATACAACAGACAATTTAGGCACCTAATTTACTGATATGATACTTCTTTTTGCTCTTCCTTAGCTTTGTAGTTGAAAAGCAGCTGAAATATGTTTTTGACTCATGATAAAAGCTCAAATCATCTGCTTCAACATAGGCCTGTTATAAAAAGCTCATTTTAATGCCTATCTAGCAGTAACCTGCAAAGCCCTTTGATCCCCACAGCAACCATATAGAAAGCTGCATGATACATCATTCTCATTACCATTGTGATATACATAACTGCCTTGGTACACAGGGCAAGTTCTAACATTCAGAAATACTCTTTTGTAGTGTTACATACACACTTTTATGGTAGCTTTAGGAGGTTGGTTAAACCTAAGCACTGTGAAAAGCAAACACATTTCAAGGTGTTTCATTCATTGCAGGGTACTATGTTCCTATTAGTAAGCCCAGAGAAAGCAGATCTTTCTCCCTTAAGATATGCTCAAATTGCTAAGTCGGCAGTCCCCAGTGGCATCCATTTTGTATATTATTCCTTTGTGTGGAAATGGCATATAGCATGTAGATTGAGGCCAGTGTCAGAGCTAGCGGACATGTTCATCACAAGATCGACAGAATGTCTTCACCCATCTTCATATACACAGTAACAAAGTGATACATCCTAAGCTAAATGCAGTATAGGCTATACCACAAGTGAAAATTACATAAAGCCTCTGCAGCACCCTGACTGCATTTTTAACACCAGGAAAGGGAATTGTCCATGCAATCTTGATATTATGGTAGATTGAAAATGCCATAAGAGCATATTCATGCTTCTGAAGATATAATACCATTGTCTGGTCTAGATGGCTAGGGAATATACTAAAATAGGCACCCAGGCTTACTCTTTTGCTTTCTTTAACTAGCTTAAACTAGCAGCTTCCCTGGTTGTCTCTGTGACAGATATCATGAGGAAGGGCAGCGGCATGCCAAAGGCACTATCTTGGACTTAGACATACTCCCTGATGAAAGTTTTATTTTCATCGCTAGCCTTCTATTCAGACTGTTTCTTTCCATATTCACATACACTCAGCTGCATATGCAGCTAAGCAGGAGTGGTTTTCAGCATGAATTTAGGGTTCCCTGATGCTGGGCATAAAGCATTTATGGGTTAATTTGGTTTCTTCTGAGGGGAAGAGAGCTGGCTTGGTAGGAAATGGTGGGAAACACACTCCAGGACATAAGCAATAAAGTCTTTGGGCAGCAAGGTCCGAGTTGTACATAAAATTTTGGACAAAAATAAATTTCACAGTCTTACTTAGTCAGAGGTTGTCTAAGTGAAGTTTAATGGTGTTTGGGGATCAAAGACGTCCAGAAAATTCATGCATTCAAAATAGTTTGAAAGCCAGTACCCGGAATTTGGAAGCATAAAGATTTGGGCATAAAATCGTTCCTGGCCACAAAGTTTATGGATCTGTGGAACAAGGCATTGATTTTAACAAAAGCACTAGATCAATGTGTTGGAACAAACTATATTTCCAAGGGAGTAAAAAGAAAGTGTATGTAATATACTGAGCAGGTTAGGGACAGTTGATCATGATCTTCTTTATACCCAGTTGTCCTGGTTTCAGCTGGGATAGAGTTAACTGTCTTCCTAGTAGCTGGTACAGTGCTATGTTTTGAGTTCAGAGCGAAGAATGTTGATAACACTGATGTTTTCAGTTGTTGCTCAGTAGTGTTTAGACTAATGTCAAGGATTTTTCAGCTTCTCATGCCCAGCCAGTGAGAAAGCTGGAGGGGCACAAGAAGTTGGCACAGGACACAGCCAGGGCAGCTGACCCAAACTGGCCAACAGGGTATTCCATACCATGTGACGTCCCATTTAGTGTAGGAACTGGGAAGTGGGGGCAGGGAATTGCTGCTGGGGGACTGGCTGGGTGTCAGTCAGCAGGTGGTGAGCAATTGCACTGCGCATCATTTGTACATTCCAATCCTTTCATTATTGCTGTTGTCATTTTATTAGTGTTATCATTATCATTATTAGTTTCTTCTTTTCTGTTCTATTAAACCGTTCTTATCTCAACCCACGGGTTTTGCTTCTTTTCCCGATTTTCTCCCCCATCCCACTGGGTGGGGGGGAGTGAGTGAGCGGCTGCGTGGTGTTTAGTTGCTGGCTGGGGTTAAACCACGACACCAGTCTCGTGACACAAAAAAAATGATTAAATGTTCCTACGAACATGAAATTAAGACTTCGCAGGCTTAAGCATGTTTTAAGGAAATAATCTCAGTATAATTAGACATTGCTCAAACTAGATGTTGCTCAAAATCATTGCTGTATGTTTGGCAAGTTTCAAACTGAGGTTCAACCAGTTGATATCAAGAAAACACGAATTTTTCATGTGTATTGACAATGTCTTTAGAAGGGCTAATAACTCGTATACTTCAGTACCTAAAGTGATCTATAAATTTGGCAAATTACTATGAAGTTTAATGCATCGCTGAAGAGAACAGGCAGATTATGTCACATCTACATACTACACAATCCTTGTTCATTGTCCTGCAAAATCCAGACTGGCTTAGGGAGAAAAGTATAGGACCACACAAGATCGTTATTTCTCAACTAAACTAACATAAACACAGTGCAATGTATGCTCAGATTTTGGTACTATATGTGTGGGGTTCTTTTCTTTTTTGTTTTTAAATTTATTGATTCATGGTGACGAAGTAAGCAGATACAGAGATCTGGATTGAGGAGAATTAGACACAGTAGGTGGAAATGACTGATGTTAGAGTTTCAGAAAGTAATTCATCAAAGAGAAGGTGGTCAGCACTTTGTAACATGAATTGTTTTCCTACAAAATGGAAGGTTTCTGGTCTTTTACTTAAAAGAAGCAGAAGCTGCAAATACCATTCTGTAAGAGATGCGTAGCTTTAAAATAGTATGTTAGCTCTTCTCACTTTAATAACATCCTTGAGATATAAGCCGTTCATATTCTTCAGAAACATGTCTGAGGATATTTAAAGCTAAACTTCACACAAAAGAAGAATCCATTATTTTTCAGAAAAAGTACAAATAATTTGACATGATGCCTTAAAAAAGTTGAATTGCAAAGGATTTTTCTTTTGAAACACTTAAATTATTTTTGTCACATCTTCTTTTAAAAGCATATTTTAATGTTCCCAGCTACTTTTTCAGTATGGCCGGTAGATTCTTTTTAAATGACAGCACTTGAAGTAACAATCAAATGGACTTAAATTACCTAATGAAGTAGAATTTAACCCGGCTGACGGTTCTAAAGCCATAATTTTATTTGACTAAGTGTCTCAATAGTTGGTATTAGCTCACAATCTACCAAATATGTGAAAATATAATATTGTGACTAATGCTTTCATTTCAAAGATATGCTGCTTGTATACACAAGCAATAAGAAAGCACCCATTAAAACAGCAAACAGTATTTCTGGAGACAGATCCTTTTGACTCCAGTGCGCTCTTGACTGAAACAGGTATTGTGCTTTTTCAGCTGCCCAAATGTATGGTACTGGCTATGCAGAGCACAATGCAAAAAAACTTTGTTCAAATCATTGCAATCCTGGAAAGTCATGAAGAAGAAATCAGTGTTCCTTAGAATAGTGCCATTTTCTTTATCCTTCATTGAGGATACATTATGTCTTTCAGACAGTAAGGCTGTTAAATATCAGTCAGTACCATATGCATGCCTTATTAAAATGAGAAAACAATTTTAAAGTGTTCTTAAAAATATTTTAAATTAAATCATAAGTTTGGAAATACCTGCACCTTTAAAAAAACCCCAAACAAACCCTCAAGAGTTCTTAAGCAGCAGCTTGGGTGTAACAGATTCTAGATTTGATCTGGCCCATTATCTAAATCAGATCAGAACATACCCCATTAAATAAAATCTCTCTCATGGCTTTCATTTTGGCCTTTTCAAGTTGCCATATGCTTTTTCATTCTATACCCAAGCACATCAAGATGGCATTTAAGAGCCAAAAACATTTCTGCTGCTTTCTCTGTTTTTACACTGTGAAAGGGCTACACTTGGGTATCTCGTGGCAAATAGCCGTGAAAGGAATAGTGTGGTGTGCTAAAAATGTAGCAAAAAAGGGAAAGAGTTTAAGCCAGAAAACTTATTTGCTGAGCCTATCATGGATCCTGCCAAATTACTTAGAATTTCTAAATCCTATATGGTGAGGGGGAAGAAGAGTAGAAGGGGTAATTACTCTTTAAAACTTGCTTCTTACTAGTCATCATGGGAAGCCTATTCTTGGAGGACCAATTCCCATTCTGCCAAAAGATCATTTACTTTGAGATCAGGCCAAAGATTATATACAAAAATGCAGACGTAGTGCTGCCATTTTTATGTTGGATGTTTCATGTGCTCCAATAAACTGTCTCTTGTATTATGAAAGCCAGTCATATAGAACACAAACTGTTGGATAGGGCCCTATATACAGTATACTCATCCTTGTTTCTACTCATAAAATACAGTCTGGATGCTATTCTAGCAAACAAGTATTAATTAAGTAATTCAGGCTTTGCTACTGTTCACAAGTATATTTAGTATACTGCTAGCCACATACCTTGTAAAATGAGGTAATTTAGAATCATAGAATCATAGAATCATTTTGGTTGGAAAAGACCTTCAAGATCATCAAGTCCAACCATTAACCATGCCCCCTAAACCATGCCCTGGAGTACCCTGTCCACTCGCTTTTTGAATACCTCCAGGGATGGTGACTCAACCACTTCTCTGGGCAGCCTGTTCCAATGCCTGACAACCCTCTCAGTAAAAAAATTTTTCCTAATATCTAACCTAAATCTCCCTTGCCTCAACTTGAGGCCATTTCCTCTTGTCCTATCTCCAGACACCTGACAGAAGAGACCAACACCCACCTCACTACAACCCCCTTTCAGGTAGTTGTAGAGAGCGATAAGGTCTCCCCTCAGCCTCCTCTTTTCTACACTGAACAACCCCAGATCCCTCAGCCGCTCCTTATAAGACTTGTGCTCCAGGCCCCTCACCAACTTGGTTGCCCTTCTCTGGACACGCTCAAGCAGCTCAATGTCTTTCCTGTAGTGAGGGGCCCAAAACTGAACACAGTACTCGAGGTGCGGCCTCACCAGCGCCGAGTACAGGGGAACAACCACCTCCCTGTTCCTGCTGGCCACACTGTTCCTGATACAGGCTAGGATGCGATTGGCCTTCTTGGCCACCTGGGCACACTGCTGGCTCATATTCAGCCGGCTGTCAACCAGCACCCCCAGGTCTTTCTCTGCCAGGCAGCTTTCCAGCCACTCTTCCCCAAGCCTGTAGCGCTGCATGGGGTTGCCGTGACCGAAGTGCAGGACCCAGCACTTGGCCTTGTTAAACTTCATACAATTGGCCTCAGCCCATCGATCCAGCCTGTCCAGATCTCTTTGTAGAGCCTCCCTACCCTCAAGCAGATCGACCCTGCCTCCCAACTTGGTGTCGTCTGCAAACTTGCTGAGGGTGCACTCAATCCCCTCATCCAAATCATCAATAAAGATATTAAACAGAACAGGGCCCAATACTGAGCCCTGGGGAACACCACTCGTGACCCGCCGCCAACTGGATTTCACCCCATTCACCACTACCCTCTGGGCTCAGCCATCCAGCCAGTTTTTCACCCAGTGAATAGTGCACTTATCCAGGCCACAAGACACCAGCTTCTCCAGGAGTATGCCATGAGAGACAGTGTCAAAGGCCTTGCTGAAGTCTAGGAAAATAACATCGACAGCCTTTCCCTCATCCACTAGGCGGGTCACCTGGTCATAGAAGGAGATCAGGTTGGTCAAGCAGGACCTGCCTTTCATAAACCCATGCTGACTGGGCCCGATCCCCCTCTTATCCTGGAGCTGCCATGTGAGTGCTCTCAAGACAAACCGTTCCATAATCTTTCCCGGTACCGAGGTCAGGCTGACAGGCCTGTAGTTCCCCGGATCCTCCCTCTGACCCTTCTTATAAACGGGAGTCACATTGGCAAGCCTCCAGTCCTCTGGGACCTCCCCTGTTGACCAGGAACGCTGATAGATGATAGAGAGTGGCTTGGCAAGGACCTCTGCCAGTTCCCTCAGTACTCTTGGATGGATCCCATCAGGTCCCATAGATTTGTGAGTGTCCAGGTGGCGTAACAGGTCCCTAACTAATTCCTCCTGGATTAAGGGGGGTATGTTATGCTCTTCATCCTTACCTTCCAGCTCATGAGGTAGAGTACCCTGAGGATGATTGGACTCACTATTAAAGACTGAGGCAAAGAAGGCATTAAGTACCTCGGCCTTTTCCTCATCACTGGTTGCTACGTTCCCTTCTGTATCTATTAAAGGATAGATATTCTCCTTGGGATTCTTTTTACTGTTAACATATTTGGAAAAACATTTTTTGTTGTCCCTTACGATAGTGGCCAGATTTACTTCTAGCTGAGCTTTCGCCTTTCTAATTTTCTCTCTGTATGATCTAACAAGATCCCTGTACTCCTCCCAAGTTGCCCGCCCTTTCCTCCAGAGATGATAAACTCTCCTTTTTTTCTCAAGTCCTAGCAAAAGCTCCCCATTCAGCCAGGCCGGTCGTTTTCCTCGGCGGTTTGACTTGCGGCACATGGGAATAGCCTGGTCCTGAGCCATTAAGATTTCCTTTTTAAAGAATGTCCATCCCTCCTGGACCCCTTTGCCCTTCAGGACCGTCTCCCAAGGGACTCTCTCAACCAGTGCCTTGAAGAGGCCAAAGTTAGCCCTCCGGAAGTCCATAGTGGTGGTTTTGCTGACCACCTTCTTTGCCTCACCAAGAATTGAAAATTCTACCATTTCATGGTCACTAAGCCCAAGACAGCCTCCAACCATCACACCTCCCACCAGTCCTTCCCTGTTCGTAAACAACAGGTCTAGCAAGGCTCCTCCCCTGGTTGGCTCACCCACCAGCTGTGTCAAGAAGTTATCTTCCACACACTCCAGGAACCTCCTAGATTGTTTACTCACTGCTGTGTTGTATTTCCAGCAGATGTCTGGAAAGTTAAAGTCCCCCACAAGGACAAGGGCACACGATTCTGAGACTACTGCCAGCCGCTTGTGGAACGATTCATCCGTCTCTTCAACCTGGTCAGGCGGTCTATAACAGACTCCCAGCACAATATCTGTCTTGTTGGCTTTCCCTCTCACCCTCACCCATAAGCACTCCACCTTGTCATCAGAATCATGTAGCACTGAACAGTCAAAACATTCCCTAACATAAAGAGCCACCCCACCACTTCTTCTACCTTGCCTGTCCCTTCTGAAGAGCTTGTAGCCATCCATTGCAGCACTCCAGTCATGGGAGTCATCCCACCATGTTTCCGTGATGGCGACTAAGTCATATCTATCCTGCTGCACAATGGCTTCCAGCTCCTCCTGTTTATTGCCCATGCTGCGTGCGTTGGCATAGATGCATTTGAGCTGGGTCATCGAATCCACCCCTAACATCGGCACGCTGCCCCCAGGCTCATCTCTGGTGCACCTAGTTTTATCCCTTGCCCCCTTCGAACCTAGTTTAAAGCCCTTTCTATGAGCCCTGCCATCTCATGAGCAAGGATTCTCTTACCCCTTTGAGACAGCTGGACACCATCTGTTGCTAGCAAGCCCGGTGCTGTGTAAGTCTCCCCATGATCAAAAAACCCAAAATTCCACCTATGGCACCAGCCTCTGAGCCACGTATTGACCAGGTGTGTTTTCCTGTTCCTTTCAGTGTATTTCCCTGCCACTGAAGGGATTGAGGAAAACACTACCTGTGCTCCCGATCTTTCTACTAATCGTCCCAGTGCCCTGAAATCCCTTTTGATTGCCTTTGGATTCCTCTCTGCAATCTCATCACTGCCAACCTGCACAACTAGTAATGGGTAATAATCAGAGGTCCGAACCAGACCAGGGAGTTCCCTGGTAATGTCTTTTACCCGGGCCCCAGGGAGGCAGCAGACTTCCCGGTGGGATGGGTCAGGTCTGCATATCGGGCCCTCAGTCCCCCTTAAGAGGGAGTCGCCTACAACAATTACCCTCCTTTTTCTTTTTTCTGAGAATGTGAGAATGCGTGGGGATGCCCGACTGGGCTTAGGCACCTCCCTAGATAGGGCTTCATCTACACCCTGATCTTCACTGGCCTGGTCCTCAAGTTCCAGAGCCCCATACCTGTTGAGTAGGGGCAACTGGGAAGGTGAGGGAGACTGGGAGCGGATTCGCCTGCCTCCCTGAGCAGGGACCTGTATCCATTCCCCTCCATCTCTTAGGTCCCCTTCTGCCTGGTGGTAGGAGGGCAGGGGAACCTCCGCTTCTTGCGGAGCCTCCATCTGCTGCCCCTGCCTCAGGGATGGTAGGGTGCGGGCCCACCAATCTATCTCCCTCTCACACTCCCTGATACTCCTCAACCTTTCCACTTCCTCCTTCAGCTCTACCACCAGGCTAAGCAAATCAGGCTGAGCAAATCAGAAAAAACCAGGCTGACTCACCTGGTCACACCTCACACAAGAGGTGTCCCCACTGACCTCCATCATTTCTGATAGACTCAGGCACTCCCTGCAGCCAGAGACCTGGACAGCTGCATGTTTACATGGGACCTCTGTCTGCGTTGCCATATTTTTCCTAACAATGGCTTTCCCCCGAGTGGCGACCATACCTGGGTCTCCCTCTGGGCCGACACCCACCACTTGAGCAGCCTTCTCGAGCTGGGAAGAGGGGGGGACTGTGCCCTACCTGCACGAACTGCCGCACCACGCCCTGTTTGCCCGTCCTGGTCGCCGCGCTCCTGGTGGCCGGCGCTCCTCAGGGGAGTTCAAATCTCCCGCGGTTGCTCCTGGCAACGCCCACGCCGCGTCAGCCTCTCCCGCGAGAGCCGCCGGCTCCGGCCGGGTCCCTCCGCCCTTCCCCGGCACTCCCGGGCCTCGGGAACCTCCCTGTCCGCCTCAATCTAGCGCTTAGCCGCCGATTTACCGTCGCCTCTGCTCGCCTCGCCGCTGACTGAACGCTGCTGACCGTTACGCCGCGTTCAAATCAAATTTTAGATGTGAAATGTAATAATTCGGTTTTATAAATTATATGGTCTAGGCTGTATTTCTGGGATCAACATCTGAAAACTGTCACAAAATATGGCCTGTTGCAAGACTGCAATACTAAACCTGTTTTGTGGTGCTTTCAAGGTTGGTTTTCTTTAAGCAAGCTGAAACAACAATGCAGCCGTTGTATGGTGGAAAGATAAAGGTCTGCAGTTAAATATCCTTTTTGTTTTACACAGAGAAAAATTATCCAAAAGAACACAAATACCTGACACATATGAAGCACTGATTGTGACAGCTAACCTCTAGAACTGTTTCTCAACCAGCAGCAGAAAACTAGAATATCTTTTGCAGACCTCTTACAATCCTGTTGAGAGGATGGGCTAGGTGAATGACCTTCAAGGACTTTCCATATATAAGTTCTCTAATTGTGAATTTGTACTTCTCATCTTCTGTTTAGGACTGCAAACACAACACAGGTGGTTCATATTGTGATAAATGTCTTCCTGGCTTCTATGGTGATCCTACTAAAGGGACGGCTGAAGACTGTCAGTTGTGTGCTTGCCCCCTAAATCTACCTTCTAATAAGTAAGATGTGTATTTATTGCATGTTATACTTTTTCGCTTAGTAAATTGCATAACTTTTTAATTTATACTTTTGCATGTACACTTGAGATTTTTTGTGTTTTAAATAATATATTCTGCAATATAAACTTTTATTCTCTTTTTACAATTGTACAGAGTGTTTAGCTTCACAGAGAGGCAAAGATTAAAACAAAAGCTGGAAGAGACTAGGCTAGAAAGAGCAACACGGAATTTGGATGACTGCTCTTTGAATCAATAACTAGTGTTTGCTTTTCTGTCCTCCTTAAGAGTAGTTGTTTCTAGTTTTAAAGCTGAATTTACAGATCTGGCGTGTGGGGTTTTTTAATAATTGAATTTAAAATAATTTTATGTTGATCAGATAAAACAGTGATTTCTTCTGCTTTTAATTTTCCTTTTCTTTCTGTCAACATTCAGTGATAGTGTTGATTTGTTTGGAGTCTGAATTCAGCCTTAGATCTTGCAAGTGAAAATATTTGTTATCATCTCAGAATAATCACTAGAAACTTGGTTTAAGTAAAAATAATAGTGAAAAGTTAGTCAAAACTCTGATCTAAGAACAACTGTTTCCTTCATTACAAAAGCTTGTCTGTGCTACTTGCTACCTATAATTTAATAGACCAAGTGGCTTGAACATTTTTTCATTGGTTGTTGTCCCAGTCAGTTCCTGCAAAATAACAATACCAAAATCGTTTGACATGATGTAGTTGAAGAAAACTGTTCTGAATCTTGTTTGGCTAGCTTTTCTTGTGCATATAAAAAAAAAGGAAATCGTGTATCAGTTTGAATTAGCGCATTTGGTTTATGCCATTCAGTATGGCTTCAGAGAAAAGGAGCCCTGGTGCAAGTAGCACATGTCCACATTACCCAGAAGAGCTGCTGCAGTGCAACACATACAGTAATTGTTCAGGAAGATCAGGAACTGTTGAGCATGTGCCTGATGTTTGCAGTGGTAACTAATGCTTGCCCAAATTCCAGCCACAAATGGGATGTGGTTCCCTTCTGAAAAGAATCACTGTTAGTCCATATAAGAATTTCAGAAGGATTGTAGGATTGTACTGAAGATTGTAAACTATGCACAGAGGCTGCCCCATCCCAAGCTCTTCACTTAAAAGTTTTAAGTGGCTATAGGAGCTGATAAATCCACTGGAGTAATTTTTTTTTTTTTCCTTCCTTCAGCCCTGCATCTTCTATTTCACCCCATTTTTCCCAAAATAGAAGTCAGATTTTGTGAATGAAATGCACTTTACTATTTAAGAGTATAAAGAGTACTTCCTCAGGTTTACAGGGCCAAATGCATGGCTACTACCCACACAGAGAGGGAGCTCTGCAAGATGCAAGTAAGGAAGAGAACATCATCTGAATGGCAGTGGAGCCTACATAAGGCACAGATGAACCAGATTTTGCTCTTAAGTAGTTCAGGCTAATGCTGTTGCCTACAGTGGCATTGTTTCCTATTAAAATTGCACTGATCAGGGCAGGAATAATCTAAGCACTTAGCAGAAATTCCAGGGGACTGTAGAATGGGAGCCTGCTTTCCTGTTAGCACAGCTCTTCAGTTGGTTTTATTAGATATACATGCATTTATTATGTCTGCTGCTCAGGCATGGTTCCTCTGACGTCCTCATTGCTTTCACATACTTAGTATTTCCATGCATAGTTAATTAATTCTCTTTCTCTTGTTTGACAACACTGTACTGACAGCAGGAAAAACACTATCACATTTATATCTTGTGCAGATGTGCAACAAACCAAGTCAAATAGATTGAATTTAGGCTTTTATTGGCAAAATGCCTGGAGACCTCTATTACGTATTCATCAGAATTCTGCCTGCTTAACTTTCCTTTGTTGAAATTGCACAAGAGAGTCCCCTTTTTAATACCTAGTTTTCTTGAAAAATACAGGTACAAAACAAACACAGAATATAAATGTTCTTGAACTGTGAAACTGTGGGAGTCCTGAACCCTACAAAGTTTAGCCCTGCATTAGAATTGTGCAATACCTTCCTATTTCTAAAATGGACAAAAGCAAGACTCTGAACAATGTCCTCAAGCTTTATAGAACTCATTGTAAGGTTCAAGCTCTCATGTCTTTACAGTTCTAGACCAATTATTAAATTTGTTTATGAGGAAAAAAAGAGGTTGTTAGAGATTTAATGTGTTACCTGAAGGCTGTTAAAATACTCATTTTTCTTTCTTACTTAGTTGGCAATGAGTTTGGTATGCTAGGGATAATATATGTAAACATTTCAGATTCCTTCACAAATCCTTCACATGAAAAATAAAGAAATTACTACCAAGCTCATGTCACTGTACAGATATAGTATATGTCAAGTTATTTCTGAATAACCTAACAAGTGACTAATTTATGTACAAATGATTACAAATAGCTGTCTATAGATTTTAATTCCTGTAGTATTTAATTCCTAACATGGCATGACAGAGCAGAGCATCTGTAGGTCTGTAAGCTTAATACTAAGTTCCTGGTGCATAGAGAATATTGTCCATGCAATGAACCTCTGAGATATATTTCTATTACAAAATTAGTTTTGTCTTTTATAGCAGCATCTTATTTCTTTATGATGTTTCTAATGGTTCCCATCACCATTTTCACAGCTCCTGAGTCTTTTTCTTTTCAATGCCACATAAGGTGGAGGAGAACTGTTCTATCCATTTTAGAAATGTGGTGATGATGGTGGTGTTCTATAGTTAACTTAAGCTGATTTAACTGCTGCTCATTCCCTCTCCTGTTTCCTAATGGTAGCAGTTTCCATATGCAATCATTGAAGCCAATCATAAAACTGCCGTCTGAAGCACAACAGTGATAAATGACTTGCCATATGTTAGAAAAGAACACTTGGCCAAATCAGGAAACTAAATTTGTCTAAGCTTGTTTTCTAGATCCTGGGCTATATTTTCCTCTTTTTGCATATATCTCCATATTTGTACTTATATGATGCAAATGAGATCAATACCTGTATTATAAATGGCATATGTAATGCATGCTTGGCTTCTTCGTCTTATCTCTTCTCATTAATGCATCGCTCTTACAAACTGTTCTAACATTCTTAGTCTTTAAGGACCTTCAAATAAACTAATTTTTTTTTTCCACAGAAATTATCAGACATACTACTACATAGTTCTTTCTAGATAATTACTGCTTTTCTCTTGAAGTGGCAGTAAATTTAATATGGGTAATGATGACCCTCACAGGAATATTTTATCACTGGAAATGGGGGATAGAAGGTATCTCACTCAGCCTGGGAAGGTCACAAGTAAACTCATAGCATATGAACTAGGAATTCGGGTTGGTCTCAGAATTTTAATAATATTTTCTTGGGGAATTAAATAAACACTTAGTCCCAAGAGATGTTTTCTATAACATACTTGTAAACTTTTAGGAATCCCTGTCTCCTGACATAGACCTATCACATATATACCCATATTGTGTATTCGTACTTGTCCCATGTCCTGACTGGTATTAATGTTGTTATCCTTATGTAAAAACTGAAAAGAGTGATGATGAATCAAGAGGGACTAAGATTTTTTGGAAGCTTGTTTTGACAGATCAATACACACTGTTCATCAGTATTTATCACTAGTGAGTAATGAGATTCTAAATAATCAGGACAATAAACTCTTCTTTTCTCACCCTGCTATCACATATTTCCTTTATGGTATGCAGATATGTTTAGTGTGGAGACGGGGACTGACTATTAAGTCAGAGAAAGAATCAAAGGGTGCTAGGTCTGAGCATAACCCTTAAAACATGGAAATTCTACTATTTATTATTATTGCTTAGTAATAATAAGTACTTTATTATTATTATTATTATCTTTAAAATTTATGCAGTTGAATACAGAGGTCTTGGTGGAACTGTGGTACAGTCAATCTTGTGCAATGCTATAATGAGCTGTGACAGCATCTCCACAAAGTTTCCCATATAGCTCTTAGAGTAAGGTTGGGACTGACAAGCAGGATCTTATTTGAAATAAGTCAGGTGCTGCCAATTAGGTTCAATGATAACGTGTGCCTCCATTGAAAATTGCTTTCATTGCTATTTAAAAATAGAATGCACAATTATTGTTGCTTCAACTGCGTCCTCATGCATTCGTGAATCTATTCTTAATTGAATGACATTGCAAAATAACACAAATATAGTCCTTATGGGAAAGAGGAAAATCCCAATACCTGTCTATGTTTACTGGACCTGACCTTCCCACATTTTTCTTATTGATCTCTTATGTCTGTGGGATAACTTGCCCTATGACAGACAGGGTATTTATGAATGGAAATAATCTATAACAGAATAAAGAGGTCAGATCATAGGATGGATGGCTCCTGAGAAGTGAGGTCCAGTCACCAGCAGGTAGTCATGTTACATGATCCTAATTAAGCTTTTCTGTCTTCCCTGTGCCTATTATTTTCCAGAAACTTTCATTGTATATCCTGCTTTAATTTATCCAAGGTCAGATTATATCTATTTGTTATTATTGTACCATGAACTTTTACCTTGAATATACCTTCCTTCTGATGTCTTTGTTAGAGCAACTGTATTCCTTGTCAACTTCTATTTTCCTAGGTTACAAAAGATAAGTTTAGTGTCTTCTTGTTAGATAGGTGATTTGTTTTCCTGTTGTGAATAGTCACCCCGCTGTGCACCTGCTGCCATTCTTTTCTTTTTTTTTTCCTTTCTCTGTTTTACTATTTGGCTGACCAGAATTGATTATCATTATTTATATAAGGCCTTGTAAAGGTGCTCATATGTCTCTGTCTCTCATAATCATTCCAGAATGATAAAAGTACAGCTTGCCTTTTCTTCTGTGCGGTGTCTTTTAGGGTGTCAGGAGGTTTATTCTCAAAAGTGTGTTAAGGGAGAAAGACTACAGAAAGCAAAATACTAAACAGTGAAGGAGCAGAGTTCAGAGTTAAACACAGACATTGAAAGGTGGAGCTTGCAAATGCCTACAGTACCCTCATTTATAAAAAAAAAAAAAAAAGAGAGAGAAGGCTAAAAATAAGTACAGCATAGCAAAGAGGTAAATCTTTCTACTCTGCAAACTATTCTTAAATTTCAATGTGCCTCTCTGGCCTGTTGCTTGAAGTCATTGGCACTCGATTTACTCAAATGCGGTCTCTGGGAAGCTGCACCAGATATTTCCCTTTTTGCCCCTCCCCTTTCTTGTTCACTGGGTTCCTTTCACAGCCGATTATACACAAAGTTAACTGAGCTTTCAAATCGGTTGTCCTTCAGAAAGATTTATATAGGGGCCACATTATGGCATAGATTGTTTGCCAGGCCCTTGGGGGCACAAACAAACAGCTGTACATTCCTGCCTTTTTAATGGTATCCAGACCACTCGGTGGCAGGCTCAAGTCCCGTAATAACAGGCTATTGGGATGCTGCCATCCGTTACTCTATATTCAGTGTCGCAGAAATAGCAGGGTCATTCCAAATTCAATTTGCTGGAGTCAAACTTAAGCCTTATGTCCTAGGCTAGAGTCACTTTTCCTGGGCACTATTTTGCAAATTAACGATCTCTGAAGTGGGAAGAGAGCTATGCTGCTAACCATCTTTTCTTTATGTTTCTTCCTTGTCCCTCTTCTTACCCAATATCAACAACACAGCTTTAGCCCAACATGCCATTTTGACCGAAGTCGTGGATTAATATGCGACGAATGCCCAGCTGGGTACGTGGGACCACGCTGTGAAAGGTAAGCAAGCACCATGCTTTTAACCATATGTGATCTGAAACAAAAGTATTGATCACATGGAACTGTTCTACCTTTTTATTGCTTCCCCTTCTCATCCCCGTTCCTGTGTTCTGAATCTCACTGAAGAAATTCCTGTGCATCTTCCTCTGATATTGTGTCCATGCATTTGTATATTTCTAGTGCTTGTTTTATTACTTTATGGTAAAGTGCAAAGCTTCCAAGAAGCATTTGCTGAGAAGTAAGTCTTTTTTTAAAAAGTTTCTTCTAGCTTTTCTGTCTGTCACTCTTCTGAAATTTTTATAATTATTTTCAGTCTTTTGTCATTTGAATGTTTAGAGTATGGTGAATCAAATATGCAATAAATTACTGACGCCTCTTTTAGAGAAGTTAATATGCAGTGAAAATACAGCTCTTCTAATAAGTTGTTTGCTGATTTGAATTATTTTTAAAAAGAATATTTTACATTTTTGTTGCTTCTAGTTTCCTGTTGCAGTCTTTATTTAGTAAGTAGAAGCAGCTAGGTTTTAATGACAAAAAAGATAATTCTTCTTGGTCAAATACATAGAAAAGCTCAATATATATTTCCTACACTTATTAGTACCCATACAAAAGACAAATAAAAAAATACATCTAGTCTGTCTTTGGCTATGACAGGTCTGAGTGACATGTTAGTACTGAGAGAGAAAGTTCTCTCCCCTTCTTATATGCTGTTATACTGAAAGGATCACATGGAGAATTTAAATGAATCAGAAGGCTAGTGTGAGTGCTGGTGCTAAGCTCCCAGGAACCCCCTTCCACAGGAGATGAGACCGCATAGACAAGGGATATCATCACTGTGTCTGCACGCCTTTGGTCCTGTGGGATTTCACATGGCTGGAAGAGCTTTCAAGAGCAGTTAGTGTACCAGGGGACCTCTGCTAGTTGTTTGGAGGTTGTGATGAATCAGCATTGGCTTTGGTTCCATGATCCCAGTTCCCTGTGACCCTGCAAATGACACCTTTTTAAGAGGGACTGGGGAAGGCAGATAACTGTCTAACACCTGGCCAGACAGTTATGGGGCATGAAAACATGGCACTTCTGTTTCTTAGTAGGCTTTTACCATTTGGCACTTCCATGAGCTGCTTGCAGCATTTTCCAGCGTAAACCCTAAAAAAACGTAAAGCTTCTGAATGAAGACTTACAACATTCAGGCTGGGATGAGGAAAAGTAGGAATGAACCAAGAGGAAGAGCCAACCAGAAAAGCAGGAACCTGACCATACGCCGTGAATCGCCCTCTAGTCCTGTCTTTTCAATTTACAACTCCTTCCTTTTAAATCCCCTGTTGTGCTATATCTGTCCTGAAGTGAGAGTGCAGGCTGTCACCTGTTTCCACCCATCATCACTGAGTCTGCTCCTACTGCGTGCTATTTCTGCCTGTCTTTTCCTGTCTGTCTTGGAAGTCATCACCTTCTTTCAGCTAGTGGGCTGTGAAGTTAATGACGGCAGGAATAAATCACATCAAGAGCACTTTGGTGGCAGTTTGTCAATGCAGGGTCATTGACAGCTTCCATTAGCAACAAGTGCTATTTCTGAGTGGAGCACAGGCTGTAGATGCAGTAGGACAGAATCTGAATAAGTGGCAAGCTTGGATTTTAGCCTGATTTCCTAAGGAAATGAGGCTAGTGCGATCTTTTTGTGCATTTCTGTCTGGCTGCCTGCAAAGACATTTGAACTTGTAGGTCAATTTCAACCAAATTTGACAGGAGGGTAGGAGGTCTCAATAATTGTTCCTGAAGATTTCATGAAAAGAAGTGGCTGAATAGAGGTTAATAGATCAGGACATGTCATAGCTAAGGGGGAGAACACTGTGTGAACTCACACCTGATTAAACAGCAGAGAATACATGAGAGAGAGAGAGAACGAGAGAGACAGAGGGAGATTATTAGATGTTCTGCCCATAAGAAAACTTTCACAGGGCAAGGAAAAAGCACTGCTGTAGCCTGAGGGATTACTCCCTGCTGGATAGCAACATCCTGCAGCAAATAATCAGCCCTTAGCCTTGTAACCATGAGATAAAAATCCATTGGAAATTAGGCCATTAATTCCAATGCTCATAGAACTATTTACTTTTAATTGTAACAAGTTGCTTGGAAATGCCTGCAGCTGTCAATAATAATGAACAGGAGAAAGTGCGTTGCCTTTTGCTATTAATAGTGATTGTATAATTGCTAGAAGAGTTTACATGAAATCCTCTTTCATTTTAGCAACTGCAAAGTGACGAGTGTTCTGAGCCACGTGATTTATTAACTGAACAGTCCTAAATTATCATGAAGTACCAAGTATCATGAAGTGAGCATATGCAGTACAGTACCTGGCCTCCAAAATCATCCTCTACCCCCTAGGGAGATAAGAGCTTTTATTTATTTATATATACATTTTTAAACCTGAGTTGTAAACTGTCAAAAAAAAAAAAAAATTGCTAATTCTCTCGCTTGAACTCTTCAGGAAAATGTTGCCAAAATTGGTCAATGTTCTGAGGGGTCCAGCTCATAACACCATCAAAATAATTGCAGATATAAGCTGTGTTGGAAGCTACCACATATCTATAATTGTAGAGAAAGCCCAGCTTCCCCATTTATTCCTTTTCCCCAGCAAATTAGATTTATGTTCTTCCTTTGCTCACTGCTTACTTTCCCAAGGTGTATGAGGTAGGACGGACACTGTCCTAACTCCATAGAAAGGAATGTCAAAAAGCTGTCCTTTGAGCCCAGCACATTTACAGGATGATGATATGAGTTTTCCAGCTACACAGTCTTGATATAGACAAGAGCACACAGGTTTAGGGAAAAGAAGCAAAATGGGTGAGAGTCTAGCTTCTCCTGTAGCATTCCTTCATTTATGAATATGGTTCCAGTGACCTTTTCTCCCTAGAAGGAGACATGAGAGGTCAGTGTAACTTAAGTGGGAGGAGAAGGGTCAGTTGGGTCGTGTCCTTCCTCCCCCCACCAGCCCCCATTCTTCAGGTCTAGCGCAGAGTGCCACCAGCCACAGTCCCTTGTGAGTCCCTTGGCTTCTATTTGCTGCTCCTTCTAGCTAATATAATTCTTCCACTAGTGCCAGAAGTACAAGTCTGTATTGCAGTGCTGATGGGAAAAGGGTCAAACATTCAGGAGATTTGATACAACAAATGTGTTATGCAGGCTTGTTTACAGCTTGCAAAGGTAGGCACTCTGCCATTAGAAAATGCAAGATTTATAGTTGGTCATACAACAATAACATCTGTGTTGTGCACCTGAATTAAGGTTTTTAACTGTGTGTTCACAGGCCATTTCTCCACAGGGCTTTTGCCCGATTTTGTACACAGGTTGAATGCACATAAGTTTCAAAGCAACTGTAAAAATAGTATTTCCAGACTTTAAAGTGTTTGGATTTGCAGCCTAAATTCACTCTGTCTTGAGGGTTTTTCTTCCAGCAAATATAAAGAAATGTATAAAATAGGCCCGTGTTTGTGTGCATGTATTTGTATATACACAGCGCCATACAGGCTGCTATGAAGAAAATTAACTCCATCCCAGCCAGATACAGTACACATACATACACATATATTTATATAGTAGCTCTCTGTTTGGCACCAGTTATGCCAAATAAAAAGAAACAGTGTCAGTCACAGACACACCTGCATTTGAGGGTAAAGGTGAGTATAGAGGAAGAAAGAAAAATGTGAAAACAATTGTTCTTCACTGCTTTTACTTCTATTTTTGCTTATTTTTTTAATCTCAGAGGTGTTCTGTTGTACTTAGCAGTCATTTATTTAGATATGTATTTTATGTAATGCATAAATGTAATTTTCCATGCCACATACATTATTGGTTTTCTTTAATATGAACCTTACCAAACATGTAATGCCTTGAATCTGAGAAGTGTAGCTGAAGTAGCAATGTCCTTAAGGGTATAAAGATGGAATTAGTGAAAGTGGATTTTTTAATCTTCCCCTGCAACTTCAGAAGTGGGAGAAAAAGTGGAAGAATTTACACATGGATACATGCACACTGTTTTCTTCTAAGCTTAACTGGTTTACCCCTACTTTCAGGATCATCTGCAGTCTGGATGCAAGATTATGTATGTGTATAAGGAGAACATAGCTATGTGCTGGTAGTGGGTTTTGCTAATTTTAATTAGCAAAGTCTGAACTGATGACAATAGAAAGAGTTACCAAGGTCTCCTGCTATTAATAGAAGGAAATGATTAGCAGTGCATTTCTCACAAAACACAGAGTGTTTTTTCTGTGAACTGCTTGGTAAGTTTCTGTGAATGCTATCAGATACAGAACTAACTCCTAAATGAAAGAGGAAAATGAATACGCATTAAGTGAAGTCAAATAGATTAGTAGTACCAAAAGATACAGATTTACGACAAATACGCCAGTAATAAGTGAGAAAGATCTCAGCAAAGCGTGGGTGAACTTCAGACATCATCTGTTTTAGGTAAAATAAGATAACTGCATAAATTATCCAGTTATTCTTTGGCTTCAATAAAACATGGCTATTAATTGTTACATGTATTAAGAGACATTCCTGGCCTTTGTAGCTGAGGTATCATCACTGAAAAAAAGCCAATTTGTTTTGGCAAAAGTAAGCTAAAAATCAGTCTTTTGTGGTTGCTGAGATATCCTCCATCCAAGGAAAAAATACCCATTTCTTTGCAGGGAATACAGGGGGGTACAATACATGGCTACATTCATGACAGGCTCTGAAAATAAAATGCCTGAATTATTCTAATGACAAGATTTTGATGTATTGTTGCTATGAGGAGGTAATTGTGAGAGATGGCTATGCTAAAGGAGGAAAGCACAGTGGGATAGATTGTGAAAAATTTAATCATGTTCTTGAGTGCTTACATGCACCCATACCACTGGACTATTTATACATATTATGCATCTATGGTCTGCATTGTGGGTATTTTTAGAGAATGGAATCCTACTTTTGTGTATTACAAAAAACTGTTCAATTAGATCCAACTATAATTTCCTCCCTAGTCTCAGTTATCCATTTTTATAATCTTTGCTAATGATATTGAATAATACTTAATAAATGTTTAGATGGCTTTGTTTAGCCAACTTCCTGTTGGAAGTTTCAAGAGATATTCTGGATGCAAGGAAAAGGATGAACTTGATGAGCATAAAGGAACAAAAGTGAAAGCATAGTGGAGCTCTGCATTCCCGTATTAGGATGGTACACAAAATCCTTGCTCAACCATACCATCCAGTACTATTACAAAGCAGAGAGGATATCTATGTACATTAGAACTTCATTCAAACTGACTTTAAAATAGTAGGAAACATTCATTTATGCAATGTGTTTTATGTACTTTCTATTTTCTTTACACTAATTGAAGTTCATCTGAGATGCACGTGAATAACTTCATTAGCTGGAACTGGGCAATTTTTCTTCTTTTTCTTCACTATCTGCAAGTTGCTCTTACTGTGAAGTGTGAGCAAATGTAATGGAAAGGGAAAGCAGACCAGAATATAAATAGGAAATAGGCTGTGAGATGAGTAGAAATTTGCTTTAAATACACACTCATGTTAGGTCAGATTCACTAACCTGTTTTAAATGGTACTCACAGGAAATTGCTGTTGGGCAAGGTGGAAGAGAAGGTGATATTTTTAAACATCTCTATTAAAATACGAAAGGTATAGTACACACCAACATAGTTCCTGTGATAGTGAGCAATCTTTTTGTTACCTGCCTGTACACAGAGATTAGCAATCCATTAATTAAACAAATCTGACCATACAGTAGATCAGGGGAAGGCTAAGCCAGGGGAGGATCTTGTTAAGTAAACAAATTTATGTCTGTATTACTTTCTAAACCTGTTTTTCTAAACTAAACAAGTTTTTAAGGTAGAGGGAAAAAATCATCAAGCTTGCTGGTAAATAAGTACAGAACTTCTAGACATGATGTACTGAAACACAAAGCCTATCTCACATGGATCTGAATTCCTCTAGTGTGCCAATAGACAGATTTCTTACTATGCTTTGTCTCCTCTTCAGTGCCAGTGACAAGATTTTTCTCCCACTGAAATCTAATTACTAGCAGAACTGGCAGGATTTCAGTGGGTACTGTATCTACAGTGTTGTTAAAAAGGAGAAGGAGGGAGAGAGAAAGGTGCTTAGGAAATACTTGAAAGATCACATCATTTTTGGTGGTTAGTGAGGCAACAAAATTAAAAGTTTCTAGTAAGAGGATTATTTCAGGGTCCTAACTGGTGATGTTTTTTACCTTAGGTGTGCAGAAGGCTATTTTGGACAACCTTTAATACCAGGGGGATCGTGCCAGCCATGCCAGTGTAATGACAACCTTGACTTCTCCATTCCTGGCAGCTGTGACAGCTTGTCTGGTGCTTGCCTGATATGTAAGCCAGGTACAACAGGCCAATATTGTGAGAGGTGTGCTGATGGATATTTTGGTGATGCTCTTGATGCAAGAAACTGTCAACGTAAGTCATGAACTTTTACTGCTCCTGGCAGTATTGTTCTATCCTATAACCGTGTTCCTGAGAGGAAGACTGTGCCTTTGTATGTGTGAGCAGAATGATATGGTGTACTTCCACCTCTAATAATAGTAGTGTTTTACTTGCATCTGCATCTGGAAAGGGAGGCTTCAAAGTAAATAGAAAGAAGAACCTATTAAAAAGCTTCCTGCTGTAGTTGAAGCAGTAATGAAGCAGACATGGAAAAAACCTGGGAGACCGGAGCATTGCATGGATGCAAAAAGTTATACTAAATGTGAGATCTACAAAAATAAATACAAATAAATGAACACCATGCTCTAAAACCCCTATAAGCCATCCAGGGAAATCCCTTTACCTACTGAGATTAGTGCTGAAAGGAGGGAGTGATATTTCAGTTACTGTAGGGTCCAACTCTGGCAGCACTCGTGACCTCCTTCCCACCTACATGACCTCAGTAAGAGTTGGGAGCTGCTGCCTCTTACAGGGCAAGATTCTCCTGCCTCCTGCAAAGCAGAGACTAAAATCTCCTGACAAATTTTCTAAGGTGCTCTGGAGGAAGATACCTGGCACGGCAGCAAGCTACCACTTCTCAGCTGAGTGGTGGCATGTTGTTAAGTATTGGCCCCAGCTCATACTTCCCCATAGTGATTGCAAAAAATTATTGAGAACAGATGGAAGATTTGGTAGGAACAGGAGCTTTTGCTTCTGTAGGAGGCCGTGGCTCTCTGAGCCATTGCTGGCACAATTCAGAATGCAGCTATTAAGCAGAATAAATGCTTTTAACTTAAAAACATTCTTCACATACCCTTCCACGCCATTTTGAAGAATGGAATAGAACAGATTATAAACTGTCCTGAAAGAACAGAGCAGTTTATTTCACTGTCACAAGGATTTAATCCTTTTTGATTCATTGGAATAAACTCAGAGCAACTCCATTGAGTACAAAGGTGTTATATTAGGATAAAATTATGCAAGTAAAAGAGCTGGGCCATTGTCTTACTGCTGTGTGTGTGGGAACACAGGGGCCACTTCTGCAGTATGTGTTGCAAGCACAGAAGTCTGAGCCACTGGCATCCATTTCCAGAATTTGCTCTGTTAGTGGCTTGCAGTTTGACAGTGAGAATACTAAGCTGTGTTGGACCACCTGCATGGTGCTCCTGCATGGCAGCCAGCGAGATGCAGAACATCACCAGGTTTCTCAGCTAAGGCTAATATTAGCTAAGGCTAATAAACTCTGATATATGTAAAGTCACAGATAACCATGAAGATATATACCGGTGTAAATGCTTTCTATACCTGCTTTATACAATGCTAGATAAAAGTTGGACAATCACATGTATTCTCTGCACGAGTTAACAGTTCGTGATGAATGTTGTCATATAAGTTAGGGTGTTAGTGGGTAACGTGATTTAAAAAGTAGTGTATTTAAAAAATCATAGCTTCCAGTAGCTTGTCACCGTTCCTGAGGCATCGGTAGGACTGTTGCTTTGAACATTTCTACAGTAGTGGCAACTGTATGAGAAAGAGATGTAATATGAGGAGAGTTCAGAAAACATACAATTAAAAAAAAAGTATTAAAAATAAATACATATTTAATGTAGAATTACAAGCTTTGCTTTTTTTGTCAGTATCACTGTCAAGGAGAGCCCCCTAACATATTCATAGCCTTGTGCTCGCAGTTACCTTGTATTCGTCTACTCTCGGTCTTTCATGTGGGTTTTCTTTTTTTCATATGATTTTTTATTTCCTTTGCAGACTTCCATGAAGTTTTCCCTGCAGCTACAATATCAGAAGGACTGTGCCTTTACTTTGTTGTTTTCAATTTCATTCCTTATTAAAAAGCCAAATCCAAGAGTATTGCAAAGCATGAATTTTGCTTTCAAATTATTGTTTGAAATGTTTCTTGCTCTTTCTCAGTACAGTGCTGTTGTCGTGTGCATTAACCATTTCAATTGACAGTACAACTTTATATCACTATAGCACCTCTGAATTTCTTGGTGTTTTTGTATAAAATCATAAATCTAACAACAATGAGCAAATGTCGTAGGTTGATTTGGTTTGATTCTTGTAGGTTGGTTTTTGGTGTGAAGCAGCACGGTGTGCTGAAGCAAATACCTGGAGGTTGTGCTGATGGTAATAGAGCTAAGTGACATGAGATGAATTAAAGCAAATATTCAAGTGTGCCTATGTGCCAGTGCATAGGTACTACTGTTGGAGGAGAATAAGTGTGTAGGTTGATTATAAATACACACTCATAAATATTTATACAAGTCTAGAGAGAATGTAGGATCTTGACTGGTGTCATTTTGGGAGAAAATAAGACAAATTTCTCTGACAGGCTGTATTGTATTATAGCAACCATTTGGAGGTTTGGACAATAGCTAATTTTCCCAGTAGAGGTGAATGAATGGGAAGGCTTTAGATGAGATAAATGCAATTTATCAGATTGAGTAACAGTTTATTAGATGAATAGCCCTGACGGTATGTTTCTTTGGTATGTACATGTTGCCAGAGCCAAGAAAAATAATCAAAGTCTTGAATTCCAAATTCTGCCTTACCACTGCATTGCACTCAGTCATCTGTGGCTGAGTTAAGAATACATGGTATGCCGTTTGCGGTAATATATAATATAAATAGGACAAACTCATCTGTTTATAAAATCTGTGTAAATTTTCTTTTTGATTCTTGTGGTGTCATATGCCTGATAACAAAACAATTCAAATAAGACTGACTGCTTTTTGCGGTACAAAAAGGTTGGTGAAATACTGTTAATTTGAGTTGAGAACTGTGGTTTGTTAAGTCTGAGCTTTTGCATCATCTTTCACTGCTGACCATTTTAATGAGAAAGATACTCAAAACATATATATGTGGTATTCATCACTGTGTACAGTTTGGAGTGTTGGCGGTTTTAAAACATTAATATTATGGTACAGAAGATGGCTGTATACAGGATGAAAGAGGTAAATTATGGATTCAGTTAGTGTTGAAAAATGAGATTAAAAGGAAAAGAGAAGCGATATTAATTACAGCAGAAGTGTTTTTAAATGTTTACATTTTTAAAATATATAGCAAAACAGAAAGAGATCAAAACCTCTGAAGGTGTTACCAGACTGATATAAGAGCCCAACGTATTTTTGTTACTGATTCCAGAATATGAGACTTCTTTGCAAACATTTGAGAAATAATGCCATGAACAGACTGGCAAGGCATAAAGTCACTTTCATTTAAAAGAAGGAACTTTTGCAGAATACCTCAAGTCTTTTTGGTTTTCTCCCCACATCCTTCCAATTTGCAACTGAAAATTGTAAATTAGCAAGTCCAATAAAGTAATGAGGAAGCTCCTGTTGTAATAGTTTAAATATAGAAAAAATATAACTGCTCTGTCTCAAATAGCACCTTGTGACATGCAAGTATGTGACCAACGTGTTTACTGTTGGGACTCTTAAGTGTTTCTTAAAATGAAGCTGTCAGGTTGAGAAAAAAAACCATCACATGTAATCAAGGCACTGCAGGAAGGCAAAACATGGATTGGAGCCCCGGTTTACAGAGTAGATTGATAATCAGTACAGAGATGTGGATTCATTCCCCTCTGGGGAAAAAAAAGGGATGTGCAGGAACCAGCTCCTGCTGATGGAATTGGTGACTGCATGGTTATAGTCCCTGTGACACCAATCACATCCCTCTTCTCTACTGTGAGTGCTAAAGGGATTTTTTCCTCATCTCTGCATGCCAAAAAAACTGTGGTTGAAGAACATAAAGGGTGATAGAAAGCATCCCCCAAATTTCTCTTCTCCTAAAATATAAGAATTTAGAAGCCAGAAGCATTGTTACTTTCCTCAAGAAATAGCAGCTCCTTTTCATTGCCATTTTAAATCCTTAAAAGAACATTATGATGAGTTAGGCTGGTCAGTTGGGTTACGTTTCCTCTGGGAACTGTGATGCTGTTGCTGAGACAGAGGTCCCAGAGAGTCACGGTAGCAGATAATCCTTGGTCTCTTTTTCAGCTGTACTCCAGGGTGCTGCCTGTGAGGAGGAGCTCTTGGGGGACTGAGGAGGTTACTGTCCCTGTAGCGAGGCCCCTGGAGGTAGCCTTGCTCTGGGTCCTCAGCCTGCCCACATTTCCTGCCTTCTACATCAACAGGGACTGGTCTCTAGGGCAGCAGGACCAGTATGTGGAGCAGTAACTCTCCCACCTGCCATAGCTACATCCCATACATACCCTGTGTAAGCGTCTGTACCCCTTTTTTTTTTTTCTCTCAGTGCCGCCCTGCCCACTCCCAAGTTTTGGGGCACGTACTCAGTAATGTGACCTAAACATCCTGGTTTGATCTGAGAGGAGCATATAAAACAAGTTGTTTATGAACTTGAGGCAAAATTTCTAACTGCAATGATTTGGAGCAAAATTCCACATTAATATGGGTAGGTTAATGTGTGTTGTCACCGTATGGGAGCAGGACACCTTCCTGCTTTACTCAGGCCTACCTTCCTGGATTTCTCAGGGTGGCAAAAGCTGTGCTGCAAACATTTGGCTATTAAATTTAGCTTCAGGAAACACATTAACAGCTCCTTCTTCTTCCTCTGCAGCCTGTCACTGTCACATCAATGGCTCTGTCTCAGAGATCTGTGACTCTCGGACAGGCCAGTGCGAGTGTAAAGCCAATGTGATCGGGCGCCGGTGTGACATCTGCAAGGTGAGTGACAAGAAACCGTGTTTCCTTTCAGCTTTCTTCCCTGTCTGCCATAACTAAGAATCGTTTGGCTTTGGATAGTCTTTCTTTTTTATTCGTGTTTCACTTAAAGAACATATATGGGTTGTTCTTATGTACAGAAAGGTAAAATGGCTGGTTTTTAAATGTTTTTCTGGAACAAAACACAGAACATTGCACTTGCGTGCAATGAATATATTTTAAACCTCACTGTACATATAAGTACATTTTTATATATGGCATATACACTTTATATTCTGAATGTTTGATATAAATAAATCAATTAAAAAATATTGCAGCTCTGGGGGATAATCCCTCTATGAAGAAGGTTGCAAAATGTCTGATAGTATCTGATTTTCAAAAAAAGCAGGATGCTAGTTTACTTCTGCTGTGAATGTTCTGCTTTTTTGTTTTTTTCTTAGGGTTTCTTCTTATATTGTCCAAATAATGTATTCTTTTTTGGCGAAAGTGTCTTTTGCCTTGACATTGTTTTGTTGTCTCATAAAGCACTGCAAAAACCAGTGTTTCATAAACTTTCACAGAGTTGTCTGCAGGCTGCTAAGGAATATGTTATAGCTGGCTGCACATTTCCCTATTTCAGCATGAGGACTTCCAGGTTAGACCTGTGTCCTCAGAACACCTCCACGTGTGTGTAACAAAGCACGTAAATAATTCTGCAGAAATCAGAAGGATAATTTTCACCCTTTAAAACTGCATAATTTCTGAAGTGGTTTGCTTGTGCTCTAATTTCAACAGTTATTTAAAAAGTCCGTTCAAAGAAAAATCATTGGTATCAATGGAGTTTGCACAGATTGCATAACATACACAGCAAATATCTCAAGCTTGTTAATACAGTATTGGTGATTGATTGGAATTAATCTTTGTTTACTACTGTGTTTACTACTGTCTTTATTTCTGTACTCTTTTATGTGGTGTAGTTTCATTATCTTCACTTTCTAACAGTGTTTACTTTTCATTCTTAAAGCCCAGCTACTTCTGGGCCCCAGAAAAACTGTTTTGTATACCCTGTGGCTGCAGCGCTTTAGGATCCATGTCACTGCAATGTGATATGTCAGGAAGATGTATCTGCAAATCAGGATTCATGGGCAGACGCTGTGAAATCAGCAGACAGGTGCCTAAATTGAAAGAAAGTGCACGAAGCAGTCAGCAGATCCGAGTCCCCCCTCGGAGATGGGGCATCAGCAGTGGCAGTGGGTGCCCACGGGGTGCTTATCGGCCTGCTGCTCCGGTAATCAGAAACTGTGTGCATTGCATGGGCTGAAATCTCTTATTCGCTTGTGTTTGGAGCTCCCACAGCTTTTTTTTAATTTTATTTTAAATAGCTGTGCTACAATGTACGAAATTATCAAGAAACAGACAGGCTCAGAAGACAAGCAGCCTTTTAGGATACTTCCCCACTCCTAGTGCTTCTCATAGTGCAAATGAAAACATAGGCCAGAAGTCAAATACCAGAATAAGTCCAAAAGCAGCACCATCAACAGCGGTATGCACAAAATGTATGGGTGCTGTACATACATCATTGGAATCAGTGGGATTGTCATGGCCTTCAGCAGGATAAGACTTCCTTCTCTAACAATTCAAGAGCCAAAAGCTTAAGGAGTTTGTGAGAAGGATCAACCCCACAGACAAAGCGTTAAGATCTGATCTTAAAGTATCAAACATAACTGGTGTTAAGAGTGCTCATTAGTGAATATGGCCAGTTATCTGAGCCGTTTTTAACCGGGTGAAGTACCCATTATTTGAATATAATGCCCAGAATGACAGAAGTGTTCGTTGTTTATCACATACCAACAAAGCAACTTATTTCCTAAAATGAAGTAATTATGATGCAACTGCTTCTAACAGAGCAGTGTTTTAGGGATGTTGGTTTTTTCCCTGCAGCTCAAGACCTCCACACTTATCACAGCCTGTTTGAAAAATACCTGGCAGTGTTTTTCCTCCTCAGCTAGCCGCCAGGACTCATGCCATATTCGCTCCTGTGGATTCCCTTGGAGAACATGAGCTTTTACCCATTTAACGTGTATTACATCACTGCAGTGCCCACACAAACACTTGACATACACTGATACAGGGACACAATAACATATTCAGAAAATTCATCCTATTTCCTCATTGTCATCCACAATCTTACCTCTTATTCAGTAAATATGGTTCTTAGAATTTCTATGTGTAAACAAGCTTTGCTGAGGGCTTAACTTGGGGGTTCATCTTGGGGGTTTGCATGACTGATCAAAATGTCTTTGTGCAGAGCTCTTCACAGAATACAACCCAGCATGCTAGTGATCTTTTCTTCCTTCACGCAGTGTGGAGTGCTAGTGTATCAGACTTTTTCTGGCTTTCACCCTTATAAACAGAATTTATTAGATCCTATCAAACTTTCTACTGAGAACTGAGATGCATGCTGCGCATTGGTTACTTCACTGCATTAATCTGAATGTCTATCCTGAGATTTTTCCATATGCACATTTGTGTGTGTTTCTTACTGTGGAAATGAAACCTTTAGAGATAGTTGGTATATTTAATTGAACCTTGGAGTTTAGTTATATGAGTTTGAGTATTTCTTTCTTTCTGATACACCATGTTTTGTCATATAGAAGTATGTAATTGGCGAAACATTTTGATATAGAATTTGTAAATGAAAATCAGTGTAATTCTTTATTATATGTATAATCAAGCTTTTGCTTAGGTATATATGATTCTTCAGGCCAAATTCTGACTGTCGATGTAGTCCTGTATTCTGATACCTATCAGCAGATTCTCTGTGGAAACGTGGAACTTCAATATTAACCTCAGAGATCAGATTTCAGGACTTTTACATGGAAATCTGCTGAATTCTCTGGGAATTCACCTACACAGGAGGTTAGAGGTTCCACTGTGGAACAAATCCATGTAAAATGTAAGTCAGTGCAGCTCCACTGACTTGAA
This sequence comes from Harpia harpyja, assembly GCF_026419915.1. Taxonomy (NCBI): domain Eukaryota; kingdom Metazoa; phylum Chordata; class Aves; order Accipitriformes; family Accipitridae; genus Harpia; species Harpia harpyja. Next base: position 61,179,205 of record NC_068943.1, read on the forward strand.
AAATCTGTACTGATGTATACTAGGTAAAAATCTAACACCACATGTTTGGGTCACACAGTAGTACATTGTAAAAGTAAATACTTTCCACTTTGTTCCATTTATATTCATTAGCAGTGATCTTTTTAATATCTCATTTTTAACATTTTGCTTTCCTAGTGAAGTCTTTGGTAGATTTTTACTATTAAATGTTGTAATATCAATTTCAAGTGAAGTTAGTAATATGTTTTGGATTTCAATATTCTCTGAAAATCATCATACCTGATAAAAGGTAGAAAAGGACTCCCATTTTAAGTCACTCTAGCTCGAGACTGAATTCAGGATTTGATTATCAAGTATAGTTTGCTCCTAGTTTGCTCCTCTGTTAGCCGGTGCAGTGAAACCCATGGGGTCTGTTGGTTAAAAGCTTCACGCAGAACTCCATATTACAGTATACAAATGAGCATGTCTTCCCTTCTTTACAAATATACTTTTTGCTCTCCACTAGTGGAGTTAAGGAGGAAATTTATTACTATAGTTGATAACATCTATTCTGGTTCTGTAGGAACTTTACAGTACTCAGTGCAAAAAAGAAAGTGAAGAATGAAAACAGAAGAGAAACAGAGGCTCATTGATTACTTCTATCTTAGTCTTAGACCTAACCCAAAGACAGAGTTTTTATCTTAAAAATAGATAATTCCCATTATTTGCTTGTAATGTACACAAATACATTAGATCTATGTTCTTCTAAAGTTATTCTTAAATATCATTCAAAAGAAATGCCCTCGAGTTACAGAACACTGTATACAGGCATTGCCTCTGGTCAGAGGAGATGAAATCTAGTTGTTCAGAGACTTTCCGGTTGAATCAATCTCCATTCGTACCTAAGAATTTGAATTCACTCTCTTAGCATCAAACTCTGCCTGACATAATCTTACATCCCAGACATGGGATATGTATATGGCGCTGACATACATTCAATTTCTTGTGGGAATTGTACTTATGGAAACAACCTCATAGGAAATGTGTTACACTGGAGAACATTAGTTATAACATCAGGTAACATTCTGAAATCTTTACTCATTTTCAGCTGTGTAGGGTATTTCTTGCCCTTGCCCCAGTGTTTTACCACTACAGTTCAAAGTGTTAAGAGTAGTATTTCAGTGATGAAGAGTTAAGAACCACCCTGATCTCCCTACACTTTCAGCTTTTCCTCTTTTCTCCTGGTAATCATTCCATGTACTAATTTCTCTTCCTCTCTCTGTGGCAGCCTGAAACATTTGGCTTACAGTCTTCAAGAGGATGTGTTCCCTGCAACTGCAACTCTTTTGGTTCCAAGTCCTTCGACTGCGATGGAGATGGACAGTGTTATTGCCAGCCTGCAGTGACAGGAAAGAAGTGTGACCGCTGTGCTCATGGATTTTACAACTTTGAAGAAGGAGGCTGTACATGTATGTGAATTCTTAGCAGCCAATTGCAGATTTATTTATTTGTTTGTTTGTTTATTTATTACTAAGATTCTAGTTTGGCTGGTTTTGGATTGCCTAACAAATTTTCCTGACAGGTAGCTGTTTTCATAGACAGCCCTGTAAATCAGTCAATTGGCAAGGATGGTGATTGGCAAGAACAAAAGACCCAAGCAATTCCTGCTATTTTAAGGTCAGTTTATGGCTAATCTCCCAAGTTTAGAAGGAATGGGAATGTCCTTTTCTCCAAGTACTTTCTGCCAAAAAAGTTTCTATGAAGTTCCTATAATTTGGTTATGGTAACAGTATCATAGAAGGCTGATTAAGGTGCTCGCCAAAGCACATCAGCTTGAAGGGATGTGAATGGAAAAAAAAAAAAAATCCATTTGCTTCTAGTTTTATCTCAAACCTTTTCACTGTCCTTACATGGTTGGTCCTTTTTTATGAAATTTCTGTACAGTAATTTTTAGGGTCTTGCTTGTATACTTTTTGTGTACAACAAAATCTTCAGATAAAATTCTTGACTATGTCCCTTGTGTAAACACATGAAGAGTATGCTTTTCCAGATGCTGAAACTCTAGCATCAGACATAAATATATCCAGCCACTTCTTTACATTTATGTTTGTCCTTTTGGACATTAGGTCAAACACTGAAATGAATGTTTCCTGTCTTTAAAGCAGTACAGACTGCTACATCGAAAAGAATCTAACTGATAGGTCTCTTCACAAGGAAATATCCATCTTTGCTAATAGAACTGTATTTTTAAAGTCTCATAGACTCATTGAGATGTGATCACACCAGACATAGTTGTCTAGTGTGGCTGGCTGCTGGGACGCCAGAACGGCAATGGCTCTGCAGCATTCTTTACTGATGGCAGAGTGCTATAAAGCCAAGGGTATTGCTGCTATTATTCTTCAGGCATAAACTGTATTCTTTCCAGAAGTGGAAATCACCATGCCCAGTATCCTATTCTTCCTCCTTTTCATCCGGAATGGCAGCAGAAGCAGCAAGCCTAGCTCTCTGCCTTTTTTTACTCCCTTTTTTTATGGAAGGAGCATCGAGGCCTCAAGACCCACATCTGTGCAGCAAAATTCAATTTCACCTGTAGTGTTGATAAACCTTGAGCCAAGCTGGATTATAGATATATTTGAAAACATTACTCTATGCTATTGTCTCCCATGGGAAGGAAGGGCTCAGAAAACGTTTACTGCCTTGAAAAGTGCAAACACGTTGGTACTTTGGAAAAGGGAAGGATTGGTTCACAGGCTCACTGATGAGAGAGCTTGAAATAAACCATAGTCCTAAAGCCCTTAACACGTATACAGAGGGGAAAAAAACGCTATAGTTTATCTTCGTGATTAGTCTCTTATTCTAACATTTCACAGTTTAAAAGCACATCATTATTGTGAAATACTACAAAATGTTGTTAATTTCATACAGTTGGCGAAGGAAAATGAGAGGGTTAACTGCTGTCTTGGCAAACTCAAAATGACAGTTTAAGGAACAGTGTTGAAATGGGAAAGTAGTGCAAATCTAAACAATATTTTAAATAGAAATTCATCTGCCTGTGGTCATCAAATATTTTATATAACTGCAACAGCTAAAAATGTTCAGAAAATTCAGATTTTTAGAAGTTCCAAAGTTAATACAACAGATGGAGAGGAATGCTGTTTTCAAAATGCTGGGTTTTCCCCCCTTATTTTTAGTACGCTTTTCATGTATTCCTTCAAATGACAAAAAAAGGGAATTAAATTATGAATCACAGAGAAAATCAGAAATTTAATAAAAGTGTATCAAATTGTGCTAGGAAGAAAGTGCACAAAAATGAATTCCATAGTGACAGTTAAGTATCAAATAAAATATTGGACCTCTTTTATCTAGCATTTATCCAAAAGGAATATAATTTGATATTTTTTTCTTGTGCAATAAAAACCATAAAGCCTAAAAAAAAAAAGCCCTAAAGCACTATCAGTTAGCGTTGACATTCTAGCAGCAAAGATACAAAAGAGATTTCTATTTCACTATTGCTTGCAACAAATGTGTTATATTTTTTCGATATTCTTTTTAATGATGGTAAAAGTAAAAATGCAGAAAATATTGGTGTATCACTTTCTTCCTTTCCATGCCTTTGAACCAATTTTGTGTAAGAACTGGAAGCCCACAGAAGAGCCGTCACATCCGAAAGCCTCAGTCTCCCAATGAGAGATGTATTCTGAAACATCTTCCAGCCACAGTGTGTCAAAAGATTTTGTCACATGCAAAAAGTCTTGTTCCTGGCATGGTGGAGGCAAAACTTACTATCTTCTTTCCATCAGTTACCTTATTTTGAAAGCATTGACAGGGAAAAATAAAGGTCACTTCTTATTTGAACTATATATATGAGTTCTATCCTTGCACATCTCTTATTTTCTAGTTCTACTCTCCATTGAAGTATTTCCTACAGTAAAGGCAATGAACATAAATACAGCCCTCGGTAATGAACATTATGTTACACTGCCCTATAAACACTCCAAGGAACAGATTATCACTCAGAGAGTCATAGTTTGCTTAGGATGCTTTTGCTCTGACCTCAGGGGTGATGTTGACGGTGGGTATGAAAATAACTATGCACCAGTTCTGCTTCTCCAAGCAATTAGGTGTCTTGTGCCCCATAACTACTTACCACTTACATACCTTGAATCTGCATTTGCCACCAATGAGTTGTTCACTTAATAATTCTTTAAGGATAAAGACCACTTTTGGAACCACTTCCAAACCCAAAGTATTTTTAGTTGAATAAAATCTGCAAAGAATCCCGGTTTCCTGTGAAGAGGCACATTATTGATGTCCTCCCAAGGCAGAATACATGTAATCTGGAAAAAAAGCAGTAGAATGGGAAAAAGAAACTGAAACACCTTTTTTTGTGCTTTAAGAAAAGTCTGTTTACAGCAGCAGAAATTCAAGGACATTGGCTCAGATCGGTAGAAGAGGTTAAATCCACTGCAGGTTCCCTGCATAGAGGGCTCAGAGGCAGTCAGGTGGCTTCTTGCAGGAGATAGCATGGGCCCAGAAATTGTACAACGATACTCCCACAGCTATGTCACGTGAGTGCACCATCTCAGAAATCTCTGCACTTCTGCAGTCGGTGCCTTTATTTTTCCCATTCTGTCCTCATTGCAGTTACTTCAACCTCAGTTAACCTGTGTTGCATTCGCTTTGGTTTCTCTGTGTTTACCCTACCTTTCCTGCTCTACTGTGTCCACAGATAACTGAGAGTTCACTGTGTGGTAAAGGTTTTGGTGGAATGATCTTAAAACCCTGTTAGGGTCTGCTCTCCAAGTGTCACATAAAGGGGTAACTTTTCCTCTGCTTTATTTTTTTCTGTCTCCCATGAAGCCTGTGAGTGTTCGCGTTTTGGTGATAACTGCGATCCCATCAGTGGCCACTGTATCTGCCCTCCCAATACTGTTGGAGAGATGTGTGACAAATGTGCACCCAACTACTGGGGCCATGACATTGTCAGTGGCTGCAAGGTGAGTGGATCTCTATTTTCTCTCTGTGTGTTGCCTCTTTCCCATGGGGTAAATACAGGAATTTGTAGCTGGAACACAATTTTAGGTTTGTAAATCATGGTTTGTCTCTGTATTGTGAGTTTTGGTGTCACTGTGGTGTAAGTGTTGGCAATCTGTTACTGAGCACTACAGACCCTCTGTCTCAGGTATGCAGCCTGTAACACCAAACACCCTCTTTATACGGCTGTCATGCTGAGGCAGTGTCCCACTTGAGCCTGGTTTCTTTTATTATAGCTGTGTTTAATGTGATTGAGATTACCACAGTATTGTACAATGTATATAGATGTATAGTTACAGGTAATTGACAGTGCCTTTGCAGAACAAATTTACTTTGGCCCTAATTGTGATACCACTGGGAATTTGTACTTGAAGTTTGCTTGAGAAGGGCTTCAACTTGTGCTTAAAAGACAGTGAAGAAAAAAGAAAAGTAACAGCAACCTTAACTGTAAAATGCACTTTCTTCTTATGTTCTTAAAGGGGAAATAAACCTTCTCATTAGCCTTTAAATCATTCTTATTCCAACGTTTGACGCAGAGTTAGAAAAAAAGTCGGAAGGGAAGGGAAGAAAGAAGAAGAAATAGAAAAACAACGGTAGTGTGTCAAAGAGTCCATGAAAGCTGTTGTTAATGCCCTACTCTTAAGGGGAGCAATATTCAGTTGAAGTTGAAAACTGGTGACAGTGAATATTGTGCAAAGTTCAAATGGCTTCTCCTCTCTGCTGTTCTCATTGATGATAAGGGATCTCACTGATGATAAGGGATTTATAGTACTGCTGCAATTACTCCAAAGATCTGTGTCTTATCTGAACATGGTCATACACCATTAATGCTCTTTCTTAAAAGGCTGTTTGTCATGTGGCTCAGGCTGCAAACTAATTATCGAGAATGATTTCTTTTTTGTATGTATGGAAAACTCCTCTTGTGAAAGCTCTGCTGTGCTGCTGTGATATAGACTCTTGGCTTCTGAAACCAGCCTAATGAGGTTGAAGACCTCTGTTTGAGCTCTGGAGTATATTCTCTGATTGTCTTTTATGTGAATGCATTAGTATGACAGTTCCATGGCACCATCTAAATTAATAATGATCTATCAGCCCACATCTCTTTCAGTATGTTGCAGCTAATTTCTGCAAAGTGAGATGTGAATCTCCTGCTCACACTCTTTGTAGTAGATTTCCAGGGCTGTTGTAACTCAGGGGGATAGAGAGCATTGCATAAAACTGCTTGCTCGCAAAACAAACATAACATCTGATTGTAATTTAGGTTTTGATATTGCACTCCAAGCTATTTCAGTGTACAGTGAACAATTTGCTTTCTAAGCTTTATGTTCAAATGTATCTTGTAGAATAAGGTTCTTTCTGTCAGAAGGTTTTATTTCTTAGGTTAGGTAGTAGTCTAGCAGTCTAACATTTAACCAGTAGTTAAATAGTTTCTCTGGCATTCAGTCAAGACTGAATTTGAATGTTTCCTGCATATAATCACCTTCTTTATAAATGGTCTTTTCAGATCAGAAGAAAGGTGCTGTAAGTATTCATGTAACAAACAGTTTTGCTTAGAAACTGAATCCACATTTTCCTCCTCCCCTTTTCAGCTTTGTGTCCTTAATTTTAGTAAGTCTGTCCATATCAGTTACTGTGGTAACCTGTACTACTGGCACCGAGTTTGCTTCTGCAAGCTGAACTTCTCCATATGAGATTCTGGTCACACCAGTGATCACAGCAAATGTCCTGTGCTAACTTTGCAGTACAGTCACAGTAATAGCACTGAGGGATTCTTCTGTTCTTTGGAAGCCTGCAGCTTTCCCTGCTACTTACTTCTGTATTCAATATCTGGACCCCCTGGCAAATCATCTATTTCTATCCTTACCTGCCTGCGCAAGTCTCATTCTATGAGCAAGTTTACTTCCCAGTACACCACATGACTAAATCTCTATCCCTTACCGTGTAAATTACTGTCATCTAAGAGTCCTGTTTGTACAAAGAAGATAGTTACCTGTCTGATGAATGAGTAATAAACATTGAACTAGATTCCACTGGGACCACTGCCCCTGAGCAATTCCAGTTTTAGCAAAGTGGTCTGAACATGCCCTGCAGAGGATTTACACAGAAAGCACTTTTTAGAGGGCACTTACAGTTTTCAAGTTAATTTTGTCCACAAAGTATCCCAGTGTCCTTGACCTTTTAGATTTATTTGATTTCACTGCCTAACTTATCAGTGATAAGTAGTGTCTGTTCAAAAAGAAAACATTGTTGTAAATGTATTTAGTGTAATTGCTTGATGCTTGTTGAATAAAGATAAATGCCTAGCCTTATAATTCAGATATGTTACCTTCAGACAGTGGAAATTCACTGCTGCACTTTATTTATAGATACTTGAAAGAGGTGTGTTGCTTTTTTGTTGGGAGTTAGTTTGGTTTGGGTTTGTTTTTTTTTTCAGAAGCACAATTGCAATTTTCTCCTTGTTTCTCTCCTTTTTAGCCCTGTGACTGCAGCCTCGTTGGAGCCCTAAGTTCTCAGTGTGACTTAAATACAGGCTGTTGCTTCTGCCGCCCTGAATTCTCTGGGGATAAATGCGCTGAGTGCAGGTTGGGTTACTGGAATTATCCACAGTGTGTTGCTTGTCAGTGCTTCCTGGCAGGGACTGATCCACAGAGCTGTGATACAGAGTTGGCGAAGTGCTCATGCATTGATCATACTGGCCAATGCAGCTGCAAGGTAGGACAGTGAAGGTTGTAAGCTGATTTTATAGCTTCTGAGAAGTTTATTCCAAAATTCGTTGATATTTGTACTTGCTTGTTCCAACAATACATGCAGACAAATCTCGTTGGTTTTCATGGTGCACTTGCTAACTGCTGTGGGAGGAGCCTAACATAAAGAAAGACTTAAGTGTTTATCAGCTGCTTTTTCACACACTAACAGTTGCCAGGATAGCATCCTCTTAGGCTCTCTTCTCACTGTATTTCTTCCTGTTTTTACACAGCTGTTGCCATTTTAACCCTATTCAATACAATTCTTGTTCAGATATTCGGCAAATTAAAAGCAAACACATCAGTAATAACAGTATGCCACAGTGCTAGTTCTTTATAATACATTGACTTAGAGGAAGTCAATACTGATCACTTTATGAGTAGAATTCACTGCAGTAGTATCTGTTCTTCTGAGTGCATCCAATTCGGGATCACTAAAGCAAAGACTTTCGGCATCATCACCCACAGCATTCTTATTTGGAATTGTTCTTGGAAGAACAGCACACTTACATGGTTTGAAAATTGGCTGGATTGCTGGGCTTAAAGGGCAATAATTGGTGGTTTGACATGCAGTTGGTAGCTAGCAAGCAGAGTACCCCAGAGCCAATACTTCATCAGTGACACAGATAACAGAATTCACCATCAGCAGATTTGAGAATATTGCTGATTTGGAGGAGGTAGAGGTTGACATGCTGAACAGTAGAACTACAATCTAGAGGATCCTTGAAAAGCTTGATGATTGGGAAAATAGAAAGGTCATGAACTGGAGTGGAGTAACCTCACGAATCAGCACAGTTTGGGAGGAAAAAGGCTGAGTGGTAATCCTGCTGAAAAGCACATACGGGCTTTGGGGAATGGCAAACTGAATATAAGCCAACCACATACTCTCATTGTAAGTAAGTCAGACTGCCTACTGAGCTGGATGTGTTGATCGTACTGGCCAATGTAGCTGCAAAGTAGGACGTCACGAAGAGCATGACCAGCAGAGGAAAATCTTTATCCCCCTTTACTCAGTGCTGGTAAGACTGCACTTGGAAGTGGTGTCCAGTTTAGGACCTGATTCAAGAGTGTTGTTGAGAAACTGGAGAAGATCCAGAGAAAGGCTACAAAGAGACTTAGAGCAGATGATCTGTAAGGATATACTGAGAGAGCTGGACTCTTCTAGTCTGCAAAAAACAGAGGCTAAGAGAAAATGCAATTGCAGCCTATAGCCACTTCAAAGAGTAGTTGATGGAGTCAAGTCCTTTCTGATAGTAACAAAAGATGTGACAAAGGACAACAGCTGTAAATGGCAGCTTGGGAATTTTGGGTTGGACATTAGGTAAAAAAAACACTAGGAGGATTATGCAGCACTGGAACAGATTATCCAGAAAGGTTGTGAAATCCCTATTCTTGGAGGTTTTCAAGAATTGGCTAGAAAGAGGCGTGGGTAACCTGATCTAGTATTGGTGATAGTCCTGCTTCAAGGAGGAGGTTTTTAGAAGTGACCTCTAGAGATTCCTTCTGTGATTTTTGATTCATTCTTCTTCTTTAGGGACTGTATTGACAGAAAGAGCTAGTAAATGAAAGGATGAATTTAAGTGATTGAATTGCCAGATAATTCTTTTGATAAATGGGCACCAGTAATTTCATTCTGCCTTTAAAGGATAGACTCAATGGAGGAACTGTAGAACAAATTAGATTGGAAGGGACCTATGGAGGTCATCTACTCCAGTGCCTTGTTTGAAAGACATTGCTGAGGCAGTACTTCCAAGGATGGGGATTTCACAACCTCTTTATGCAAACTGCTTGACCACGCTCCCATTTTTCTGGTATATTTGAACAGAAAACATCATGTTCTATTTCACAAATACTGATTCATTTGATGGTGAGACCGTAAGAAAACTGAAGTGAGTTGATCACATGGACGATCTGAGTAAAATTCAGCGTTATTTGTCCTATGTCATACTCTGAAATGGAAAAATAGAAGTATCTCAATTCTTTCAGCCTCTCCTGATACATGATGTGCTCCAACCCCTGTAACCATCTTGGTGCCCCTTTTCTGGATTAGGTCCAGTATGTCAGTGTCTTTCTTGTAAGCACTAAGCAGAAAGAATGGGGGTTTATGGTGTTTTTAAATAGAAATGTTTCTTTGTTGATTCTTTTAAGGCTGATATAGTTACTTCTGTGTTTCTGTGAGTGCAAATTAACAGTATATATTTAGCTGATGATTAATGATAAGAAACTGCAACTGACATGAAACAAAATGCAAAGCAAGTAAAAGTCACGATTTATGACAGAAAATGGACAAGTACTACTGAATTAAGTCAGCAGATTTTTTTTTTTTCCAGAATATAAATCTACAGTTGAATTTAAATCTAGGGTTGGTTAACCTTTTGTGTAACTTTTTTGAAAGAGTTATATATTTAAGAAGCTAGATTTTTATAAAATGGTAATTGTTCCCATTTAAACCTGCTGGTATAGCTGCAGAAATGAGCTTTCAAGGGCTCAGGAGCCCCTTTGTCAGCCCTGACAAAAAGCAGCAAAATCTAAGCTAAATAGAGTGTAGGCACATTTGCTGATAGAGTTACATGTGGAAATGAGGGTTAAAAATGGCAAATCCTCAGGGATGATGTTGGTTTCCTGTATGAGCTTTGGAAAGTTGAATTTGTTTTTTAGATTGGCTTCTTCACATTATTCTCAAGAGGAAAAAAAAAGGGGGGGGGGGGAGCCAACCAGTGCTTTCATATTGTTGATTTTTTTTTTTTTAAATATCTTCGTCTTAGTATGAAAATGGTTTTAAAAGGCTGTGCATAAATTATTGTGTATCTGGCCCTATCTGGTATAGCTTTTTATTTGGACTAATTGAAAAATGAAAATAAAAGCATTGACATTACAAAAGTGAAACATTTCAGCTTTGTTAATGCTGTTCAATGATGTGGAAAACAATCACAAAGAGGGGAAAGCTTTTCTCTACAATATTTCCATTAAAATATGTTTCTCAGCAAGAACATGTACTGTACTTTAAACATTCTAACTTGTCAAAGCTAATTCCTATTAAACAAAAGGCTTGATTAACCCTGGCAATTTCAGAAGGACATATTTTTTCTTATCTTATCAATCAGTTATTGAGCATGTCATGCCCAAAGTGCTGTTTGATTTTTCTGTGCTTACAACTGTCAGTCTGAAGCCAGCATCCATTGCTCAGAGCTACTCAGTGGATACAAATGCAAATGCCTCAATTACATTAATTGTATATGTTTGCATACATATGTGATAAGAAGCTGGAAAGTTCCTTGAATATTTCCTTACACTTATTATTATTTCTTTCTGTACCCTGTTATTATCATTACTGTATGATTTTCCTTTTCTTATTACTACCTCAAAATAAAGCTTGACTTTTTTTTTTTTTTTTTTTAATGTTCTCTGTCTTCCAGGTTAATGTGGAAGGTGTCCACTGTGACAGGTGCAAGTCTGGTACATTTGGTCTCTCTGCCAGAAACCTACTTGGCTGCAGCAGTTGCTATTGCTTTGGCCTGACTACACAGTGCAGTGAGGCAAGGGGGCTGATTCGCATGTGGGTGAGTAGGAAACTGCTAAGCCATGTAATGCGATAATGTTGTTTCCTGCTGGCATCTTTTAGTCAGGTACTGAGAGGTAGCTAGAAAATGGCCAAACATTTAAGCAATCATTTTCCTCTCTATACTTCGAGAAGCGGAGAGAGCGGTATGTTCCATTAGACAATCAGAGTCAAGGCATTAAAAGTAAATAAGCAGGTAAGAAAACCAGTGATAGGATAGCTGATGTCAAGCCAAAGTAAAGCTATTAAAACCCAGGAAAGGGCAAGCTAGTCATGTGGGGAAATTATACAGTTCAGTACATTGTAATATAATCTCTGGTATATAATACACAGTTTACCCAGGTGTATTCAAGGGTCACAGATGCTTGTTGTCCAGCATAGATTTCCCATGGTTCAATTAATCTGTTTATTTTAATTGTTGGTTAAAAAGAGCTTGTTGAAGCTCCATTTAAATCCAAGAATGGGAAGGTATAATCCATCAGAGCAAATAAAGAGCTCTCCACCTTTTTGTGGAAGAGGGCCTTGAGACCTATGCTAGACTGACGAATAAGGCAGACTGGATGTCTCCATTTATTTGTACAATGAGCGCAAAACACACGTTGAGACCACTGCTGTCCATTGCTGTTGTGCCAGCTCCTCAGTTACATTCTGGAGGAGCTATTTCTAATGGAAAATGACTAGTTCAGTGCCCATGTATGGTCAGTCGTATCTCTGCTAGAAAGTATGTCAACCATAGAGGGAATGTCTGACTAATACAAATCATCCAAAGCCCCTGCCTTGTCATGCACAAGCATCAATTGGTTAAGGATACTTGAGGCGTATCACTTCAAGGTGTGATCTCTTACTAAAGAGTTCATACCTCTCGGTTAAAATAATATGAATAGCACCCGATCTCTCCTTCATTGTTCAGTCCAATAGCACCTCTTTCCCTTCCCAGTGGATAAAGTGATTTATCATGATGTGACCCAGTTTTTGTCATTTCAGTTTTGCCCATCGTATGCTGGTAGGCTGGAGATGAAAGGCTGTAAAAGGCTGACAAGTTATAAAATTTAATCAAGTTCCATGACAGCAACAGTTCTGGAAAATTGTGCTTTGACCTTTGTGGCAGCACAAAGCAGAAACGTAGTTTAAACCTCCTGGTTATTTTGTGTCTCTTAATTAATTTCTTTTCATATTTATGCTCATATCTAAACAAGTGTACGTCCACATCTCATCTAGTTTTTGGTACTCTGATCTACTTCAGAATTGATTCAGAGTTGTAAACTGAGTGAGACTGGGTTCTGCCAGCTGCTGGTGGCTATTTCAGATACTCTCAGGTGCTGCAAATGGCATTAGACATGTTTAAACAAGCAAATTCTGTCTTATATGACAAGAAGGCAAGGCTGATCTGAAATTCAAATGCATTGACCACTTTCTTGATGTCTAAAGTAGTAAACAGTAAAATATGATTATGATAGGAACTCAGGAAATCTCACTTAGGGCTGGCAATGTTAGGAATGCTTCCATGTCTGATCAGTCCATAGACGCTGCTGTAAATGGAAATACCAAGATGCTTAAAGTACAGTACAGGGCTTGGTTTGATTCCTCATTACCTGATCCCTATCTCGTGAACAGCCTGTTGCTGAGATGACTCTTAGAGGTATGACTCTCCATTTGTTTTCTTTGTTTTCCTCACTCTTTGGGAGAAAGCAATTTTGATACCAGCCCTTTGCATTTGTTCACACACTTCCTGTGATACTTTCATCTTCATGGAATTACTAAGACTCTTACTACAGTTTTTGATCAAAATAATGATTTCTATATAATGCTATTGAGACTCTTTCAACGAGTCTAAGAAAATTACAAGTATCTAAGCAGCATCCTTATATTTTTCATTAAATCTGAATTTAGAGTTACAGAAACGCTGAGCCCTCACTCTTTGCATATTACCCGGAGAACACTTAGCTTGAATATTGTGTAAAAGTACCAGGAGATTAGGCATTGTGTTCCACAGCCCCAGTGATGCATAATAAGTGTTGGTGAGAAGTATGCTTCTTTTTAAGGTACACTTCTCACAATCCAAACAGAAGAGGCCCGAGACTGAAATACCACTGTGAAAATCGCTTCAATAAAATTAATGGGATCACTTGCTGATGAAACTATTTTAACGAGTGCTAGTACGTTCTTTGTTAACATGAGGACAAGGTGCAAAAGGCTTGGGGGGAAGTCATTATTATCACTGTTTATACCTGAAGGAGTAGTAAGACTGTTTTGTGACAAATTGCTCATGATGTGAAATGAAATTACCTAGAAATAATTTTTTAAAGAGTTAGAATTTAAAGACCTAACACTTCATGGGGGAAAAATAGACTTGATTTTCTTCTCGATTTTTTTTTTTTTTTTTTTTTTTGAATATGCATAGGTGACCTTGAAGCCAGAGCAGATGATTCTGCCACTGGTGGATGAAAAGCTTCAGCGCAGCACTCTTTCAGGGATTGCATTCCAGCCTCCTGAAATAGTAGCAAATATAGAACAGGTGATGCAGGATCTTCGGTCAGAACCTTTTTACTGGAGACTTCCAGAGCAGTTTGAGGGACGAAAGGTAAACATAAAATTCCATTGAATACTGACATAGATTTTTATATTTTTTTTTTTATCTTATCTTTGTATTTTGCAATGTCTATTTTCCCTTCCAATAAGCATGTCATCACACAGTGGAAGGTACTTCAAAAGAAAATAAATGCCATTCCATTATTAAAAATTATTCGCTCTGTTATCATGGAAATTCAAGTCTCTTCCATAAAAACTATTTTAAAATAGATATTTACAGACAGTAACATGTAATATTTTTCCACAAGATAGATTCTCTCATGGAAGTGTTATTTGAAAAATTAAGCTTCAATAATTTAATCTAACTCTCTTGTAACTTTTTGTTTCTCTCCATTTTAAACAAAAAATGCCTGATCTTTATAAGTTACATAGGAGAAAATGATTGAAATAACCCTCCTTTTGGATATTGTTACGCACCTCTGGGACAATTTGTTTTGCACGTTTGATATTTCTTCGTTTGGCTTGGGAAAGTTTAGATATTTCTTTCTCTAAACATGAGCTTAGGGGAGCACCAAGGCACATATAAAGAAATAGATAACATTTTGTTTTTAGTGTAGTAAAATAACAAATTGCTGATGGGTATTTTTGAACACAGCCCTTGTCCCCGGATAGTTCCACAAGCATGTATTGCTATTTTCTACTACATGCACATTCTTCAGACTGCACACAGGTGCAGAATGCATCTAGCTCCTACATATGCCCAGGAATTCATTTTTAGCTAACTAAAAGTGAGATTTCTTTTTGTACTTTGTGTTTTGCTTTGTTAGCTGACCACTTACGGAGGGAAGCTGAAATATGCGATCTACTTTGAAGCACGAGAAGAGACGGGTTTTACTACTTACTACCCGCAAGTCATCATAAGAGGCGGGCCTCCCACGCATACAAGAATTATTGTCCGGCATATGGCTGCTCCTCTGATTGGGCAGCTCACAAGGCATGAGATAGAGATGACAGAGGTAACGTTTCCATCTGCTTTTTTTCCCAGAACTTAAGCACCTGGTTCTTTTTAGTACTGTTAATAATCTGGCTTTGTATTACTGTCTTTCAGCATGAATGGGAATATTATGGTGATGACCAAAGAGTCAGAAACACTGTGCCCTGGGAATATTATCATGATGACCCAGGTATCAACAGGACGGTATCCCAGGCAGATTTCACCTGGAAACATTACGGAGATGACTCAAGACCAAGTAGAGCTGTATCCCGGGAAGACTTCCTGAATGTGTTGTATGATGTTCATTACATTCTTATTAAGGCTACTCATGGCAATATCATGAGGCAGAGCAGGTAACTATTTCATGCAGTGGTTTAAAATAGTGCAGTAGTCACAGATAACCTGACAGAGCTCCCAGCTATTCCCAGCAGAATTTTTATTCATAACATAAGCTATAAGCAGTTGCTGAGAAGACCAGAAGGAGTTAGCATTCAGCATAGCAGAAGGTGCAGGAGAGGGAAATTTTATCCAGTAGAAAATTTAAATCACAATAGGCAAATGAAATCTTTATTTTCAGGATCCTAGAACAGAAAACACGTGTAGGCACACGCATCCTGAAACAAACCCAAAGTGTTATCTACTTTATGAAAACATGGTGCTGTAATGAAATATAAATGTTAGCCTATGAAGGAATTTTCTCTTGCAAGTGGGAAAGGAGGTAAGAAGTCAAAGATGAAAGAGTACTCCTTTAATGAAATGCTACTTAATCCAATATATTAGGGGCAGATATATTCAACATTTTCTATTCAGTTTATTCATTAATAAGTTAGATGATGAAATGAAGGTAATGCGTACTAAATTTGAAGTGGACATTGGACAGCAAGATGAAAGGAATAATACAAAAATCTGCTGGAATCTAAAGGTCAACTATAAGATTTTACACTTTGAAAGGAGTAGTCAATTGAACAAACAACGAACAATGCTGAGTTACCTGTTCTTCAAATAGGGTTCTGTTGTTTACAACGTATCACCAGGTGACCATGATTCAGTAATAATATTCTTGTGGAGAAATGCTAATATTCTAGCTGCGAGTATAAATAGATACGGCCTGCAAAGTGCAAAAAATTAATCTTTTACTTCCACCCAACACTAATAAAGCCTAAGCATCAAGTTTTGGATACTGGAGTTCAAGAAAAAATTATTAAAGTGTTCAGAGGATAACAGTGAACGTCATCATAAAAGTGATAGGCTAAAATTATTTCTAGATTTCTAGGTTACAAATAGGTCTATGAGAACATGACGTTTGGAGTTTGAGGGTGAATAGTAGGGGCAGATACCGTGCAACTTTGCAGCATTGTGTGACAGAAAACATAGTCGTTGTTGCTGCTATTGTATCTGTTTAAAATATATCATCTACAGAAAAATATTCATCTAGCTTGCACTGGCTAGATGCTAAATATTAACAACAGTTGCCATAAATGTTTTACATTGGTTTAATTTATTTTTTGCATAGCCCATTTAGGATATTGGATTACAAGCACAGGAAATTCCCATGGAAAGAGTTATGGAAGTAACTCCAATGCGACATGGGAAGTTTGAGCAGCATATCCATGTTTTGTGTCTGTTTCTCCCTTCCCTTCCCTTTATGCATTACAGATCCTAGTTCAGCTGTGGAAGCAAAAATTGAAT
This sequence comes from Harpia harpyja, assembly GCF_026419915.1. NCBI lineage: Eukaryota > Metazoa > Chordata > Aves > Accipitriformes > Accipitridae > Harpia > Harpia harpyja. The sequence continues at coordinate 61,195,712 of NC_068943.1, forward strand.
ACTATCTCAGCACAAGCATCATGAGCAAAGTTATGAAAACTAACATCCTTTTTCATGATTTTGTTCTGAGATGCATATGACCATTGTGACTGAACTAGACCTGCATTGTAATACGCCACCATTTTATCAAGGCTACCTAGTAATGAGGCATGTAACAGAACAGAGGAGGACTTTTCAGTTTCAGGGCAGGTTTGCAAGGTGGCATGTACAGAACCAAAATGTATTTTTACAGCATCACATTTCAGAATGTGACATTTTATATGACAGCAGGACTTAGGAAAGAGTTCATCTGGTCTTTCTGGTAACTCTCCCTCTGAAGTCATAACCTTGTGTATAATACTGTATTTGATTTTGGAGGTGGTTATGTTAGAATAGATTTTTTTATGATCTGTCTAGTTGCATAGGTAGCATTCATCACATGGCATCTAAGACTTTAAGTAGAAAATAAACAGCAGGAATACATTATTATTTTTTTCAAGTTAGCACCTTGAATGATTTCAGAGGAAGTTTTGCTTAAGACCACAGAATAAATCCCCCAAAATGTTTTTAAAGGTTAGTGGAATATTAGCCTGCGTAAGAATTGAAGGCTTTTATTAAAAATAGGCTGAGACTCTTTAAAGGACAATATTCATGCTCAACTTTAAACATACGTTTGAATTAAGTGTCTTATAATAAAGCATTTGTTTAAATAGAATGTGTTGTGCTTTCTAAATAAGGGCCCTGTTCTAAACTGGTAAATCGTCTCTTTCTACCTGACTGTGCATAGTAGAAAAGTATAAAGCAAAAGAAATTGTGGATGGAAGGAGGAAAATATTATATATGAAGTCTTTTTAATTTTTTTAAGGTTTTTAATAGTGCTTTAATTTCAGTTGCAGAGTTTAAAAGCTGCAGATAAGTGATAAACTACAGGAAAAGCATATTAAAATAAAGTCAAAGCAGCAGCAGCAGTTGGAAACATAAAAATAGCCTAGTTCTAGCGTTAGCACTGTATTAGCTACATAGTTTAGCAGCAATGCTAATGTTGTTTCTGCTTCAAAGCTGCAGCATTACTAGTGATTTAGAGATTTCTGCTCAGAATCCAAAGCCAAACATTTTTCTCCTATATTGTTCATTTTGTTGCCCTCATTTTCACATTCACCGCTCTAAATTGAAACATTTCTTTTATTAGATTTTATTTTGCTTTTCAGGCAACTGGGCTGTGATAATAAATTAGTTTGAATTGGAAGTATACTTTCAATTTGACTGTGAATTATTTCAATATACCTGACACTGATCAGGTAGCAGTTGTTGGACTGCTGCCTATTAGACATGTTCCAAGAATCAACCAAGCCTGACCTTCCTTAAGTAACATTTTCACACAAACAACAGGTTGCTTTGTGGTCCCAGAGTATATTATTATGTAAATACAGCTTTCTGACAGTAAATAGTTTTTTTTCAGCACAGAGACTGTTGCCTTAGCCTTGAAGATGATGGGGAGGCAGATTTCATCTTGTTTTTCCATTAAATGTACAGAGATTGCAATGCAAGCTTACATTGACATACGAGATCTGAATGGTTTTGCCCTCTTTATTTTCAGTCTTCTGTTTTGACCTGGCTTTATTTGCTTTGAGTTTTTTTGTTCAGTTTCCCTGCTCCACTGAACCCATTTCTTCAGGTAGTAAGAAGAGAGCACAGGGTTTAGGATACTAGATGATTTGGGGATTTTGCATTGACACAAGATATCAAGAGGTATGGGTCTGATCACCTAAACTCAATCACAAAACTCTCATCTAATTCAGCAGTAGGCGTTTGCTTTTCCTACAGTCATCCCGACATTGGTGCCTGTATGCCAATGTGCAGAAGAGGAGCGTTGCTCAGTAATCAAGGTTTGGGAACAGAGGAATGGACTATGAGCATGAGGAGATGAGCAGTTCTGTGAGCTCCTCTGCATTAGGCCTATGCACAGACACTTAATGAATAGACTCTAGCAGCATTATCAACATTTATTCAGCTAGTTAGTCAGACGTTCTTTGACATTTTCTCTTAGGTTAGCATTGTATTTGAAGCTTTAAAATTTACACTCTTCTACCCTTTTTGTTTCTCAGAGACAGTAAGGGGTTCCAGATGATAGCATTCATTTAAACAAACTAACAAACCCCCAAAATGAAGAAGTAAGCTAAAAGAACAGCATTGCGGTACATTAGGATTAAGCGTGTGTCATTAGATATTATGTTTGTTGTCCATGATGTACTCAACCCTACTTGGCAGGTCAGCATGCATGTTGGAAAGACAGGGAGTGGTTGGGAGGCAAGGATATTATTATTAATGCAATCAAACCAATGTTTGGAAAGTTAAAATGTCAGAAGCTCTACCATAAAGCATATTGCTTTTTGATACTAGCAGATGCTTCTGTAGCAGGATTTCTTGTTTGCTTTAAACTGTTTGTTTATGTGTCTAAATGGTCCTAAGGGAAAAAAAAAATGGTATCTGGCTACAGATCTTAAAATTCCTGCTAAAAAGGCAAATGTCCAATGTCTTTGGAGTCTGCTCTAGAGCTTGTTACGTTGCTTTAGTTGCTGAGGATAGATTTTATTTTATTTTTTTAAATAGTTGCCTCATTAAAAACTCATTTAGTAAACAGTTTTATTGCCTTACCTCTGAGAATCATCAACTGCAACTGCATTTAACATGTGACTTCAATTTCTTAATGAGTCCCTCCAAATGAAGAATCAGCTATGAGCTTTTGTTAATAGTTTGGCTGAAAAGAGATTAAAGAAGAGATAGAATCAAGCAGGAGAGAAAAGTTATACTATTGCCTAGAAATGGAAAATGAGACTGGAGGTCGTTGTAGCTTTGTTGTTTCCTTAGGAGAGACAAAAATAGTGCTGTTTGTCTCCTGTAGATCAAGAACCCTACAAACAGCCATATAAGACCATTTTCTTTCATGCCAGCTAGACTATGAACTAACTGGGTTTGAGTTAGTGCTTGACTAATCTCATTAGATATGTTTGCTCCTTTTTTTCAGGATTTCTGAGATCTCAATGGAAGTTGCTGAAGGCGGCCCTGTGTCTGGGATGACTCCTCAGGCTTACTTGATTGAGAAGTGTGACTGCCCATTGGGTTATTCTGGTTTGTCTTGTGAGGTAGAGTACTAACCTGACTTCCAGTAAAAGTCTTTATACCTTCTTTGATCCATTCATTAGTAAGGTGTGATAAGTAATTAGAGTGTGAATTCGTTTCACTAGCAACAACTCACCTTTAATTACTTATATTCTTTCTCGTTCAGCTATGTCTCTCACAAGAATTTTAAGGACTTTTTTTTGCTTTAGGCAAATATGCCACTGAAACCATGGTGATGACTCAAATACTTAGAATACAGGAAAGTGCGCTTCACTGGGTCAGCTTCTCTGAGGCTGAATTGTGTGACTGATGCTGACTCATCAAGCCTTTTTGGACAGATAAGGGTATAATACTATTGTAATAGTATTACAGTTTGTAATTACAACAGATTGTGCTATGTTATGGTGAAGTCATAATACACAATACAGTTACGATAAGTCTTCCAAAAGGCTGAACTATAGGCATCATTTAATCATGACGACAATTCACAGAATCTGCGGAGAAAAACACAGGAAACCTCTATGCCAAATTAAAAAAAAAAAACAATTGATTCCATAAATTATTGATAGTTGTAAGTAAACTACAAATTAACATTTGTAATAACGAATAATTAAAGGTTACATACTACTTATTCCTGAAAAGTTAAATATCTGTCAGTTTAATGAAATCCACCAAATAAAGTATAAAACCAAATTCAAAACAAAGCAAGTTAAAAGAACATTATTAAAATTGTAGCACCAAGCACTCTAAACAGAGCCATGGAGAATTTTAAAATTCTGTTCTGTAAAGGCTTTCCAGATTTTTAAGTTTGCCTTGTTTGACATTTAAATTCCCATATAAAGCTGTATGATTGATTGAAATATTTTGTTTTGAAAAAAAGCTAAACAACATTTCAATTTTGATTTCTTAAATGTTTGTATTCTAATGAATAACTCAACAACAAAATTTAAAAAGAGAAGTCATTGCAAAAGCAATACTTGAAATAGTGCATTCTGAACAGTTGGTCAAAAAGGCAGTTCGTAGTTGAGAACCTGTAGATTCCTCACATTGATCTTTCCTCTTGAAAGTCTTCCGATAGCATGCCTTTGTGGACGAACACTAATAGGATGAAAGTTGTCTGTTTTGCTTTCATTTTACATGCTTGACTGCCCAAAATAGCACTGCAAATGCATTAAAAATGTAGATGAGAACCATTTTGTAGCATGTCTGTGCTTCATGAAAGAAGCTTCGTGGAAGATGTTTTCAAAGCTTGAGGAAATGTCTACTGTGCACGTTCAGTCAGTTTTCTGAATGCTTATAATTTATCCAATTGGATAAGTGGACCTATGAATATACATTGAAAAGGGCCACTGAGTTCTGGCAGATATCCTTCCATTTTACTCTCCCACAATTATTCTTCCAGTGCTGCTGTAGGACTCACATAAGAAGATCTTGCTCAGTCCATACACAAAAGCTTGCCTCCTATCAAATTTCAGTACCCCTTATATAAGCGATGGAGCTGCTTGTAAAGAAGAGCAGAAACTCTGGAACGTGGTCCAAATAGCATATTTTACTTTAGTCTCAGAAGCAGTCGAATCACTGTGTCTTAAAATAAAACAAAATAGATCTGATACTAATGGAAACTTTTGTCCTGAACCATTGAAGTCTGGTAAATTTCTAACTCATTGAACACTGGGAGAAACTGGGAGAAAACTGGTCACTGGTCAACTAAGTGAGCTCGGTGCTCCTTATACATGCAGTATATTACTTATGTAATTGTTTTCATGCTGAAGATTGCATGTTTCAAAAGTACCAAGTTTTATAGAGAACCAGCTGACTTGTATGCTTTTGTAAAATGGATCTTATGATAGGTGCCAGAGAAGACGTAATACGTTGACTGCAGAATAGAAGTTAATATTTTTGACTGTCTGTGCTCTTGATGATGAGACTGGCAGTCTTTCTGTGTGCAAAACACCATGTTTTCATTTTTAAGCAGCACTAGCAATTCCAAATGCCTTTATTGCAATTGCTAGGTGGAGGTAGCAGGGAACAGCACTGCGAGTATTCTGCAGATCCCTCAGACATCCTGACTAAAAGTGGAATCTTGTAAAGGGTTCCCCCAAGCTAGCAGTGGGAGAAAATTTGGAGTGAGTAAACGAAGGGAAAGATTCCTTGTTATCTGCAAGAACTCTGCTCCCTTCAGATGTTATACAGGAATACAGGATTGTGTACACAGCAAATGAGGCAACAGGAACAGTGAGTTCGTAGGAAATGTGTGCAAGGAAGTGAATGAAGTAATTTTCTTTGCACACTATTTTGGTAAGAGCATACACCCAGATGTGTGTAAATACACATATGAGAAATTAACAGGCTCCAGCATTTGCTCAGAAGTAGAGATTTTTTTAAAAATTACTGTAACAAATTGCATTTTCAAAGGAAAATATATGATAATGTAATTAGAACTTTATTTTAATTCACACCCACCAGGGGCTGGAATAAATGTCTCAGTTGCAACCTTCATACTTTGCGCTTAATTGTGCGATCTTCACATGCTCATAACTTAGTTTATTTTTGGTGTGCTCAATGAAGGTTATGGTGTGTTCTGTGAAGGTTGGTTTAGTTTTAGCAGGAGAAAAAAGCATCTGATACCCAGGCATTTTTTAAGCAAATGTTAACAGGGTATATGTATCTATTTCATGATTTATGTTGTAATTGCATTGTGAGGACTATGTGCACAGCAGTTTTTACTAGAAGTGACATTTACTTATTTATTTATTTATTTTAAATCCAGTAGCAGGCTGAAAAAGCAGTGGTAAGAGTTTCCCTAATGGCTACTTTTGAAAAACTTCCAAACTAGTAATGAAAAATGTAGTCTGCTTCATCTTTTGTCTGTGTCCTGTTTCATCTCAGAAATGCTTAGATCAAAATAGATGAGAAGGGTGTCAGTAGCATATCAGAAAAAACAGAGATAAGGATGTACCATATATTTATACTCCGATCCTAAAGTCACTCAGAACTTGTAAAGCTGTGCTTTGTACCATATTTGGACAAGGACTCTTGTGGGGATGGAGAGGGAGGAGAAAATTAGGAAATTGTAGTAAGAAACAAAATTACTTTCATTTGAGATTATTTATCTAGATTGGAATTCTTCACAAACCATGAAAAAGCAGATAGACTGTTTCTATGCTTCAGGGAACTTAATGTAGTCTAAGTCAAAATAAAAGGGGAAAAGCAGAAGTGAGTTAGATTACTTTCTTTGTGATTCTAAAGAAAATAATTGTGTTTATGCTTTTTCCATAACTTAGACTCCTGGAGGTTTTGGCAGTGATTATAAAACTGTCAGAGTGGTGTCATATGAATAGAATGTAGCATGTCAGTCAGCTAGTGCTTGACTGAAGAATCCTGCTTTTGATCATGAAAAGTTACTTACTCCAGATGCTCTTTTGTTTTATTTTGCATCCATTTTATTACTGTGTGGAAAGTGTACTATTTTGCTTCTTTCCAAAAAAAGCAGAAATTGTGGTCAACAGTAGGAAATGACCTCATCAGAGCGCCTTCATAGGCTCCTAGCACCACTAGGTGGGGGGATTTATACGTGGGACAAGTGACTCCTCTGTATGCACGTACCCCTCATGGTCTGAACTATCAAAATGGTCCTCTGTATTTTTATGCTGCCATAGCTGTGTGCTTTCTGGGAGCTATGGAGACACTTTAATAGATTTGTATAATAAGCCTGAAATAAAGATCAAGTGCTTGATTTTGCATGTGTCAGCTTTGCTAGTAATTTTTGGGTTGCTGCTCTTGGAATTTTACTGCCAAGCTGGGGTAGAGGAGACTTAGTGATAGATAAACTTCATTCGGGGCTGATAGTCTGAAGACATGGAAAACCTTTAATATTTTGAATTCTGTACTTCTGTGGTCTTTAAATGATATAGCTATAAATAATGCAGCCATGCAGCCATTTTCTTGATTATTATCATTCGGCTTTTGCTTGTTATCCATCAGGCAGTGCGTAGGCAGATATTAGCTTGTCAAACCTGAAAAACTCACCAAGGGCGAAGGAAACAGAATCATCGTGCTTGCTCTCCACAGTCCATGCAAAAAATTTATTTCAAAAACAAACCTTATTCTTAAGAAATGAAAGGAATGATGCTTGATGCACAGTGAGAACAGTGAGGTGTTCTGCATCTGAATGAAAGGTCTCTCAAGCTGTAATATGAAAAGCCTGGTGCCAGTGGAGTGCTCCAGGGATTTTTCAGCAGTTTCCAATTAGGGCTGGCTCTTGTTATCTGTAAAGTACTCTATATTGTTTGTAACACAGCTGGAAGCCTGTCAGGTTCTTTTCACAACTTGTAAAAACTGGTGATTGGAAAGATGAGCTTGCAATGCTCCCCGTACCCAGTCCACTCTGTAATGATCTGTTTTCTTCTGCATCTTTTTTATTGCAGTCATGCTCTCCGGGATTTTATAGGCTTCCATCTCCACCTGCGGGAAGGACACCTGCTCAGTCCTTAGGCGCCTGTGTTGTATGTCAATGTCATGGACACAGTACTATGTGTGACTCTGAAACATCAATTTGTCAGGTATTACATTTCTGAACCTATGCACTAGGTTAATCTTAATGTAAAATTCGTAAGTTGTGTAACTGATGTAAAAAAATAGAGGACAATATTTTAATCCAGTTTTGCTTAAATAACTTAAGTGTCAAAGTTCAAGGGGGTCATAAAAGCAAACCATCTACCTTTAAAGTTTTCCATTCTGATTTTCTAGAGTTCAGATTATGCAGTGGTTTTTTCCTCTGGATTACTGTTTGTGTAAAAAGAAAAACTAGATACCTGCAAACTAAAGAGGCAATGTACTGTGTGTTGTGCAAGAAACACAACACTGCTCTTACAGGTGACCTCATACAGTAAGATTGAATTTTAATTGATTATTTCTCCTGCTTCAACAGCTGGAACAAAAGAGGGAAGGAAGGATGAATGGGATAAGAAATTCCATAGGATACATCTGGCTAGCTACAGGCCTCCGTTCTTTCTCTTTGTAAACCCATATATAACTCAGCAGGCATTTGATAGATGCTTAAAGCAAGCAGTCCCACTGTGAATCATATCAGGGAGAGAGAAATTATGAATTGAAATAAGTTTGAATCCCTGAGGCTGGGAACAAAATGTTGCCTCCTTTCTCGTAATTATCAAATACAGCTTTCATTCTGTCTCCTTCCTCTGCAGAATTGTCAGCACAATACTGCCGGTCACCACTGTGAGAGATGTGCGCTGGGATTTTATGGTGTTGTCCAAGGCTCTCCGGGTGACTGTCAGCCTTGTGCTTGTCCCCTATCCATTTCTAGTAACAAGTAAGTAAGCAAATTCTTGATGCAGAATTACCTTTCCAGTAAGCAAAAACTTTGTTTGGGGTTCATTGTGTCCTTTTTCAGATGGCTACAGGAGAACTGCATCATGTAAGCCATACTAAAAAGTTTCATATCTGCTTTTGCTAATTGATCTTCCTCTAAAAGTCAGAAATTGCTCCCTTGCTAATTTGTGATGAATAAATTAATAAGTGCTAGAAAATGCAATACTCAAGAGGTAATGAATGTGTGTTATAAAGGTATTCTCACAAATGAAGCTAGAGCAGAACTCAAGTACAATATAGCCACAAGGGAGCTGTAAAAAGTCTTATGCTCGTATATTATGTTGGTATAAATGTGTTACAGTGCCTTTCTTGCTCCACTGTGGAATTTATTGATTCCTTATTTAATGTTACATGAGTTTTAGGCAATTTGTGAAAGAGAATAATTTAAAAGCAATATAGTTATTGCAGCATAAATTTTATTGGTTGCTTTATGCTAATGAGCCTTGCCACGATGTCTCCGCATGTGTTCCCAACAGATGATACTTTAGCACTTGAGATTTGTTTGTTGTTTTGCTGAGAAGCTCTTAATGATATTTGTCATCATACCGTAGTACTGCTCTGAAAAGGTTTGTGTTTCATGATTGTTCTCTTGAAAGATGGGAAGTGTTCTTTAAAACCATTTTTCTGTCCTTTATCTGACCTTTAGGATGTTTTAGTGAGTATTCCAGCCAGTATATCTCAGAGGTTTGGGTTTTTTTTTTCTTCTTTCTTCTTCATTTTATCATTTTTGGGTGGTCTGAGGTTTATTTTGAGAGAAGGCATCCCTTTCTCAAACATCAGTAGCTAAACACATCATGGTCTTTCATCCACAGCAAGTGTTTTTAAGAAGACATCCAAACCTCATAAATACCAAACTGAGGACAACCAAAACAATTACAGAAGGGGCTTAAAGAAATACCCTTTATCTCAGAAAGTTATAATGTGGTCTTAACTGCAAGTTTTTCTGAGTTGTACCCTTTTTCATTAATGTTTTCTGTAACGACTTGATTATGTGTTCTACCTACTAGTATCAAGAAAGGACATTCAAGTTGCAAAAGAACAAGATCAACCAAGCTTCTCAGTTTTGCACATCAGCAAATACGCTGGAAAAAACTTTGTTACTAACTGGAAGTAGGAAGTGCTGAAAAATATCATTCAATCCTGTTTATTTTTTTCTGGGGCTTACAAACCTTTGGTTGTGCAGAAATACAGGTGTCAGATCAGAAAATGAGCAGGAGTCTTCACCTGGGTGGTTATGGCACCCTGCTACAAGAATTTAGACATATTCTCCACACTGTGCTCCAGAAATCACTTGAGTATCTTGTCTAAAAGCAAACCTAAAGCACAGGAAGTGGGTGTTGCTGAAGTGCTCTACAGCTGAGAAATGTGTGGAGTCCAGGTAGTACGTGTGTCCTGGGTGCATGCTCAGATTGCTGAGCTGCCTGAGGAAGTGAGAGTACGCAAAGTGCCAATACCTCATGCAGCCATACAGCCTGCATGGCTGCGGATGTTGTCAGGGCCTTTCGTGTGATGCTCACATAAAAGTGATCATGTGGCTTTTTTGTTCAAAAACCTTCATAGGAGATAAGTGAATAACACCTAGTCTGAAATTAGTAAATACAATTAATCATGAGATAGTCATCCAATTTCTTAGTGCTGTCAAGAGAGGAGTCAGATCTGAGCACATCCAGAAACAGAACTGCTTGGGTTTTATAGAGCTTTACTTAGATGTCTCTAGGTGTCATGGACAGGATTTCTACTTCTGTTAGCTGTAGCCATCAACAATTTTGGTAGCTGTATAGAAATTCAGGGACAGACAACTATACATCTCACCCATGTTAAAACTGAAGGAAACCACTACTGGAGAGAGCATGGGGGAGGAGATGTTTCAAATGTGTGTATATACCTGTCTGTGCATGTCCATTTTCCACTGCTGATAGAGGATGCCTGAACAGTTGACTTAGACTACATGCCTAACTTTTAGATGGATAGGCCTAGGTGGGATACATCCATTCCATAAAGCTACAGAATTAGGTGGAAAATGAGGGTATCACGCCTTGGATTTGTGTGTGTTGTGCACCTCAGTGAAAGCTCTTCAAGATACTATTAAAGAAAAAAATCTAACTACCTGCAGCTATTGTATGGTGATCATAATCTGCATGACATGCAGATAGCTAATGAGCTATCTCATTACCTTATTGTGTCATGGCTAATGTGGTATTTGTGAATAAGTATAGTGTAATTATTTTTATTTATGAAATTTTACAAAACTCCACTAAGGTTTTAAATACTGGTTTTATACTCCTGTACAATCAGCAGTCAGCTTTGAACATAATGAGCTGAAAAAAAAAAGAACAGAGAGAATGAGTTTTTCCTAGGGGTGTGGACCTATTTTTATAGAGTTGAAAATGTATTGGATAATGAGTTTGTGAGTAATAGATCAATTTCTTTAAATTTTTTTGCAAAGGTGTGATTTTATATACTCATTCAAGCACTATAGATTTAATGCATTATAAGCAAGTTAGAGTAGGATGCTGACTGTACTGTACAAAGAAGGAGCTCTAGGCTCACTGCTAGCCACCTCTGTGCTTTTCTGGTTCTTCTTCCACGAAGAGCGGAGAGAGTTTTACGGTATTGCACCATTTTAATATTTACCCGTGTTTCTTTTCCCCTACCTACCCTTTTTGTTTAACTGTCTGTACAAGCACTTACTGCACTAATATTCCAGCAACATGCTACTTTGCACAGTTCCCGTAGGTACACACTGCAGTTACTAGTTATTCATCTATGTCATGGCTTAGTAAAAATAATCTAGTATCTCCTATGATTGAAATATGACCCCTCCCTGATGATGAAGGAGGTAGCTTTTAGGGTTTTTTCCTCTGTAAGCCAGTCTTTTCTCTTCAGTACATCCTTGAGAAGGTCATCTGACGCTGCCTTTTTGGAAGACTCCACATGGCTATGACTTTGGTTCCTTTCTCCCTCTTTATGTCTTACCTTTGCATAAACTCTTTCCAGCTTATCTCCTTTTATTCAAACTAAAATTAAATCAGACTGGAAAGGCTGGATGTTTGTTAGCTCAGTTTCTTAATCTTTTGTTTCACATCTTTCCCATTACTTCCTTTTCTTGACCTCTATGAGTGACAGCACCATTCAATCACACAAACCTACAGCAGGACCATTGTTGACTCCATCCCCTCTGATACAACCCTTGTTGATTGTGCCCTTCCAGCATTTCTCTGAATTGCTCCGGTATCACAGCAAGGCATTCACAAAATTCTTAATAGGAAGGAGGGATCTCCCACAGGTGTTTATAAACAGATAAGAAAATGCTGCCATTTACGTTAAGAGTGGAGCTTACCCTGGGCCCTTCTGCACAGCTGACTAGAGTGAAATGATGCAATAGAGTGGAAAAGTTTTTTATTTGCTTTTGTTTTAGTTTTAGCCCTTCTTGTGTTGTGGAAGGACCTAGTGATTACCGGTGTACTGCATGCCCGCCTGGATATGAAGGCCAGTACTGTGAAAGGTAAGATGAATGGAAGAAGAAGAAAGAGGGACAATGAAAGGCAGGCAAGACATGAAGGAGAGCAATGTCCTTCGATACTATAAACATAGATGTACTAATGTTTAAATACGTGCCTTCGGATAAGTTATTTCCTCTTTATATATTGTTAAAATTCAGCCATAATAGGCAATTTTTATGTACACCCACTGTAAATTGATAATCAGTGTTATTTATATCACAGATATTGTCCTAGTCTTAACTTTCTGATTTGTGGGGGTTTTTTTTCCCCTAGGCCTCAGAAGTTAAACTGAAAAATACAAAATTTATCTAAAATTAGATACCATGCTTAGAGTGTGTCTTGATGCCACTCATACGCTTTGTTCTAGTGACTATTGTGTCCTCATGGGCACTGACTGTGAAAGACACTTAGATAAAACATATTAATGACCAAATTGCAAATTAATAACCTAAACAGCAGCTGTTGTCCCATCCATAGCAGCGCTGTGGGATTAAGATGATCAAAATTAACAAGTGTCTACTATGAGATTTCACTTCTAACACAAAACACAAGTGGCTAATGGGGAAAAAAAAGGTCTATAGACCAAACATTGGTAAAGTAGAAACTTTTTTGTCAGTTTAACTGAATACTGTTATAGAAGTATTTACTGTTATAGGAGTATCATTATAGAAGTACTGTTATAGAAGCATAGAAGTATTATTTACAATCTTGCCAAGTATTCATTGTAGTACACTATGCGTCTCAGCCAAACCTGGTTTTGTATTTGCAATGCGTAGGTGTTCTTCTGGCTACACAGGAAACCCACAAACTCCAGGAGGCTCCTGCCAGGAATGTGAGTGTGATCGATACGGTTCCCTGCCTGTCCCCTGTGACCCTGTCACTGGACAGTGCACTTGCAAGCCTGGATTCACAGGGTGGAAGTGTGTTGGCTGTGAACATCGGCATGCACGTGATGGCATGAAATGCATTTGTACGTATACTAATGTAATTTTGGAGAATTTTTGATTGTGTTTCTCATATTTCAGAAATTCCTGCTTGTGCATCAGTCAGTTGTGTGGGTTTCTTTGAAAATGGTTGCCAGGTTTCTTCCTACTTTGGCATTCTGGTCCATTTTTTTCTCAAGCCTTGACATGTTAGGAAAACTCTCAATACTTTTCAATGTGCTCACTGAAAACTGACAACAAAGCTTTGAAGGATTTCTTTTTGTGGGTTTTTGAAGTCTGTAGTTTTGCTAAAGGTTGTCACTGCTGTTGTGACAATATTTGCTCCTAGTGAATTTTTTAGTGTTGTCCTAAATGTTTAACCAGCAATTGCAATGCTTTGTGCCATGAGTCACACAGAAAGTTTTTACCAAGGTTTGCTTGGTCATGTTGGTTCAACAACCACCCATTGGAATTTAAAAGTCATAAGGAGTGACAGTACAATATATCCAGGAACAAAGAACTTCCTTTGTTTAAAATAGAAAACTAATAGCCTAAACCACTAAGTTACATTTTACAGTACTGGTATCTTTGCCCTTCCTTCAGTTTTCATATGTACCAAGTGTCTTGTCTTTTATTATTGTTTGGAATTTTTTTCCATGAAATTGGATAGTGTTTGTTTTGAGCCCACAATCTTATTTCCCATGATATTGTATGCTTACGTCTTATCAAAAAAATTCAGGTAGCAAAACCTTTCTAGAACATATAGTCAATCCTGACTGAAATAAGGCATTTTCCTCTCCTCCATCTTCCCCAGCTGAGTAGGAACTGATTTTATTGTGATCTGTTTTGTTGGGTTTTTTTCCACTTGAGGCCATCATTGTTCATTTTAAAGTAGAATACAGGTAGGGATGCAGTAAGTCCACAGTATAAAATATTTCTTAATCTGTGCATCTTTGAATATATTGGCAAGGCACAATGAACTGGTTTTAATATTTTACATTATTTTTATCTGTTATAGGACTTTAATTGGAGCTTTTTCATTTCGGGGAGGGGTTTTGCCTATGTGAGTGACATATTAGATCAAGGCAAGTAGATACCAAAAAAAGGGTCTTCCCCCCCCACCCCGAGAATGCAGTCTTTACCTCAATTACCTCAATACCTTTAAAACATTTTTAAAGCAAATTGGAAAAATAAAGAAACCGAAGTACTAAAAATGGCTGAAGGTATCGCATCAGTCAAGAATGAAATTTGTGGCTTCTTTGAGTGGTTAAAGAGGAAGACATTAGGCACCTAGGGTCGGGGACTACACAATATAGAATATTGTTTCACTCAACTTAATGGTTGTGATCAACTCTCAGAGAGTGATCAGGACTTAGCAGAACTAAGCTTCTAAATGTCGCTGTTGAGTTCATTGCTTTTGCCTTAGTCCTGACTCCCAGGTACAACGCTTCTTTGAAAATGAATAGAGAGATTACTGGGAATATAGACATAAATACTTCTATTTCTATATTATTAATAATATAGCATTGGTTCATTGATTAAAAGCTTAGTGTACTTAAGGGAAATAAAGTTCTAATGTCCTGCAGTGTGATGTAGTGTAGGACTTATTTCTGAACTATTGTATATCTTAAGCTGTATTTTAAACTACAGCAAAATGAATGCAAATAGAGTAAGTAGCTACTTTGCTGAAATAACTATGCTTTGGATCCCATTTCGTGGCCTACAAGTCAAGGAGAATTGTAATCGTGAGTTAAGTCTGTAAGTGTTACAGCTACAAAATTTTTAAAATAAGGACTATGTTTTGCAGAGTGGCATCTAAACAAAAATGACTTAATTTTTCAACATCCTGAATACCTGTTACATTATTTCCAGTACGAGCCAATGTTTTCAATCTCAGGCACCGCTTAGTATGTTTTTTACTGGTCATTTACCTTATCAGTATTCTGATACTGATACTTGGATATCCAGGATGGCAGAATTCCTTTGTAGAAAACAGCTTAAGTGCAAGTTATCATTTGTAATGGTTTTCCAATTTGTTAATCAGACTCTTTCATTGTGTGGATAATAAGGTTAAAAATTCTCACTATGAATGGGAAAAACTGTGTGCAGGCAAATCAAATTTTCCACCTTTTTCCTTTGAAGGATGTGGTTCACTATCATCTCTGATTTAACTGCAAGTATTCGTGTGCCAGTGTTGAAATGTATCTACACTACCTGTAGCAGCATTTTTACCTTAATTAGATAATCAGTTTTCACCATAAAAAGTCCTTTGCATGTGCATATGGACATTTCATGTCATTGCTAAAGGTGAGGAATCAAATGAAAAGATGTCTTTCCTTTAGTCATAAAAATAGGAACCACCTATAGACACAGGTGGGAGGTACTTTAAATCTCTGGTATCACAGGAACTAGTTCATTACTATTGACACCACATCGATAACATCCATGTCATAAATTGCAAGAACTGCAATTAAATATTTCAGTAAACACTTTATGACTATTTGGTCTCACTATATGATTTTCCCTTTGTTTAAAGGTTCCTTAACCCCATATTACTCCAAACCCACTTTTGCTACTGCTGGGCAATACCCCAACATGGTAGAAAACCAGCCTGATCGATAAACCATTTACCTTTGTAGCCTGTAGTAGACAGAGGGGCTGTGGTAGACAAAGGGAGTGTGGCAAGCATAGACTTGGTGGGAATTTGCCCATGGTTAACACTGTCACAGGCTTCAGAGTACAGCTGTTTTCTTCTGATAGGGATTCATTGCTGCAGCCGCTAATGTGCTTTAATAGTCATTGTGCTGTCAAAGAACCATTAGAAACACCTTTTGGGGAAACCCCGAAGCTTTTCTTCCTTACTCCCAGAACATTTATCTGTTCCGATGTGAGTTTAATGCAGCTGAGAATTTGGTCATGTATACAATATATTTTTACTGTCATGTATCAACCACTTCCAAAATACTCAGTAAATTCCCTTCTGATTAGCTTCAGTTGTAATGAAACCTTAATAGTAATAATAATAATAATAGTGATTAAGTACTGTTAATGTACAGAAAATGAATGCCATACACAGAATCCTGTTTGCATTCAATATTTCAAATGAGCTGTATGCATCTACATTTGCTCATTTGCAGAGTTCCATTGCAAATACTGCAGTTGCATTGTACCTGTCAGAAGTGTGAAGAACCCCTAGTTAGGTGGTAAAATGGTCTAGCTTAAAGAAAATACATGCAAATACAATGACCTGTTTGAAAAAATGTAAGTAATACAAAACATAGTGTGATTAAGCTGTCCAATGTTAGTATGCTATAGTTAATATTTAGGAAAGTGAAACTTGATTTTGAATATTTAGCAAAGAATAATCATCTAAATAATGAATTTTTGGCAAATTCTATAAAAGGTCACCACACGGTATGACATGAAAACTAAATAATGCATATTTAAATTCAATTAGAGATGTATTTTAGCCACAATATTATAATGTATTATTGTTTAAATATAACATTTATATTTTAACATATCCCTTATCATAAGTATTCTAAAGATTTTAGAGTGAAAATTTGCAGTGAAAAGACAGGAAAAAAAAATGGAGGAACATGCACGTTCATTAAAGTGATCTATTTCTGATATAGCTGAAAATCTGTTTTACTGGGTTCTTACTGGTTTTTTCATAACATGTCATTTTTCAGTTGCTTAGTGCATGCCACTTTTCAGTGCTGTGTTATAACAGTTGTATTTTAGAAAGCTCCAGGTGGAATGGGAAGAGAATATATTTTTTAAAAGCCACTGTGCAAAGGGGAAAAATTTGTTTATTGCTAAATAACAGTGGAAAGATAATTACAAGTGAATCGCACAGACAGAATTCATTTCCCATTATATTCTTAGAACAGAACAATGTTGTTTTCTCTAGCATGCCATTAGGGAATGGAAAATGGTATCCAAAAAGTAGATTTTTTTTATAAGTAATACAAGAGTCTGAATGGTCTACTACATATCATAAAAATTCTAAATTTTTTGCATGATGACGGTTAATAACTGGATTATTTCCCCAGCTAAAGTGACCATCTATATTGCCATGTACAGATACTCGTAATACTCTGCTGATGAAGACTTCCTTGTAATTTTTGGTCTCAAGTAATCCACTTCTTAGGCTCACCTTCCCTTCTCTTTTGAAACTGTCAGTAGCCAATAAGAAAACTAGTGATGATTGCAGTTTTAATAATGCTGCCAACATCCTATATACTGTCAAATATGACAAAAGTTCTCTCAAATCTTCTCTAATGCTTACAGATTTTTATTTTTATTTGTAACTACAAATGAATTGTCCTCTAAATGTTTGATGCCCCCTTAGGCATCACTCATTTTTACTGTAATAAATATATCTCAACGTTTATTCTGCTGAAAGTTGTCAAGTGGCAATTGCTGACTGGTGTATAATCACTACAGTATTGAAGATATATAGGTATATTTTCTGTTTTCTTAGTTAAACCCCACCCTTCCAATCCAGAAAATGGCTGAGTTGTATGATGAACTCAGTTCATCTGTACCCAGCATGCTCAGGCAGACTGACATCATTAGTATTTGCTTGATTCATATTTTACACACACATACCAGAAATACATAAACAAACCAAAGCATGTATTGCTCCCTCCTCATCCTTCCCAAAGAGCTTTGACCTTAGGAAGCTGAAGTGGACAGAAGGAGCTACAAGGGGTTTGGATCAAGCCTGTAGCAATCGTACATTTTCTTAGATTAGTAATTCTCTTGTGTATTTTTTGTTATACCTTGTGACATTACACTTCACTTCAGTTGTAGAGTTTGCATATGTTAAATTAAGAACCTTAGATTACAGTGTTGTTGGAACAGTGACTGTGCTTGCCACTGTGCAGCGTTTAGGGAAAAAAACAATCCTAGTGAGAACTTCAAGGCTCTATTGTTAAACATATGGCAAGTCAGAACTCACCTTCTGAATGCTTTCAGGGCACCACTCATAACTACAATGGGGACTTAAAAAAAAATTGGCCTCAATATTTTGAGCTCTGTTGTAACACAAACTGCAAAACCTTTCCTCAGATGTGTGCTCCTGTCACGAATGTTCCTTGGGGTCAAGCAAAAAACCTAAATGTAAAGCAGTCAATGTGCTTCTGCTGTGCAAGATTAGCAGCAAATAGGAAGTAATAATGGCATAGAGAGATCAAACAGATATCTCATAGTTAGGAATTTTTCTGTAACTCGGTTTTGGGGGGGGGGGGGAGGACCTTCAGCCGTGCTGCAGTCAACAAACTTACATCTTTACGAATTTAAATATTCAATATTGGTAGAGGAAGAAAATTATATAATCAGATTCCTTTAATACCAGGTCTTGGATGTGCAAATATTGTACTCTAAGTAGACTGGTGCTTGCAGTGAGAGGGAGTTTTTCCCAGCTGTCACTCAGTTCTGCACCCAGCAGAAAAATAGAGCTCCTAGTTACTGGTCCTGGCAGAATCAAGATTTTCCCTCTAAAATGGGAGTAGCTCCATGATCTCAGCCCTTACAAATTCAGAACTAAGCAGAGACGCTGTCTTTGTCAGAGGCAGATCTTGAAGAATCTGTGAAAAGAAGCATCTCCTAGCTCCTACGCAGTCCTTAATTCAGCAGGAGCTGGGAGCATCTTATCACAAGCCTTCACAGAGTGAGCTGAAAAGAAAGATACTGTGTGTAACACCAGATCTCTGAAGCCTTGGTCTAGCTTTTGCTATGTTCTGAGTTGAACAGAAGTTGTGAGACCTTATGGCACAACCATAAGAGTTAAACTTACCCCCGTGCTGGACAACTGCTTCTCTGTCTGCATGAGCTCCATATGGGACGGGCACCCCTGCTTGGCCTAAAAGCTGATAAGCTATCAGTTGTTCTCCCTTTTTCTGACGCATGAGCTCCTGTTGAGTTTAGACCCACACTCCAATGTCTTTCACCCAACTCAAGCACTATATAAACCTAACTAGTACTGGTATGTATCAGAACCAGCAAAGGAGGCTTTCTACATAACAAAAATCAGAAATAAACCTGAGTCGGTACTTTAGATCCTGATCTGGATCTGAATTTTCCCAGATTTTGGAGAGAGATTGATCATGCAAACTACCTGAAACCAGCAGCAATGGCAAGGAAGCTAAAGCTTTCAGCTCTCTACTCGGGTTCTGTTTTGGGGGGCGGAGGAGGGCTTGTTTATTATTTGGTGTGAGACCAGTGCCAAAATAGGAAAAATGGGGTAACAGCAAACAGATTAATGAGCCTAACAGTAGTTCAACACTTTATTGTGAAGCAACAGGAAACTAATACTGAAGAGTCACTAACTATCATAGGATACCACCTCATATCAGAGATTGCATGGTTGCCCTTAGACCTAAGATTACCTAGTCATAACACAGTCTTCTGAATCTTGACAGCAATGAATGTATTAAAGCACAACTGTGTTAGATAATCACTCAAATGGAGGAACATGTTGTAGCTCAGACATGTGATTCCTTTATTGTACATTATCTTCTCTTTGTAAGATGGGATAAGTGGTTAGATGTCCATAAACTTATAGTGTCTTTTATTATTTGAGCAATTATTTAAAAAAAAAAATTATTTGGCATGCGTACTTTGGAGATGCTTCTCACAAGAGGTAGGTCAAAATACTTACAGGACTTACTGTGCATGTGAAAGTGTGAAGATGGAAAATGCAATAATTTGCATTAATTGCTTGCTGGACTATTGTAATATTGACTGCATGATTTGCCTCTTACATGCTTGCACTGCTGTAATGATCTGAATTTAGTGCTGCATTTGTTAATATTAGACACAAATTTATGCTGACAGTTTTATAGATAGACACAGAAGTATTTAGTCTTGCAAAATATAATCATGCTCTTGAAATATTTCCCTTAGCTACAGTACATTTCAGACTGCGTATTGGAATAGCTTAGTCCTATGTCATCTACTCAACTGTAGTCCTCACTTGATGTAGTTCCTCTTCTCAACCTGATTATCATGCAAGAAGTGTTAATGCTCACTTACCAATTGTTTATTCATTGAGAATACTTCATCTCTTCATAAGCTGTTCATTTTTTTCTTATTGGTGTAAATTGAGTTTGTCTTTAACAGATAGCAAATTTTTAGCATTTTGTTACCAACCACTCTGACAATTTTGAGGGTGAATAGATTTAGCTTGTTTTGTAAGTGAAATAATGTACCAAAAAAACCCCAACCCAACAACAAACAACAAGCCCCAACTCTTTCCAGGTCCGAGATCACTTACTTGCATCCTGCAAAATGATTATCAGGTCTGCTTACCTTCTTGACCAGCTACAGAACAGGTGTTCGTTATATAAAGCATTCAGTTGGCTGTAAAACTTGCTTTCCCCTTAATTCTCTCAGACTTCTAAAAGCAAGCACACAGATGACAAGAGCTGGGATGGTAATAACCTTTTTTTTTTTTTTTTTATTTCATGTAGAAACATAAATCAGAATGTATCATGCCCACAGTTAATAAGTGCAGAGAAGTTCCAGTGCAGTTCAGCTTATGTAACAGAATACTGTGAAATAGGAGGAAGAAGTCTGCAAATGGAAGCAATGAAAATGCAAAAGGAAGTCTTAAAATAACAGTATCTAGCTTTCTGCACCCACTTCTTACTGCACTAATCCAGCATCTATCTTGTCTCCTTTTCAATCATCACATGAGTTTCATGGTGTATTGAACTAGTATTCATTATTCTTCTTTTCTCTGTATTTGACTCACCTCCTTGCTATATTGAACAGCCAACCTACAGAATAAGAACAACATTTAGATAACCGTGAAAACTTTAAAGAACAGAAAAGGTTTAATCTACATGAAGAATAGGTTTCAGGAAAAAAAAAGTAATTCTCTGTTGAAAATTACTTCTCTTTTTCTACAGAAACATACATGTTGTTTAGTGCTTTATTAGCCATTGAGCTGCCTAGAGGTGTTGCTGAAATAAATATTTACATACTTGTAAAACTTTAGGTACAACCCTCCGTGTCTCTTAACATCACCAGTGAACTCATTGTTTCAGAGTTTGCTCCATCTCCTGAGATGTTGTTTAGGTTTGCCACTCCTGGGTAGCATCTTTATGCAGGGAAACAGAAAGGCATTCCTACAACTCTGTTTTAAAGGATGAAGAATTTTCCTGTCTGCAGCATAAATGATACAAGACTTTAAGGTTATGAGAATTTCTTGTGATAATTAATAGAAAGCAAGGGGTGGGGAAATGCAAACTCCTTTCAGTATATGCAGCACACACC
This sequence comes from Harpia harpyja, assembly GCF_026419915.1. Classification (NCBI taxonomy): domain Eukaryota; kingdom Metazoa; phylum Chordata; class Aves; order Accipitriformes; family Accipitridae; genus Harpia; species Harpia harpyja. The sequence continues at coordinate 61,216,914 of NC_068943.1, forward strand.
AGTATTTTTCATGCTAAAGAAAGGAAGCATAATGAAAAACTTACAAGCTGCTTAGTGAAAGGAGGTAGGGAAAAGTATTTCTTAAAACTATCAGTATTTTTACCTGGACTCTTTCTACTCTCTGCATTACAAGTTTAGAATGCTTGGCCATGCTATTATATGACTATAAAGCATGTAAATTGTAAGATTTCTTTAGTTTTTTCTTACTTTCAAATCCACAACCATACTATACTTCTTAAAGTGCTCCTTAGATTTTCCAAATTACCTGTCCACTTTTCTCAAGCTTCATCCAAATTGCTTGTCTAATTTAGGATTTTATATTGTCTAGTCCGTGATGGACAATGTTAATGATTTCCTCTTTTTGTGAGGTAAGCCTACGAATTTTGCTCTTCATGTTTTATATTAAACTGTCCCATACCAAGTCCTAAGCAATAAGGTCTTTCCTGTGTTCTAGTTGTTGTTTCCATTTTTTCTCAAACTATGCTTTTGAGGTAAATTATCTGAAATTAGTGTTACCTCTCACAGAATTGTATGTGTGCCATAAAATTTCTAATTCAAACATATGTCCTAAACATTTAGCAGGAATAAATAAGCTTTGCTGTTCTTCCCCCCAGCTTGTGATGATGAATGCACAGGACTCCTTCTCAGTGACCTGGATCAGCTAAAGCAGATGATCCTGAGTGTTAACCTTAGTGGTCCACTGCCTGCTCCATATAAAATGTTGCATGGTTTTGAGAACATGACACAGGAATTAAAGGTATGTTCAGAGTATTCACATACATAAATAACAAGGCTTCAGTACAACTGTACTTGAATCTGTTCAAACATACAGCCTTGAGTAGGTTCAGGGAAGAAGAAAAATTCAAGATTTTATTACTTCAAGCTTGCTTTGGTTGATAAATAGTTATTACAGTTTTGACTTATTTTAATAAATATTTTGACTTATTTTAATAAATAAATCTTGCAGCAGTAATTTGTGTACATATATGCAAGGAATTATACTGCAGACACAGAAAAAGTGATGTCGCATACAAGTAAAATGGTGTTTATGCTGGTGGTCCATAAAGTGGTTATGTATTTTATATGCTGTATCTTCCCTACCATACTTACAGGTTCTCCACTAAACTATGTAAAGCTGTCAAGATTCCTGAGAAAAGTGTGTTGGATAGATGTGACACAAGAGTCAATGACAAAAGGGAGTTGCATACTGTAATGAAAAGGAAATTTTTGATGCTGCTTCTCTACAATATTTGGAAGCACTGAGATCCATTAAATACAGATTTTCACTCTCCCTACTCTCTTCCCCAACAGCATTTGCTTTCACCTCAGCGAGCACCAGAGAGACTTCTTCAACTAGCACAAGAAAATCTGGATACCCTGGTGACAGAAATGGATGAACTACTGACAAGAGTAAGTCTATGATCACGTTGGGGTCTATGGGTTTGGTTAAGGCTGCATAATGACAGAAATCTTCTGAATATGAATTAAACATGAATGAATAGATGAATTATAAGACACTTCTCGGTCTCAGTGTTTGAAATGGCAGCACGTCCTCTAACAACCTCTTTTTGTGGGCCAATACATTGAGATGTATTTTCTGCAAAACTTTATAATAATGTAAGAAAACTTTGTAATGCTCATACAGAGCACCCAAGAATTAACTTATTTGGAAAAGCTGACACTAAAGGAAAGGGAGTTCTTGATACAGCATTTGTGGGCTTTCCCATCACTTCAGCTACAGGTTATGTTACAAACCTAACGGCAACAAAACCACTGGATTACCACACAGTTTCTCACATGTCTGGAGTTTTTCTTTAACCGGCTGAGGCTTTTGGAAACTGAACTGCCTGGTTTCCTTCCTTTTCTTCTGAACATTAGTACTGTCTGTAGTAAGGTTATCTGCTTTCTGCATCAGCAACATCATCTCATCATATTCCCTTTCAAATCTCCTGAGCCTGACTGTCTCAAGATAGTTCTCAGCCTGTTTCTCTTTCAAGATTGCCTGTTGCAGTACAAGTAGCCTGACTTCACTCAGAGTTACTTAGTGCCCAACCATCTCAAGAACTAAAAAAAAAAAAAAAAGTTTTGCTGTTTTGCAGTTTCATTTTCCATTTTGGTTTATCTCTTGTGTTGGCTTGTTTCTCGAGGAGCTGTAGAGCAAATGGTAAGCTAGCCTGATTCACTTATTTCAGAGAATTTTTATAGCAAGGCAACGGACGTCCTGGTTTAACAAATAACAAGTTCTCATTAAGAGTCGATGAATGAAGTAATTGAAATGGGGACAATATTTAAGGGGAGAATTCAAATATATGCACAAGGTGTGTGAGTTTAGTTAAATACATGTCTCCTATATTTCATTTATGAGGGTAGTGAGAGTCTTCTGGATTTCAATCGATGTGCTATTTACTCTTTTAGTTACGAAATTTTATTTCAATATAGACCTTATTTTGGTCAGGAAAAGACAATGTCTAAGAAAATAATATAAATTCTGCCACCTAGTGGAGAAAAAAATAGGGAAATGAACTAGCCACCATAAAAATACAGCTGTCCAAAATATATTAATATGAAGGACTAGCAAAAATCATGTTCGTGAGTTGTGCTTCCCTGCATTGAAATAGCCAAATAAGAAAGACATGGGTTACTGTACTGATGAATATACACCTGAGAGAATTTACCTAAACCCCATACAGTTTTGGCATCCTGTCTTAAAATTGTTCATGGCTTACAGAACTAAAATTCTCAGAGAAACTGGTTTGTTTGTGTGGATTATATTCAATTTTGAAAAAAACTATGAAATCATGGGTAGTTGGCAAGAAAGCACCTGTAGTGTGTTTGCATATGTATGCATGTATGTGTGTGTCTATACACCCCCCCCCCCACATGAACTCACATGTATCTCTCTGTACATATTCTCATTGTGAGTGTGAAAAAGCTTGTTTTTTCACTTCTGTTTGATCTTTTATCTTTCTGCCAGAAAAAACTATGGTAGTTTTAAGTCTACGTGGATTTTTAACTCATGACAGCCCTACAAGCACAGATTATATTTCTTATATTAAGATCTCTCAATCTTAGGCTAAGACAATGTTTCCTTTCCCTTTGTATAGTTGCTCTTTTAAGTATCCTTTTCCAATTGCCCTCCCCCTGGGAAAAAAAAAATTAATAAATTTTAATCCCCCATGGAGATGACCTAAAATAACATTGCAAATTCTGACCTTCTGTAGACTAGTCTTGGAAGGAAAAATATTGAAGGTCTGATCTTAGGGGAGTCAGTGGGGTGGCCAGATTATCACCGCTTCCATTTCTGCGGTTTTCCGTTGTTGCAATGAGTAAGTAGCCTTATGAGTTCTGGTTATCTTTACAGAGAGTTGTTAACTGGATTGCAGTTGTTTTTTTTTTTTTAATTTGGGGACTCGCAACTGGTGGCAAGTCCTACCCTTCTTTTTTGATGTTTGTAAATAGCAGTAATGTCCCAAAAAGAAGAGTGAGTCCTGATGTAGTGTGTTCAAGTCTCATTTCCACATGAAGATATAGCTGATAACCCCATAATGGCTAACAGTTGGAGCGCATGGTATAACCATAGATAGCAGTTTTTCCCCGTATCTGATTTGCAGGCTCACCAAATTTTCAAAGTGAAACGAGTAGTGATGAATAAAAAGGTTGATGAGGATTGGTGAGGAGTTATTTCCATGAAAAAAAAAAAATTCTATCCATTTTAAGACAAAATGTGGAAGACAATAGTATTTAGTCACTACAAAACCTTTGGGGTTTTTGCTTCCTTGTGGTCTCTTTTCTACCAGTGATTTCTTACATCAGTGCAGCACTCCTTTTTCTTTTTTCCCATCATGTTCTTTCCTTCATTCACTCTGCCATACAGAAGATCCTCACGTCTTTCTCGCACTAATTATGTTCTTACATGCTTGCATGCACATTCCCACACCTACCACCAAAGGCAGACCTCAGACTGCTACTTTTAGTCAAAACCCCCTTTTCCCTTCTAATTAGGTACCTTCAGAGCCTTCAAGAAAGACAGGGATCGGAATCATTCCTCTGATTGAAATGCTTCTTTTGACTTTGTAAACTTTTTTTTTCTCCCATACCACTGAGTTTCTCAAGCTCAAAAATATCTGGAAGTAGTAGCAGAGGCAACCTAGTTTGCAATAGTTGGAAGCATTTGGAGGGAGAGCCAAGAACTTCCATCTGAACAGTGAGGTCTGTGTTTACTCCTCCTTCTGTGGTCTCACTAGCTGTAGAAATTCCTGTAGGGCTCCCCTCCAGATGCCATCTAGAGGAATTTCTTGTGGCTTGACTAAGACCTCAGACTAAACACACAAACAAAACCAAAACAAAAATGTGTGTGTATTTGCTAATACTTGCTGATAGTCTAAGTTGCTAATAGTCTTCAGACTGGGACAAGGCCTTCCATGGAACCTTCATCACTAAGTACAAGCTATGAACATCACCAAAGCAGGTTCGCTGATCTCAGATACTTTCTTTACTAGATTCCTATGGTAGGGAAAATTCTTGAAGATTCATTCCAAACACTTGCTCTGGGTCCAGTCTGCCTGACCCTTATTGCTCCCCCAGAAAGTTTGTTGTGCCTGTTTAAACTGTTAGGAGATGCTGAAGACTGACCTTATAGAAATGGTGAACTGTAGTAAACTGAATATATAGAAAATGAGTAGGACTTTATTAACAAATGGAAACATTTAATTAGCCATGGAATGGTAGGTACAGTATGAAGGACGTTTGCCATTTAATTTGGTTTATGGAGTTAAAGCTAGACAAGATAATGACGCAAAAGGTTATTTTTCAGCAAAGCAAATTATGGCAGAATACAGGAAGCCTTCAGTGGAGCTGAATGGGATTTAAGTACTAAAGAGAACTGTCACCAAGAGGAAATGAAAACTGTTTGATAACAGATTAATGTGGACAAAAATGTAGTACATGCCATTCAGTCATAAATATTGAGAGGTTAAAGTGGCCAATTGGAATTAACATGAATGTGGAAAAAGTAATCAAAACTAAGAAAAGTATATGTAAGTTATAAAACACCATTTGTAGTAAAGGGCTTAGAAATATTATAGAATATAATAAAAGTGAATGTGAATATTCCAAGCAAATAAAACCTGAAGAATAAAAGGCTGATTGCAGAGGATTTGACGATAAATAATAAGGTAGTTCTCAATTACATGAAGAATGAAATGCCTTCAGAAATGCCAAGCTGGGTTAGAGCAGTGGTCCATCAAGACCATTCTGTAGTTTTGCCTTTTTCCTATCCCGATTGCCTCTTAGAGCTCACTGTGACAATATTTCAGTTCTGTATCCAGGCAGGTAAAGGGGTTTTGTAAATCTTAGAGGAAGTAACCAATAGCACGATTAAAGCTGTATAAATGTGAAAAGCCATGTTCTTCTACTGGTACAGGGATGAAATAGAACAAACTCCCCCCAGTCAGTATGGGTTCTTAATTCTTCCTGTATAATTCTATTTACCTGAACCATTTTCATATAAATTACTTTCAGAGTAACTACTCTGAAGTAGACCAAAACTGCAAGTGGTATGATAATGCCAGGGATTTCATTTCAGAAGCTCAGCTGTCCTGATGTATCTTGAGGGCTTCCATCTAGAAGCTGATCAGGCAAAAATAAATGTGTTAAAGTGATACTATTTCTCTTTGACTATTATTGAAATGTGTGGGGTTTTTTTGTAACTGAGAAAACAGTTTGTACAGCTTAAGTTGTGGAAGACCTAAGCTCATTTTGAATTATTGATCTTCTAGCCATTCCCCAGTGACTGGAAAGATCATAATGCCCTGCTTTGAGACATTTCTTGGGAATGCAATCCCCAAAGAAAAAAACTGGGGGTTTTTTGCTTTACAGTACAGTTTGACAAGCTTTGTTCCTTGAAATGGTCAGCTTCTTTGTAATAAAAATGAGTCCGTTTTGTAAATAGGGACCTTGAGAGCTAAGTAGAATGTCTTAAGATGATTCCTTTCCTCAGCATATTTTTCAGGTCTGCAGCAGACGTCTGTCTTCATCCTGCCACTGCTGCTGTGATTCAATAAAATTATAAAGCATTTAGTTACACAAAGCTAAAATTTTACTGGGCACCGCAATATGTTATAAACAAACAACATCAAGCATTAGAGCTGAAAAAAACAACTTTTTTTTCTCTCCTTCTTGGTTTAATTAATGTATTGATTTAAAATTCTTGTTGCTTGTTGGCATGAACTGTCTCTTTGAGAACACCTCTGGGGAGGAAGCAAAGAGGTCATGGTATCTGCTGCACGTTGTCAATCGAAAAGTGCACAATTGTGAAACTATGGAAAGTATTCCCTGAAGAATCTATTAAAAGGTTCCAAACAACGTTTCTTTAAACAAATTCAGTAAATATTTTCATCCTGTCTCCCTTTGTGTACTGTTGCACACAACTAGTGTTTCTAAGAACCTAAAATAAAGCCTTCCAATTTTCATTTAAAGAAAAAGGTAATAAAATTTAATTGTCTACTTGAACAGAGCATGTCATTTCCCATGCATCTGATCAATAATTCATTGATTGCCTTTTGCCTGAGGAAAGTTTTGTACATAGATTCATCCAGTAGGAATATCGCATAGTGCAGCCTTGTCCTGTTTATTAATTATACTTTTCCTGAATTTGAATCACTAGGCTACCAAGGTGACAGCAGATGGTGAGCAAACCAGGCAGGATGCTGAGAGGACTAATGACAGAGCGAAATCTCTTGGACAGTTCGTCAAAGACATTCTCCAAGCTGCTGAAGGTATTGGAAAAAGAAAAATATGCTAATTGTTTCTCAAGAAAACTGAAGGATGGTGGGGAAGAGGGTCTGAGAGACAATGAAGAAGAGTTTATTCACTGAGAAATGTCATGTGGTTTAAATGTTGAGTGAAGAAACTACAGTTAACTATCTGCAGACTTTTTCCAATCTACAGATGCAGTTTATTTAAACAGTGTATGAGCAAAGACTAGCAGAATATTGAGTATGTTCCTTCAGGATTTTTGCAGTTATTTGAAGAAAAACTATTATGATGAAGTAACTAACAGGGCTTAGCTTTTCTTTATTTTCAAAGCAGTTAAAAACATGTATTGGTAAAAAAGCTTGATGTAATTTTAGCACTTGGTACATTAACACTTCATCTTAATTCCCCAAAATTACTTCAGAAATACATTACTACTTGCTGTTAATGAACATCTGCTGCTTGGAATTTGCAAGTGACTCCTAACCCTACCTAAGTAGTGGCATGGAGCCAACTCTTTCTTCCACAAGCTGATTCACTGCACTTACAATGCAGTAAAGACTTATGAGCAAAATTATTGTAGATGGCTTTGAGAAGCAAGACCTATATATTGCATGAAGCCGTTAAATGAGATAATGGCTGAAAAATATGAAAACGATTGGCAATCACAGGCAGGTTTTTTACTTGAAAAATAGTGATCTCTTCTTTCTTACTCAAAACTCCCACTATAGTACTGGTTTCAGTAGTTATGATTCTGAAGGCCCATTTCATTGAAAGGGAAAGCTTCCACTTTTGTCCAAGTGCTATAAAATACATTTTATATTGCCTTTCACGTAACACATCCCTGTACATGCCCTGTAGCTGAACTGAACAGCAGTTTAGGATATCTTTAGGATGTGCAACTTTGACATGAAATAAATGTGGGAAAAGCAACAAGAAAAAGAAAGCAAGTTTTCAAGAATTTCTTTAAACAAAAGATCAGGCTCCTCATATTTCAAGATGAATTTGGGATGACAAGGGCTAAACCAATTTTTTGCTCCACAAAGTTTATGCCCAGTGTTTGTAACCCAAGCAAAGGTTTCCTCAAGCAGGATTGGCAATAGGAAGTACAGAGTTAGAAGACATTGAGGGGGCGAAATAAATTTATGCGGTATCTTAGAAGTTGACAAAGACTCTAAAATCAATGTGTTTGCCTAGTGGCCAACTTAATGTTTTAAGAATAGATGAAATACAGGAGCACAGGACTGAAAGATACCTCCTGGGTAGCTGCATCCACTCCCCTGCTATCATAAACTTTCTAACCCTCATCTTCAAAGTAGTTTCCACAAATACACACAATCTGAATAGGAGGCAGTTTCAGAACTCTTCATTACTACAAACCTTCTCATTTCTAGCTAAAAATATTCATGTTTAGTTTATCATCATGTATTCTTTTGCCAACCTTGTTCTTCAGTTCAAATAGGTTTTTTTCCTCTCCCAAGTGCTTCTTTCTCCTCCTTCCCCCACCCCCAACTATGTTCACAGAGAGGAATCATATTCCCCTTCGGCCCCTTTTTTTCTAGACTAAAACACCTTAAAGCATAGTCTCCCAAATGTCCTGCTCACTTTCATATAATTTCCCTTCCTCTGTTAAAAATTAGGTTCATCTTTCCAGAGCACAGGTAACAAGCATTGAAACGAGGTTGCTTCAGTGTCTTGCACTTCAGTAGCACTAAAACCTGCCTATGTCAGCTGTCCTAATACATTCTGGGATAGCCTTTCCTTTTTTTCACAGCTGGGTGCCATTGGAGATTCATAATATAACTATGTTCTTCTCAGTCATACCTTGTATCTAACTGGCAAAGCCATAGTTTACAGCTGAAATTTCTGTTATTTAGTTCACAACCTTATATTTTCTACTATTGAAAACTCATTCCGGTTTGATTACTTCAGTTTTGAAGGTCACCCAGTTCTTTCTGCATAGCATTCCAATCCTTCTCTACTAAGACTGTCTTACAACTTTTCCTCATGAGCATATATTATCAGTAGACTTTGGGGTTTTGGTTTGGGTTTGGTTTTTTCCCAGGATCATTAATGAAAATACTCAACTGGATTTGCTACATGATTGTAGATCTGACTGATGCCTTTCTAAACATCAGAGGATCAAGGAATTCTTCAAACCGTAAAAACTCCTTCTTACAAGTGAGAAGTTTTTAGTGATTTGTTGTAACGACCATACTCTGACCACTTATCCATTTCTGCTGAACTGATTGCTGACTTTCTGAACTCTGAGTACCTGTAACTAGTTTTCCCTCTTAACTATGGAATTTCCCCAGCTTTGCACTTCCTTGTGTTCGTCTATGTCAGTGCATCCAAATCTTTTACCACCACTGGACTGTGATAGTTTGCAGTATACTAAGACTAGAAAGTAAACATTGTTATGAGAAGAAGATGGAGGAGAAAGATAAAGCTAGGTATAAATTTTCCTGAACCTTATAAAAGCTGAGATAACATATCCATTTTCTCTTTTAAGGTAAATATTCAGGGAGGTTAAATTATTATTTATTTATTCATTCCAGATTTTTAAAAAAATTCATATATGCCTATTCCTGGCCTGAGGTAACTTGGTAATGATACATAACATAATGCACAGAAGTGATTCATGATCCATTTAAGCAAAGTGTAGTCTTTTTCCAGTCCTCACTACCTCACGCATAACCACTCTTGATTAAAGATCCAAATCTCAATTCTTACCAGCAAATCAAAGACATCATTGGATTAGAATTTTCTTCATAATTTGCTTTAAACCTATACAATGTGTAGATTAAATAGTCATTT